>NC_136432.1:128760513-129245513 GCF_052849685.1 Lactuca virosa | reverse complement strand
GCCTGGTCACTACAAGAAAAAAGGGTACAAGAAAAAAGGGTATTAGCGGCGACAAAAGTCGCCGCTATTGCTCGCCAAAGTCGCTGCTATTGCTCGCCAAAAAATGTTCATTGTCGCCGCTAATGCTACGTGTCGCCGCTAATACTCTTGTCGCGGCTAATGCCCAATGTCGCCGCTAATAGTGTCGCCGCTATTTCCTTTCTTTTATTTTTTTTTTAAAAGCAGTCATTTTCGGATCGTTGTTCCCGCCACCTATTAACTTAAACCAAACTTAAAATTATCAAATTAACAAACCACCTAACTAACATTAACCTTTTAAGTTAAACCAACAATCAAACTAACAAACCAACAAACTAATAATTACCAATTTATCTACAAATACACATTACATAGGAACTATTATAGTAATTTACTTTAAATACACACATACATACATTATACACAAATATATACTTTTTATACACATAAAACAACCATCAACACACTGCAAATTGCACATAAATACACACATACATACATTATACACAAATATACATACTTTTTATACACATAAAACAACCATCAACACACTGCAAATTGCACATAAATACACACATACATACATTATACACAAATATACATACTTTTTATACACATAAAACAACTATGAACACAATCCAAATTGCATACAAATACATATATACATACATACATTATACACATATACGTATTTTTTTTACACACACATATATGAAATACACACAATTTTCACACACATATATATGAAATACATACACATATAACATATTTCACACACATATATGAAATACACACATATATACAAAATACACACACAAATGCACACATATAGAACAAATTACAAAAAAATGCACCTGTGGTTCCCAAACTCTTATGGAAATCGACATTAAAGTAGAAAGAAAGGAAGAGATGAGGAAGGAAACACGAACCCGAGAGAAGGAAATCGACAGCAGCAACAGTGCCGGTGGCCGGAGAGGGGAAGTTTTCGGTGGCCGGCGGTATCTCTTCTACTATATGTTGTTAAATGAGGGAGAATCGTTGGAGGAAAGGAGAATCGTCGGAGAAAATGTTGGAACAAAATGAGAGCAGATTGAAGCAGAAAGAGGAAGCAAGTGGGAGTAATCTGCGTCGACCTTTAGCGGCGACAAAAGAATCAATACCGGCGACATCCAACCTTTAGCGGCGACATACAAAGAGGGAAAAAAAGGCGCATTTTTTTCGACCTTTAGCGGTGACAATTTAGATCTTTAGCGGCGACATATTGTCGCTGGTATTAGTTTTGTACGTTCCACGAGTTTCTCAGCCATTAGATTAGAAAAATGATCAAACGGTTGGTGTTCACCAGAACGTGAAAACGCGGATTGGGGTAGGTAGGCATTACCGGCGACACCAATACCGGCGACAACCCCATTAGCGATGACTTTTCGAAAAGTCGCCGCTAAAGGTGATGTCGCCGCTATTAGTGTCGCCGGTAATGGCTGCATTTCTTGTAGTGGGTGGGGTTGACCCAACAATACCCTCTTAATCGGTTTAGTCATACCATTTGTTCATAATAGTGTCGATTCTCTTTCGATTAGTTTTGCCTACTGTTTCTCCCATGTAGGACACTCATTGTTGTACTAACCAAAATTATCATATTAATTTGTGACATTTAATGTGGCTTTTATCCCAGACATGTTCATTATCATCTCGAATCTTCCGAGATACACAACCTCTTCCTTATTCTAAATTCATTCCGATTTGAACTTCCATTGCCACAATGTAAACAAACATGCGATTTTTATTCACTAGCCAACAACAACCCGCCTTGAATGACGTCCATTTTCTAAGTCTCTTTTATACGCTCTTCGTATGCCTTCGATCTACCAACGGCCTCGTCAAATAGCATTGAATCCAACTCGAAATATTGCTCTATTGAAATCACAATTTGGAGAAAGGACTTAGGCATCGAGTGAAGTAACTTTTTCAATAAATCCACTTTTTCAAGTTGATATCCAAGGCTCCTTGCTTTTGAGGCTAAACAAGTAAATTTTATCACGAAATCATCAACTGTTTCACACACCCCCCCCCCCCCCCTCCACCCTTCATGCACAAAACTTCACGTTCCCTCTTTAAGGTTGCAAGTCGATCCGTTCTCACCCGATCCACTCTCAAATACCGTGTTTTTAGCCCATCCCACACTTGTTTTGGGTTAGTGTAACTCGACATTTGCAAAACCAAGTCTTCGGGTATAGCTTGAAACAAGAAAGCATAGGCTTGTTTCTTCTCCTTTTGGATCCGATTCTTCACCTAATGCCCATGGTTCGACCGTCTCCCATATTCCTTGTGCATTCATAATCGATTTGACTTTGACTGCATATACCAAATTATTCGCTCGGGTCGCAACCAAAACTTGGTACGATATCGAATCTTTAACTGGTTCTATCGTCATTCTATTCACCCTTTTTACAGCCCCAAGCTCTTTAATCAAGTTTGTTCCAAGAGCACTCTTCCACCGATCAAGTAAACAATGTCACAACCACCTTTACCGTCTTCCATCACCCGCAAAAGTGAACCGAATAAAAGCCACCTGCTTTGATGTCTTCATGTTTGTTTATCACGTACCTCCGGTCAGTCTCTTGTTATCGTTGGTATAAGCCCGATCACATCCCCTTCAAATGAACCCGTTCTGATACCAAATGTAAGTTTACCTAGGCTGGAACATGCTTCAATTACAAGCGGAAAAGTAACAGGGAAGGAAGACAGCAAAATAGATAAAGAGAAAAGAAAACATCGGGCAAGTTTGCTTGGAGCCGGATGCTATTTTTTACTGATAAAGGAAAATGTACTAAATTGAATAAAACATAAAACGTTGATCCTATTTATAATACATTAAACTAGATCATGATCTAATTAAAACATTGAAGGGAATCAAAATCAATAAAAAAAACTAATAAATTAAAAATTTTCTATTTTGTCCTTGGAAGTAAAACTGCTTTTGAACTCGTTTGGATCAAAACCAATTAACCCAACAGGATTCGGGTTGTTATATATGATTTTGACTTAACTAATTTGACGTCAGCCAAATTTTGATCAGACTAATTTTCGCGTAGTTTGCTTCATGTAAGACTTTTGTCATGTCAACAATTACCCGCATTATATTATCATTGGACTCTTTCTTAAAGTATATCATATACAAACGTACAAAAAAATACAGATGCCATATGGCGGATTCGACGGTGGAATAACACAATCGACAAATGAAACACGAAACTAAAAATGGAAGCAGAAGGAAAGAAGACAGACGCAAAAGGGGTTTATCGACGTCGACTAATAGCAACGATATACGTTAATTGCGGTGACACGTATGGAGGAAAACAAAAGGTGCGTCTTTTTCGACTAATAGCGGCAACACCTGTTGTCAGTATTGGTGTCGCCGCTATTGTATTTATGCGAAACTGAGCTCCCGGCCACTGGATTTGATGGTCGATCGAACGGATGGGATTTACCAAGAAACTTTAACGTGGATTCGTTCATTTAGCATTAACGGCAACACTAATAGCGGCAACAAAACTTGCTATCGCCGCTATTAACGTCGATAGAAAAACTTTAACGTGCATGGGTTGATAAATGTTTATTACCATAAACACTTCTTTATTTGCTTGTTATATCATGCAACTTATGTATTTCCTGCTCTTTGGCTCCTTTGTTGGAGGACTGTTTATTTGGAATAAAATATTCTATTTAGAAAAAAAGAAAAACTAATAAAAAATGACTTTCCATGGAGTTGATTAATAAAATGTCAATTATTTAAAAAACAAATTTGGGACGTTATAGTGTGTAGGTTGATAAAGTCCCTTTATAGTTTAAAACGTGATCCAAGAAAATATAATGATAAATTAAGTTCTACATTGGTTTAATATGGTTTTATTCATAGTAAAAAAAGAAAATATAATGATAAATTAAGTTCTACATTGGTTTAATATGGGTTTATTCATAGTATATATATATATATATATATATATATATATATATATATATATATATATATATATATATATATATATATATATATATATTCCTTGTATAGTAAGGAAAACATGGATATAACTGTTGTGTTGCAAGTGTAAATAGATGACAGTGTGATAACACTAAATAGTGAAAAGGAAATAGACTCTAGGAATATATTTTTTTTTAAATAAGTTTTTGTTTCATGGACTTAAGGAAAGGAACTGATTTGTACACAACAAAATTTCTTTATACATAATAGTTTATGCTTTAAATATTATATTTTACAACTATATTAAGCATAAAATGTTGTCTACAAAACATTTTCCTTGAGGAAAATTATAAAATTTTATGATTATGGTTTGTTGAAGTACCTAAGGCCTGAGGCTTTGTATTTGTCCTGATGGAAGTAATATTGGGAACTTTAACATAATTCCGGCTTGATTAGTTGTAAAGCGATGAGGAGTTATCTAAACTTAAATGTTTCTCTGAACGGTTAAGGAGGTAGTTTATTCTCCAATAAACTATTGAGCAGATTTATTTACATGGCAATTTATAGGCATGGTATTTCCTTCTCAATAAACTATTGAGCAGATTTATTTATTCTCCAAAAATCTTTTACTTAAAGTTAGGTAATAAGAGTTCTGAGGTACTTTAAATTTTTTGAAATGGAATCGATATTAATATGTTTTGAGTTTGGTTTTATTCGCAGTTTTAGGTCAAATAATTAGTTTTATATTCTCTTAATTCGTGTAACTTGATGTAATAGATAGCCTTTTACGACATAAGCAATAAAATCTCTCTCTCTCTCTCTCTCTCTCTCTCTCTCTCTCTCTCTCTCTCTCTCTCTCTCTCTCTCTCTCTCTCTCTCTCTCTCTCTCTCTCTCTCTCTCGTGTCCGTCGTGGATGTAGTTGATCATCATGATTGTGAACAACATAAAATGACTATATCGTGTTTGTCGTTTTTGAATTTATTAGTCATTTGAATGAATTGTTAACCAAGTTGTTGCTTAAACCTAACATGGTTTTTTTCTTGCTCTCATGTGTTTCACTCATATCAGGGAAAAGTATAAAACAGTGAACAATGTTTGTAGAATATGGGTATAGAGCCTTGTTTTAGCTTAGTTGAATCTAAAATGTGTTTTACCTCTTTAAATGTATCATGATAGATTGATAGCACACCTACTTTTTTATTGTATTCTAGTCCAATAATATGTGATCGTACATACCGCAATGAAATATATATTCATCTAGTAATTAGAGACTGTTTTTCAAGGTGTTGTTGAATTATGAAATTGGATACCTTAGATCAAACAGCTCACATCTTTACAAAGTCATTAGTTTTGTATCAACATAATATTTTATGTGAAAAAACTATTTAGGTTTAATGTCTTCCAAGTTGAGAGGTTGAGGGAGGCTCATGAAAAGTAAATAACAAATGTGTCAACCCCAACTTGAATGGATGTTTTGGTAAATTATGGTAATTTAGTTTGTCTATGTATCAAGGACTAAAATGTTAAAGACTTGTAGAGAAGGATTAAAAGTGTAGAAGAATGGAACTCGTGGACTTAATAGAGCTCAGGTACTTAAGATCTGCTTTGGGTGTAAGAAGGGTTGAAACTGCATATTAATTTGGATACTATAAAAGAAGATAGAACGGGAAAATACACTCATAATTTATTTTCTATCAAAAGGACAAGAACCGGATCTTCGTTGTGATAATGCTAGGGTTTGCGTCCAATCACATGAAGGTAAAAAGAATTTGTTTTCAAAATCCAAATCAACTGCCTTATTCTTCTTTCTTACTAGCTAGAATTTATTTGAACATTGTTTCTATTTTCAAATTATTAAAATGCATTTTGAATACCTAATTAACACTCAAATAACTAACTATACATACGTAAGACAAACTATTAAAGGTATAACCAAAGATATCATATTATGAAGTATTATAATATTTAAATTCCATAATATAAACTTCTCTTTTTATGATAATTATTAATTCATAATTGGACAGCTTTTAAAAAAAATAAACTTACAATATTATGATTTTGCTGTATATAGAACGACACGTACCTAGCTAGATGCCTATAGCTTACATTATAATATGTTATTCTTGTTATTGCTTTTGACCTATATCATTAACATATTTTGTTGATATCAATAAAGTTTTTTAAACATTAATATTATAGTTTGTAAATGCACAATAGTTAATATTATATATAATATGAATGTAAGATCAAATTTTATGGGATTTGTAGGACACAATATAATAATATCGACCAAGAACGATTAATATGTATAGCCCCACTTATAATGAGTTATGTGGTGAGGCCATTCACATGTCCTCATGCTCGTGTGCAATGGCTACCTTGTGTGTGGGACTTAGAGAAATTTATTAGGTGTTGAATAACGTTTGTATATTTCACAATCATTTACAATTCATTGGATTTATAAATACACTCATCATATATATAAGAGAAATTTAATAACCAATATATACTTATTTTAAGCAGCAAAAAATGTATAAAACGCAAAGAAAACTCATACAACTCTAGAGACAAGAACCATATTTCCCTATTTGAGTTGTGAGCGGTTGGAACACACAGATAACATCCAAAGTTTCGTTATTCTTCCTTCGCATGCCATCATATAGTTCTTCATCTTCGGATTAAATACTAAATAGTAAATTTATCTGAGGTCAAGCGAAAAAATATATGTTTCCTTCCTTTCCTTTTATATTGTTGTTTGCCTTTATTTATTATCTCAAACTACCCTTACATGTTTAAATTATTTTTATTGTTAGTATTGTCTTACTTTTGATTAACAACTACATTTTGAAAGCTTTTAAAAAGTTTTAGGTTTTATATTTTTAGAAAAAAACTCAAATTAAAGATGAAGCTTCGTTTCAAAAATATAAACTTAAAACTCTTATTTTTAACAAAAAAAAGTTCACAATCTAAAAATTACTTAATTTAAGTAGTTTATTAAAGTTTTTACCTTTTAATTTCTAAATTTTATGTTGTTTAACACCTTTTAAAAAAATTACAACTATTTTTTTATAAACAATTTGATGTTTAACATTTAGTTAATTTTGACAGCCATACTATGTTAGCAACATTGATTACTATTTTTTTTTTTTTTTTTTTTTTTTTTTTTTTTTTGCTAATAACATGAAAGTTGCATATTCAAGACTTGCATGGGTCGATAGATTTTTTTTATTGTTTTCCAACATAAAAGGTATGAATTAACTACTAGATATATGCAAAATTCAAATTTACAAACAATAGAACTTTTTACATATATATAACCAATTTATATGTTCCATTATGTATGCTCACAGAAGATAAGACCAACACTCAGTTTGAGATCGTTATGTCGGTTATGATAATTTGTTTTCAAGAATATTATATCAATTTATTTTATTTATAAATAATACTGACATTTATAGTTTTAGCAGTTTGTACATAACTTGCAGTAGGGTAGGGTGCAATTGACGCAATTGTGACGAAGGGTAGCCCACAAAAGTAAACATACTGGTGATGTGTCACCCTCTGGTCCCGTCGACAGTGTAGCATGGCGTGCGCGTGATCAAAGAACATCCTCAGGATGTTGTCGTTTTCGCCACGTGGGAATACCGTTGTCATGTTTCCCTGCACACGTGAGTTGCCACCTCACCGGTCCACGTCCCCATCTTTTTAGTTTAGGTTAGCGTCATTATCTCTATTAGATTTTACAAATTTTTGTTTGATTATTTATCGTAAAAGTAACTCATTTATTTGTATTGAATCATTAATTTGGTAAATTATAGGAGGGAGTATTAGATCTAAGTTTTACCTTTTCTTGTGGGTTTGAAGAACAGAGTTTTTATTGTAAGACATATTGTTTTAAAAGTTATTGTTTTAAAAGTTGTCTTCGCAAAATGATAGAACTGAGAAAACATGAATAAAAAAGAAATGTATGTTTATACTAGCTTTTTGAGTTTGATACTTTTGATTTCATTTTGTGAAATGCTATAGAGCTTTTCAATAAGTCCAAAGGGATAATACATATTAATGTTGTGATTTATGACCCCAAGATCTACGTATGCGATTTTTTAAAAAAAGATTATTTTCGCTATCCAAAAAATAGTTGTGGCACTAGGGATGAGCATTTGGACCGGGGAACCGGCGGGGACGAGTACTGGAACCGGAACCGGATAGAACCGATCAGGCCGGGACCGGGACGATATTCTTGTGAATTTTTGGCACCGGGAACCGGTAGGAACCGATCATTGAACCCGGCCCAAAACCGGGAACCGAGCCGGACCGGCTTAAATTGCTATTTCTTATATTTAACCTTGTATACTTGATCTAGTCACATTGACATTTGTAATGTAATATGACAAACTGCACATTTAACGAATGGGACTCCATATGGATACATCAGCATTGTCCGACAATTTGCATAATTGACTTGGGCAACCTGGTTTGCAACTATTAATCTCCTTTTCTAATAAATAAATAGCTTTCATATAAAAACTGTCATGTGTCACATTCTTTACTTGCCACGTGTATGCCTATTAAACATCAAAAATTCAACCTCTAAATACAAAAATTCGATTTCAATTCATAATCACATCCTAAAATTCAATAAATCAATTTTAATGTTACAAATCTACATGCATTTTAATATAGATAATACATATATCATATCCCTAAAAACCAGCTATGATATTCCAATTTCCACCTAGTAAACCTCTTTAATTCCAAGATTCACTGCCACAAATACGATTTGCTGAATTTTCCTGCCCATTCTTTGCTTTACATCTTCAAATCATCATATCAACTCCAAAAAATCAGCAAATCAGTTATAATAAATCAAAATTTACATACATTCTGATATCCCTAAAAAACAGCAAAGAATGGCCGATTGTTTTATAATTATACACATAAACCTTTCAATTATACCTATAAATAGTGTAAATATCGATCCCTAAAATTGTTTTCGTCACTGGTGTCTTCAAAGCTTTCAGACTATTATTCTTCCGCACCCCTGCATCTACATTGATACATTTTAATTCATCAGGTTAATATACATAACTATTCACTTCCATCATCCTTTTTTTTCTGAAACGATAATTATAGAGGTGAAATTATGACACTACTTTTTTTTTATATTCATACATTTCAATCCATCAGCTTACATGTTCATACCTTTTAAACATCTATTCAAATGATAAAAACTTTAAACTAAGTTGATATTTCTCACGAAATTCTTGAGTTTCATCCTCCTTTTTTCTGAATCGATAATCATAGAGGTCAGATTATATCACTACTTTTTTTTTCTGAATCGATAATCATAGGGAACATTTATGTTCAATTTTATTTTTGTCATGTATTTATAATATTACCTTATTTTACAGATTCATGGTTGCTGCTGATTTTACTCTCATCCGCGATCTGGATGTCTTGAAGGACCTGTTCACTATGAAGCTTCGTGTTATCAGATTATGGACACTGGAATCTCCCTCTCCCTATTCTAATAAAAGAATAGGTTTAATCTCCTAATGACACGTGTCACCCTCCTGTTTACTCCTAGTCTCATTTTCCCACCCATTACTATTTCCCTGCAAAAAATTGATTTTACCCTTAATTGCATTCATACATAATAATGAAAGAATCCCATTAAATCAGGCTGATTTTCAGCAGTTTTAAATCTTAAATTGTATTTATAGATAGATTAGGAATATTTCCTGTAAATCATCTGGTGGGTTGTCAAGTCCACCAAGCAAATTACACCCTTTGTTTTCAAATAAAACGTAATATAATGGTAAAAAGGGGTATCGATCCTCGGGGAAATGGTTGTATTCAATCACCAATGCAATCCAATAGAACTAGTGAAAATAAACTAACTAATTATAATTAAACTAAAAGGGGGGGGGGGTGTTATGATTGCTTGAAAACTAAAAAACTTGAATAACTAAATACTTGCAATTAAGCAAGAAAGTGAGATGCTCACAAATGTTGGGAACAATTGGTTAACCAAGGCAATTCAACACAATGAACATTTGTGTGCTTATCATTAGGATCCAACATGAAGCTTATCATTCATCCCAAATTGGTTATAGCAATCATGAAGCATGATATGTCAAGATTCCTCTTAGGTAGTATGGAGGTTGGGGAAGCCCACAACACACCTTCTTAATCAAGATCAAGGGTTTAATTGAAACAATTGGACACAAGAAGTTAATTAGCCTTAAGAAAGAAGGAATCCCCAATTCCTAGAGGATGTCAATGCTTACATATCCATAAAGGAGCTATGATTCATAAACTAGAGATGATTTTTACCATCATAAAGCCCTTGTTCTAAGTTAATTCAATGATTCAATGCAAAACCAAAGAAATAAACTAACAATAGCTCATTCAAATGCCAAGCTCATGATCAAAGCATTAAACAAGCATAAGAAATATGATCTAGAACCATAAACATAAGATAATTGATAATCTAGCATGAATCCTTCAAAAAACCCACAAACATTCAAAGGTTTTAACCAAAGTTAACCAATATAGAGAGTTTAGCCACTCATGGCAATAGAACAACAATCACAAAAGTCTAATTGCATAAAGAAACTACCAAAAATCATGGAAAGATGAAGAGAAATGAGTCTTGAGCTTCAAAAATCGCCTCCTACCGGTCTCCAATGGTGTCAAATCGAAGTTATGGCTGTTAGGTCTGATCCCCCAAGGTAATGGCAAGCCAAATAACCAAAATGCCCAAACTGGGCAGTTGCGCGGGTACCCGCGCGACGAAAATTTTACCCGCGCAAATGTTGTTGTAATGCTATTGGTCCTTCATTCCACCACTCCACCCTTCCACTACCAAAGATTCCTTTGGTCCCCTCCATATCCATGTGATTCAAATCAGCCAATCATCTTTTAGCTTCAAATGTGGATGCTCCAAACCCAAATTAATTATCCATGATCCATCTTCACAAGCCCACTTCATACAAGCCTTTATCTTTTTAAGCCTAAATCTCCTTTGGTGGATCCGCCAAGCCCAATAGCGCCTCGAGAGCCCACAAGTCCGTCTTCACTCTAATCCACAATCGCGATAAGCTCCAAAACCCTGCAAAATTCCTCATGCAACATAAAAAGCACCCGGTACGATCCATACTAAAGAAAAATAAATAAAATACAATGCAATAATGATAAAAGATCTAAAAATCTAAAATAAACTAATAAAATAAGGAAATAAAATAAGCTATCAAATCACCCCAAGCTTACACCTAACTTGTCCTCAAGTTAGAACAAGACTAAAATGAGCTCGGGATGAGCTAAACTAAAAAGAAAGGTACCATAGAACTTGGTCAACATCAGTCAACATGGTCATAATTAGTCCTTCATGGACCCTACGCATCTTCGAAATGTTCCCCGCTTTAGAGCCATAAACCACATTCTCAACCACTTGATGGGCGAATAGATCACGGCTGGATGTAGTCGCGGTGTGCAAGACAAAGGAAACAAAGATGCGCCCAGTGGGGGCACTTTAAATCACCAATGCAGATCATAATGCACGAAGGAAAGGCGCCTCTTCACACACTATGATTCCTACATTTGTCAGGCTAAAGTGTATAGTACGAAATAGGGTTTTGCAGCGCGGCCTCCGGGCAAACATCCGGCTTCAGAGGTTTCTCCCTTGTACTGTCCTTTACAGTCTACCGTCTCATCGTCAAGGCCTTTTCTCACCAAAAATCAAAAATAAAATAAAATAATAAAAATTTTACTTAACCTAAACTTAAACCTAACAACTTAAATCTTCAATCTTGAACTTCGGTTATTTGGTCTTCAGCCTCTTTGTTGTTTAATATTCAGTCTTCTTAAATCTTCAAATTTTTTTTATAGAAAGAAAGTCTTGAACTTGGATTCTTGTTCTTCTTTTTGTGTTGCTCTTTTTCTTCATTTTTCTTCTTTGTTTTTGTTGCTTTTCTTTAATCTTCTTCATTGTTTTTTTTTTCACTTTTCGAATTTCTTTATTTTTTTGTGTTTTCTTCTTGGAAGGTCTAAGGAATTTCACCATGTAACAAAGGATGTAGGCTAACATGAACACCTAAAGATCATTGACAATGTGCCAAGATCAACTAAAAAGGGGTGGGGAATGACTCAAAAATGAGTGTTACCGAAAAGACTTGGTCCCTAAAGATGTGAATTGGGGGACCCACTTCAAAGTTCATCAAGCACCTTAATGCAAGGTGTGATAAACAAAATCTATCTAACTATCTACTCTAGACTCCTAAAAAAATAACCTATCTTAAAAAGGTGGTGAGAATCTAACTAAGTAAGGCTCGGACGAGACTCGGGAGTACTAAAGGGTACTCCCCCAAAACCAAGATGCGAGTCTTCAATATCTTCAATTTCTTCATAATACCTTACCGGGCTAATCTTTGCTCGCACACATTGGCATGACCAACCACATCCCTCCGCACCTAGACCCAATCAAGCTACCTGCATCTGACCCCCACACAAGCGGTCTTAAAATGGTCCGTGAGGCTCAAAATGTGTCCCACTTATCAAATACAAGGAATTCGATATCAAGACCCGGGATCAATCTATGATTCAATACTTATGACTCAGTGCTCTGGTACCTGTAAGGATGAGAAGAAAAGAGAACAAAAATGCATGAACTTAAACTAGGATGCATCTAAAAAGTATGAAAATTAGAAAAGAAAGAAAGAAAATATGCAATATTTTTGAATTTTTCATGCAATTTTTATGAATGACCTAAATGAGTTACTCTAAATGCAACTATATACAACCTAAATGCAATAAAAATAAAAATATAAGAATACCTCACCCCAAGCTTAAAATTTAGCATTGTCCTCAATGCTTAGGATGAGAGTAAGGAAGGATCATACCGGGATCAAGGTGGAGGAGACCCACGAGGGGGGTAACCGTCGTCGGGCCGAAAATGATACCAAAGATCCTCCATGTAGTTGTTGGCGCGGGCTTGCTGCTCCTCGATGCGGCGAATGGCTGCTGTGTTCCGGTTACCCTGGAGGCGCAGTGAGGCAAGCTGACTGTAGATATCAAGAGGGAATTCGTGCTCGGGATCGGGCTCATTGTGTTGCTGATAGGAGTGGTACTCATGTTGCGGCTGAAAATGTGATCCCGAAGGCTGATCATAGTAAGGTGGTGGCAATTGTTGGATCGGGAGGTCATAATGGTCTTCGGCCTCAAATGGACTACCAGCATTGGAATTGTCGACATGCATTTCATCATCATCATCGTGTAACTCTTCAGGCAAGAACCAAGTTTCAGGCTCGCTGGTGGAAAAGGCGGAGATGCTAGGATTAGGCAAGATGTAAACTGGCTCCTTGACATGATTGAGCCAAGAAAAATGGTTATGACGGGTAGGATGAGGCAGCAGTAGTTCCATCCGGGTGAGGGCTATGCAGTCAAGGAGGTAGAGAGGTGGATCATCCACTGGCACATACTCAGACTCGGGAAAGTGAAGGCCCACACCCAAACCAATTAGGGTAATGAAACCTCCGATGCAAATATCGCCAGTGGTCTTCGTGCGAAGGCTATCACACTTATCCAAGAAAAACCTATGTTGAAGAACAGTTGTTGCAGGCAATCGTCAAGGCCAAGGTGTGTCATTGAGTCTTGGTGGTAAAATTTGGTGGCTCGAATTGCACGTTTTTGGAGGTTTGACCGGAATTGTTTGATTTGTGCACTCGTGAGGACAAGGTTACCCGCACGATCGGTATTCTCGGTTGACGCTTTTTTTATGGATTGCGAGGATGAAGCCTCACGGGAAGAACCATGAGAGGCGTGAATGGTTTTGTCCCTTGCCATTGTACCTGTGAATAAACCTAGCAAACACAAAAAACTTGGCCAAAATTATCCCTCACACTCGCCTCACACCAATCCAAACAAACTAAATAATAAGAATATAAACCGGGTAAATATTCCAAACTTGCAATTTGGCACAATTCAATGCAATTCAATCTATTCAAAGCAAAATAAGTCCAATTCAAATCAATCTAATGCATAGCACAAGCTAATTGAAATTAGAAGTTGAATGCAATAAAATTAAAGAAATGTACCAATTTCGTGTGTTGAAACCCAAAAAGAAATTCGCTAAAATCGCACCCCAAGCTTGAATTTGACCCGAAAGATTGAATCTTTTGAAACTCCGGTGAGAAACAAAAAATTTTAAATTTTTGGTCAAAACTAGTGGCGGCGGCCGGCGGCGGCGACAGACGGCGGCCGGCGGCGGAGCTAGGGTTTCCGGCGAGGAGATTTTCCCGAATTAATAGTAGATCGGAGTGTGGGAGAGTGTTTGGTGAATAATGCCCTGAGAAATTTTGAATTTGTCGAAGATTTGGCGTCGGAATCATGATTTGTTCGGTTTTCCGGCGAGCACGGGAATGGCGGTGGCGGGGGGTGTTTTCGGTGAAGAAAGGTAGGGTGTAGTCGGAATTTTGTGGGGAATTTGGTGGTGGGGGAGCGTCGACGAAGGGAGCAGCGGGGAGGTGACGGCTGGCGATTTTCGCTTTTCCGGCGAGCAATTTGGCGAGATCGGGGCTGCCGGCGGCTGGAGACTGCTTTCGAAGGGAAAGGCGACGCGATGGCGGGTTGGCAGCGCTGACGGAAGCGCTGGTCGGAAGCAGCGGTAGCGAAGCTCGTCGGCGGAGGTTGAAGTCGGCAACAGTCGGCGATTCGTTGTTGACGGGAGGCACAAGGGGGGGAAGGGGTTTGGTCCTACGGGTTGCAAGGTTGTCAAAAGGTGGGTCTTAAATGATTCGGGCATGGGTCGGGATTTCGGGTCGATTCAAGGGTCGGATCCGGGTAATTAGTGGGTTTGGAGCGGGATACCGAGTGGGGCGGGTGAGTTGTGGGTAAAATGGGTCGGCCGCGCAAGGAAGGTTGCATTTTTTTCTTGGGCGCGCAAACATCTGCGAGGGTGGAGTTAGGACGTGCAGACTAATCAGATGCGATTCTAAGTTGTGGAGGTTGGAACTCCGAACTTGCGCGGCTGGGGGCCGGTCGCGCAACGTCTGTGCGGGTACCCACGCAAATTTCAAATTTTTTTTATTTTTTCAAACTTCACCAAGATCAATGCTAGACTTCCAAATGCTTATTTTTAGACCAACTTCAAGCTCAGAAACACCCAAAACTTCAAGCGGAGATTATTTATGTATAACACATTTATTTAACGTCTTTGCCAAGACTTAGCCCCGCTTCCGTCAACCTTCGTAATTCGGATTTTCCAATGTTATGTTGTCAAATTCTCCTGTGTCAAAGCCTTCATAAAATGGTTTCAAGCGATGCCCATTCACTTTGAATATTTGATTTGTTTCCAAACTCTTAATTTCAACCGCACCGTGATCAAACACTTTTATAACAATAAAAGGTCCGTGCCATCGAGATCGCAACTTTCCCGGGAATAGCTTTAAGCGTGAATGATAAAGAAGAACTTTTTGGCCCGGAATAAAGTGCTTACGAGTGATGTGTTTGTCGTGAAACGCTTTTGTTTTATCTTTGTAGATGCTTGCATTTTCATAAGACTCGTTCCTCAACTCCTCGATTTCTTGAAGTTGCATCTTTCGGTGCTTTCCGGCTTCTTCAAGATTGAAATTACACTTTTTAACTGCCCAATATGCCTTGTGTTCCATTCCACCGGTAAATGACAAGACTTTCCATAGACGAGGCGAAATGGAGACATACCAATTGGAGTTTTGTAGGCGGTCCGATACGCCCACAAAGCATCTTCTAACTTCAAGCTCCAATCTTTTCGTGTGGTGTTGACCGTCTTTTCAAGAATTTGCTTGACTTCTCTATTTGACACTTCAACTTGGCCATTCGTTTATGGATGATAAGCGGTTGATATCCGGTGTGTGACACCATATCTTTTCATCATGGTTTCCATCATTTTGTTGCAAAAATGAGTGCCCCTATCACTCACCAAAGCTCTCGGTACATCATATCTTGCAAAAATGTTTGACTTCAAGAAGTCAATCACAGTTTTGGAATCATCATGCCTTGTAGCCTTTGCTTCAACCCACTTTGATACGTAATCAACCGCCAAGAGTATATAAGTGTATCCGAAAGAGACGGGGAAAGGGCCCATGAAATCGATTCCCCATACATAAAAGATTTCGCAATCGAGGATAGGGCTTTGAATCATTTCATGCCTCGTGGATACGGTTCCCGTTCTTTGACATCTATCACAACTTTTGCAAAATAGATAAGTATCTCTTGACATTGTTGGCCAATAGAGTCCACATTCTAAGACCTTTCGCATGGTTTTGTTTTGACCAAAATGTCCTCCGCATGCATACTCATGACAAAACTTCAATATTGATTCGACCTCATTTTGATGAACACACCGCCATATTAGTTGATCTGGACAATGTTTCCAAAGATAAGGATCGTCCCATACGTAGTATTTGGAATCACTCTTCAACTTGGCTTTTTGGTACTTGGTGAATGCGTGAGGAATTTTTTTAGTAACCAAGTAATTCACAATATCCGCATACCATGGGATGGTGTTTGAAATGTAGAAGAGGTGCTCATCCGGGAATTCATCAAGGATAGAAGATGAGGAGTCACCAATATTCAACCGACTCAAGTGGTCCGCAACTAGATTTTCGGCACCACTTTTGTCCTTTATCTCAAGATCGAATTCTTGTAAAAGAAGAATCCATCGAATCAGCCGTGGCTTGGCATCTTTCTTGGTCATGAGATACTTCAATGCGGCATGGTCGGAGTATACAATCACTTTTGTTCCGAGAAGGTATTGCCGGAATTTCTCCAAGGCGAATACAATGGCTAGAAGTTCCTACTCGGTGGTTGAATAATTGGCTTGAGCATTATCCAAGGTTTTGGAGGCATAGTAGATGACATGTGATGCTTTGCCTTCCTTTTGACCTAAGACCGCTCCAATTGCAAAATTGCTTGCATCACACATTATTTCAAAGGGAAGCTCCCAATTTGGAGGTTGAATTATTGGAGCGGAAGTGAGCAAGGCTTTGAGTTTGTCAAAGGCTTCTTGACATGCAACATTGAAGTCAAAATCAACATCTTTTTGGAGAAGGAGGCACATTGGACGCGTAATCTTTGAGAAATCTTTGATAAATCTTCTATAGAATCCTGCATGGCCCAAGAAAGATCTTACTTCTCTAACACATGTTGGGTAAGGAAGGGTTTGGATGACATCAATTTTGGCTTTGTCAACTTCAATTCCCTTTTTGGAGACGATGTGTCCCAAGATGATGCCTTGATTGACCATGAAGTGACATTTCTCAAAGTTTAACACCAACTTTTTCTCAATGCACCTTTTCAAATTCTTCTTAAGATTATCCAAACATTCATCAAACGAATTGCCATACACTGTGAAGTCATCCATGAATACTTCAATTATATTCTTAACATACTCGGAGAAAATGCTCACCATGCATCTTTGGAATGTGGCGGGGGCATTGCATAATCCAAATGGCATCCGCTTATAGGCAAACGTGCCAAAGGGGCATGTGAAGGTCATCTTGTCTTGATCTTCGGAGGCAACGGGTATTTGATGAAAACCCGAGTATCCATCGAGGCAACAATAATGTGACTTGCCCGCCAATCTCTCGAGCATTTGGTCGATGAAAGGAAGAGGAAAGTGATCTTTTCGTGTGCTTGAATTCAACTTTCGATAATCAATGCATACCCTCCATCCATTTTGAACTCGAGTGGGTACCATTATTCCTTTGTTATTCTCAACAACCGTGATTCCCGTTTTCTTGGGAACCACTTGAACCGGACTAACCCACTTGGAGTCGGAAATCGGGTAAATCATATCCGCATCAAGGAGTTTGATTATCTCTTTCTTGACAACTTCCATCATGGGAGGATTTAATCGTCTTTGAGCTTCCCTCCTAGGCTTACAATCATCTTCCATGAGTATCTTGTGAGTGGATACATTAGGGCTTATCCCCTTAATGTCCGCTATTGTCCACCCCATGGCCTTTTTATGATCTTTGAAGACTTCAATCAAATGGTTTTCTTCAAAGTCTTTCAATTGAGAAGAGATGATCACTGGTAGAGTTTCATCTTGACCTAGATAAGCATATTTCAAATGGCTAGGCAAGACTTTCAATTCAAGTGTGGGTGGGTGGATTATGGAAGGTGGCATCTTGTTTGGAGAATGAGATAAGTCAACTTGAGAAACATCCTTTTTGTTGAGTTGTTAAGTTCTAAAGTCTTCACAATCTCTTCAACTTCGGAGTCCAATGTATACCTATCCAATGTTTTCTTCAAACTTTCAACATCAAAACTCATGTTGAGCACCATCTTCAAAAGATCCCCATGTGATAACTCGAATAATTCTTGGGTGATTGGCTCAATCACATCAACCCGATATAATGGAGAAATGTTGCTAGGGTATCTCATGGCTTCAAAGATGTTGAAGTGAATGATCTCTCCATCAAATTCCATTGTGATCTTCCCATTATGGACATCAATAATTGTATGAGCGGTATTCATGAAAGGTCTTCCAAGAAGGATCATAGATGACTTGGAAGGGGTCTTCTCTTCAATGTCAATGACATAGAAGTCCGCGGGAAATACTAGTTGATTGACTTGAACTAGTACATCCTCCAACACACCTCTTGGAAATACACTTGACTTGTCCGCTAATTGAATGATGACTCCGGTTTCTTCCAAAGGTCCAACATTGAGAGATTGAAAAACCGAGTATGGCATTACATTGATTGAGGCTCCAAGATCTAACATGGAACTTTCAACATGCAAGTCACCAATGGTACAAGGAATAGCAAACATGCCCGAATCCTTGCATTTGGGTGGAATCTTCTTTTGGATAACCGCGGACACATTGGCATTGACTTGAATTTATTCATTCGCCTTAAACTTCCTCTTATTAGTGCACAAATCCTTAAGAAATTTGGCATAGCGCGGAATTTGCTTTATGGCATCCAATAGTGAAATGTTGATTTGAACTTTGCGGAAAGTCTCAAGAATTTCTTTCTCTTCCTCTTGTTTCTTGGAAAAAGCTAACCGAGAAGGGAAAGGTGGTGGTATGACCAATGGCTTGATAGGCTTGTTGGAAGAGTCGGGTTGATCAATGTTGGGAACAACCGGTTCCTTTGAAGTAGCTTCAACCTTCCGAGGATCAACAATAATAACCTCATCTTCTTCTTCTCTTGAAACTCTTTTGGGGTTGCTTTCTCCAAGGGTTTTCCCACTTCTTAAAGTTATTGCACTCACATTGGGATTTTTCTCGGTTTGAGATGGAAGTTTACCCCTTTGTTCCATCTTGTTGAGAGCGGTGGCCAAGTCTCCAATTTGTACTTGAATGTTTGAGAAAGTGTTCTTGGTCTCTTTTTGAAATTGGGTTTGGCTTTGAGCAAGAGAAGTGACAAGTTCTTGAAGGCTCATTTGGTGGGTACCACTTGATTGGCCTTGTTGATGAGGTGGTTGGTAATTTGGAGGGTTATAAGAAGTTTGTGGATATGGAGGTTTTTGGGAAGGATATTGCGGATGTTGGGGTCTCATCAAAATGTTTGGTGGATTTTGCTTTGGTGGGTATGGGTTGTTTGGGTTATTCCTCCAATTTGGGTTGAAGTTGTTTTGAAATCCCATGGGTCTTGGTTGACCTTGATATCCGCCCATTGCATTCACATCTTCCGATTCATTTCCAAGTGTGGGACACTTATCTATGTAATGCCCCGTCATTGCACAAATACCGCATACCATCAATTGTTGATCACTTCCCACCACCATTTGACTTAGCACATTAGTCAAATCCAAGAGCTTTGATTCCAAGTGTTGAGTGTTGCTAACTTCACCAACCACTTGTGGAGAACTTCTCTTCATTTCATTTCGAGTCCCAAAGTTTCTTTGATTTTGAGAAATGGTTCCAAAAAGTGCTCTTATCTCTTGAGGGGTTTTGTTGAAGATGTCACCACCACTTGAAGCATCAATCATCCTTCGATCTTTTTCATTCATACCCTCATAAAATTGTTGAAGAAGTAATTGTTCGGGTATGTTGTGTTGAGGACAACTTGTACACAAGTTGTTGAATCGCTCCCAAAAATCATGAAAAGTCTCATTCTCCCCTTGACGAATCCCCAAAATGTCACTTCTTTGACTTGATATCCGGGAGGTGGGATAAAACTTGCTATTGAAGGCTTTGAGTAACTCTTCCCATGTGTGAATAGATCCCGGTGGTAAGTTGAATAACCACTCTCTAGCTTTATCTTCCAAGGTGAGCGGGAAAGTGGTTAGCTTGAAATCATCCAATGTCACATTTACGGGCAACATGCTAACACATATCATATGAAAGGACTTCAAATGCCTTTGAGGATCTTCTCTATCCAAACCATGGAACTTGGTGAGTTGATGTATGAAACTTGACTTCAATTCAATCCCTCGGCGGTTTGCGGGATAAACAATACCAAGAGGTGTGTGAGTAACATCCGTCTCCATCATTTGTCTAAGTGTCAACTCTTGAGGGGGGTTGGGTGGATTGGGGTTATTGGGATATTGTTGCAAGTAATTGGGTGGTTGTTGGTAAGGTGGGTATGGGTATTGTTGGGGATTGTAGATTGGTGGTGGATAAGGGTGGTAGTTAGGATATTGGTTGTAGGGAGGTTATTGTTGTGGGTACATTGGGTTTTGGTACATTGGAGGGTGTTGGTAATTGGGTTGATTTGGGTAATGTACTTGTTGTTGTACTTGAAAAGCATTGGTTTGAGGTTGGTTGTTTTGGTGGAATTGTTGGTTTTGTGGTTGTGGTTGTTGATAATTGGGTTGGTTTTTAGGAGGGGCTTGATTCCAAGGTGGCATATCAATGAGAGGTTCTTGTTGTTGTTGTCTTGGTTGTTGCGGTGGGGTATTGGCATCTTGATTGTTTGGGTTTGGGTTGGTATTGTGAGGTGGAGTGTGATTCATGGCTATGTAGTTTTCAAACGGAATGTCTTCAAAGGAATGACCAACAATTGGAGAACTCGGCTCAGTGTCGGTATCACTTGAAGTGTGAACTTGATCTTCTATGTCGATTAGTGGAGAAGAGGAAGAAGCTTGAACTAGTTGTTGTTGCTTTGCTTGTTTGGCTAACTTTTTCAACCTTTTTGCTTCTTTTTCAATTTCCGGATTGTAGAGTAGTCCACCGGTTCTTGTAGACCTAGGCATAAACAATCAAATAACAATAACCAATTTCCCCGGCAACGGCGCCAAAACTTGGTGGGTTGTCAAGTCCACCAAGCAAATTACACCCTTTGTTTTCAAATAAAACGTAATATAATGGTAAAAAGGGGTATCGATTCTCGGGGAAATGGTTGTATTCAATCACCAATGCAATCCAATAGAACTAGTGAAAATAAACTAACTAACTATAATTAAACTAAAAAGGGGGGGGTGTTATGATTGCTTGAAAACTAAAAAACTTGAATAACTAAATACTTGCAATTAAGCAAGAAAGTGAGATGCTCACAAATGTTGGGAACAATTGGTTAACCAAGGCAATTCAACACAATGAACATTTGTGTGCTTATCATTAGGATCCAACATGAAGCTTATCATTCATCCCAAATTGGTTATAGCAATCATGAAGCATGATATGCCAAGATTCCTCTTAGGTAGTATGCAGGTTGGGGAATCCCACAACACACCTTCTTAATCAAGATCAAGGGTTTAATTGAAGCAATTGGACCCAAGAAGTTAATTAGCCTTAAGAAAGAAGGAATCCCCAATTCCTAGAGGATGTCAATGCTTACACATCCATAAAGGAGCTATGATTCATAAACTAGAGATGATTTTTACCATCATAAAGCCCTTGTTCTAAGTTAATTCAATGATTCAATGCAAAACCAAAGAAATAAACTAACAATAGCTCATTCAAGTGCCAAGCTCATGATCAAAGCATTAAAAAAGCATAAGAAATATGATCTAGAACCATAAACATAAGATAATTGATAATCTAGCATGAATCCTTCAAAAACCCACAAACATTCAAAGGTTTTAACCAAAGTTAACCAACATAGAGAGTTTAGCCACTCATGGCAATAGAACAACAATCACAAAAGTCTAATTGCATAAAGAAACTACCAAAAATCTTGGAAAGATGAAGAGAAATGAGTCTTGAACTTCAAAAATCGCCTCCTACCGGTCTCCAATGGTGTCAAATCGAAGTTATGGCTGCTAGGTCTGATCCCCCAAGGTAAATGCAAGCCAAATGACCAAAATGCCCAAACTGGGCAGTTGCGCGGGTACCCGCGCGACAAAAATTCCACCCGCGCAAATGTTGATGTAATGATATTGGTCCTTCATTCCACCACTCCACCCTTCCACTACCAAAGATTCCTTTGGTCCCCTCCATATCCATGTGATTCAAATCAGCCAATCATCTTTTAGCTTCAAATGTGGATGCTCCAAACCCAAATTAATTATCCATGATCCATCTTCACAAGCCCACTTCATCCAAGCCTTTATCTTTTTAAGCCCAAATCTCCTTTGGTGGATCCGTCAAGCCCAATAGCGCCTCGAGAGCCCACAAGTACGTCTTCACTCTAATCCACAATCGCGATAAGCTCCAAAACCTTGCAAAATTCCTCATGCAACATAAAAAGCACCCGGTACGATCCATACTAAAGAAAAATAAATAAAATACAATGCAATAATGATCAAAAGATCTAAAAATCTAAAATAAACTAATAAAATAAGGAAATAAAATAAGTTATCATCATCCCATATTTTAAGCACCTATCATAATTTTTGAAATTTGTTTAAAAAAACCATAAGTAATATCCCATATTATATATGGTATTTATCTTTATCAAATATTAACTCCTCAATCCACGTTTTATGAAAAATCAATTACTATGTATTTTACATATATGTTTTATGTTCATTGTTTTACCTTTTGAACTTTCAGCAGAAGATTATTCTTGTAGAGACGAGAGTCTATGTAATCTTTGAGTTTAGTCCACATCCACTACAATTTTGTATTCACACTTCAAACATGAAAATTAACACTTTTTATACAAGGAATAAGATTAAATAAAATCGAAATACAAAGAAGAAGATTTAAGGTTCTCATGACACTATTTGTTTTTCATTCCTTCTGTAACATTTTATAATGACAACATAGTCGAACTTTTGAAATTGTTTGTATAAATAGTTTTTTAGCTACGTACTTTCTTGCATTATACTTTATGTCATCCTACTTTAACCCTGACATAAAACGAATCCGAAAATAGCAGCCTACTTTCCTGTAAAATTGAGAATTCAACCTTTTTCAATTTAGTGACCATTTTACCCCTGCAATGTACTTGACAAATTTTAGTGAAAAAACCGTTTTTTATTTCCAATAGGGACCAATCCTATAAAACTGTTTATTGCATTTTGTTTTCTTAATTCCTTATGATTTCTTTTTGAGAGATTCTTTAGTTGATCCATGAAGAGGAATCCAACGAGTTGTAAAATTCTTTAAAGCTTTTTATTTTTTACTCTGAGATTACTGCTACTAACAGGCTTTTGATTTTGGTTTGTCGCATGTTACATAGATATATGTAGATGTTAAGATAAGAAATTAAAGTATTTAACAAATTGTAAATTTATAATTCTTTTATGGAGTAGTAAATAATCTTATTTGGTTAACACCTTCAATTCTCAGAAAACTAGATGAAATACAAGCTCAAAGAGAAGAACTTTCGAAGGTTTCAACAATAAAGAAGGGCTCCAGTAGGCAAGAAAAACAAATACCATAAAATCTGTCACAAAATATTATAAAAGCTGTAAAAAAAACATAAAATTTGTAAAATAACAAAACGTCAAAAATTTTTTGACAGATTTTTTCAAGTTAGGGGCTGTTTTGGTAGTTTTCAGGAAATTGAAACAAGGGGCTGTTTTTGTCGAATTTTGTAAGTTAGGGGCCTGTTTATTACATTTCTTTCATAAGTTAGAATGTTTGTTCTGACAATTCTTATGCATTTCAAACATATGTTATTTTTGGCTTTTTTTTTTTACTAAGTTATGGGGCTGTTTTGACATTTTTTTCTAACTTATGGGGCTGTTGTGACAAACCAGATTTGCTATTTTATAGGGTTACAAACAAGGTTTACTATTTTCCATAACTTGTGTTGTGGGGTTGTATGACTATATCTAATTTGTAAACACCAAATACATTTATAAGGAAAAATTAGGGCTTTTAAGCTTTTGAAATTTTAATAGTGAAAATAACACAAAATTCAAATATGACAGAAAACATAAAAAATATGAATTACATTTATACCCTCGACTTCATATCTAAAACATTACTACATGAGGTACATTTTAACTAACATGTATTAACAAACACTTATAAATGTTTTTATTAGATCTGAAAACATTATTACATGAGGTACATTTTAACTAACATGTATTCACCTTTCAAAATCGATCTCTAAACTGGCAAGTTTCACCATTATACTTTACTCTCTCAACTGTTAGTGCTTACTCAGTAGTACTTGATGCTATTTCTGTAGTTTTTGTTAGTTACAGACTACATATATATGTTGTACTCTAAGTTCGGTGACGATGATCCCAAAATTTTCTATTGGCAATTAACCTCTTCTTATTAACTTCTAAGATGGTTATAACATCTATTACGCAAAATAGAAAGTTTATTCACATTATTACTACATAAACAAATAAAATCCTAATGGTCCGACAATATAATCTTGTATGGTAGGTAAATCAATAAAACTCATTTTTTATGTTCTTTAATTAGTCATATAAATACTAATAGATGTTTTAAATATCTAACGTTTTCCACCTTCGAAGTTCAAAATTTAAAAATTTACCAACCAGAAAATCTTCTAAGCTGCGATAATTGTTCCACTGTCAAGGTTTTGTTTTTCTTTTCTTGCTTCGTCTTTTGGTGTGGGTATCATTTTGAAGTTTATAAATTCCTGAAAATTAAACATGTAATTTTGTTTGTTTTTGTATTTTTTTTTTTCTGTCAAAATAAGGAACAATGAGGTATACGTGATGATTTGGTTTGTTGTTTCTCACCATCATCATGAGGATACATAGAATAAATTATATGTTGAATCCTACCGTGGTGATATGGCGGACTTTTGTTGCTTCAGGCGACATCTGTAATTGTCGATTGCATCAGGTAACCATTGTGTAAGTTTTTTTTCAATCGATATCTTCAAATGACATTTGCAAACATCTTCAGTCGATATCTTCATTCCACATCTACTCCTTGAAATCCCTCCGGTGAAACCCATATCACTTCCACTATGAAGGTTTTTGCTTCCGAGATCTAAATGAAGGAGTTTGTATGCAAATGAGATTCAATCAATTCCACTTGAGATGTAATCGATGGAAGTCTTGCTTATGAGATTTAATCACCAAAGTGGGAGATCTATTCGATGCTTTAATTTGCTTTTGCTGGGAAATTGCTTAGATAAATGTATGCAGAGAAAAGTGTCTATTTTTTTTTTATACCGGCGATAGGATTAGGGCAGAAAGTATGGATAGTATTAGTGTGAATGGGTCTTAGCGGTATAGCTAAAGGGGAGAAGGAGGAGTGTGTTGGGTTACGATGAGGGATAAGTTGTCGGTGGTGTATTAGGTGCTAGGTGCTTTTGTTTTTCCGAAGCAAAAATTCAAAAAGTCTGCGGACCACCTCTACAAACCTCTGCAACAGAAGAGGTGGACCAAACGGCTGCAGACTGTAATAAGAAGCGTGTTTGTTTTTGTTAACATCTGCAGACTACTACAAACATTAAAAATTTAAAATAAACTAATTTAATAAACCGAAAATGGTTTTTAAACACAGAAAATTTAATAATTGTAGTCTTAAAACATTGAAATAAATTTCATACAACCAAATTAGTCTTACAATAACATTTTGCAAAAATAAAAGTAATAAAATATAATATGTTATATGTTTTTGTTACAATCTGGTTTTCCATTTTATTTTTTATTTCATCGTTAAAACAAATAATACACTTATTTAAAAAGAAAATGAAAAATGAAATTATAGACACTTATTTAAAAAACAACATTAAAATAAATTAACTTATGTAAATCAAATGGGAGATAACAGTTAAAGGGATATAAATTTCATGTATTAAATGTTAAATGGATGAAAATATAATATAGTATATAAGTTAAGGACCATAAACGTAATATTAAATATACTTAATTAGGGATGAACATACGACCCGTGGGACCGGACCGGACCGGACCGGTAAAAAACCGGGACCGGACCCGGACCAAACCGGATTCTCATATTAGTGGGCCGGTTTTTGGGTTTGATTTTTATCAATAATCGGGTTCCTGGTTTGGACCGGACCGTACCCGAATTAAAGGATAAAACCCGGACCGGACCGGAAAACAAATATTTTTTTTTTATCGACAAACAATAATCGAGAATTACCAAAATAAAAAAAATGTTGTCCGATTGAATTGATTCGGCCTCTCCTGTGGATCATATTATAGTGTCAATTTTTTTTTGTTTCGGTCTCTTCTCTTGATCGCATTATGGTGTTGATTTTTTTTCTCGAAAAACCAAAAGTTATTTCCTAGTACAACTTTTTTTAATAAAAATAGTGATGTTAAGTGTAGATTTTTTTTATATAAAAATAATGTAGTTTTTTTTTTATAAAAATAGTGTAGTTTTTTAATAACGTTTGTATACACCTCATTTCCACGTGTTCTAATTAGAGTCTTGCAACGTACCGTTGTATTTATCTTCTTTTATGTATTTTTATAATCGAATTGTGCAAACAACAAAGATACGAATGATGGATGTTACGTAATAAGATTATAATTTGAAATAGTATGCTAGAGAGTAACATGACAAACAAAACTTGAAACCGTAAACAACAAACATACAAAACTCAGTTTAGTATCAAGAACAAGATTGGACCGAAACCGTAAACAACACTACCAAAGTCTAATTCGGTCCAAAACCCGAAACCCGGTTTAATACCCGAAACCGGACCGGACCGAACCCGGACCCGTACACCAAAAAACGGTCCGGTTTTTGGATAAGGTAATTTACGATTTTCGGTCTTCGGGTTTTCGGTCTTCGGGCCGGTCCGGTCCGGGTTCGGCCCGTTGCTCATCCCTAGGAAGAGGTACAACAAGTGCTTCCCCAAGAAGCACACGGGCAGAAGTTTTAAGCCCCGAAGACTTCCGAAAAACAAACTGTTGTGGGACAAAAAAGTGTTGCGTGTGTGCTACACCGCGCATCAATAACAGTTTTGAAGAGGTTTTTTCTACACACGTAAAATCAAAACCGGCAAGAACCGGAAAAAACCGAAACCGTAACCGAAATATTTTTTAAAATACGTTGTTATTTCTCGAGCACCGGTTCCAACATTGAAGACCCGGCAAGAACCACAACCTGTAGAACCGGCTGTCCGGTTCGGTTCCTATTTCCCACCAAGTTTGGTTCCCGGGTCGGTTCCGGTTCGAGCCGGTTCCGATGCTCATCCCTATGTGGCGCAGCTTGTTGTTCATTTACCTTTTATGCCTACGTAAAACTTTTATTCATATCTTTGAACTTGTTTTTCTTAAAAAAAATATACAATCGTAGAAATTATTAAATTTTTAAAACCCACCTTTCTTTCCACTCTTACTCTAGTTTCTCTCCATGTCTTGTAATTTACCAATTAATATAGGATGTTGCTTCGCATATGTCTGATTTGACTTAAATATATATTCTTCATGATTTGAATTAAATAAACTTATTTCATTTGATGTTTTTATCGTTTCTTTCATTTTTTTTTTGCTTTTTTATCTTTTGTTGTCTTTTAATTTATTATTATTAGACAATATTATTATTATTATTATTATTATTATTATTATTATAAATTTAATTAATAATGTGATTATGTTTTTAATCATTTGTATTTTTAGAAAATTTTATTTATATATATATTGTATCTTTATATTTACAAACAGTGGTATCCTACATATTTTTCAATAAAAAAGTTATGATTATCCGTATGTAGCGTTCCGACTATCTATGTGTTATTTTTTCTTTCGTACTATCCATATGTTATTTTTTCGTTCTGACTATCCATATGTTATTTATTTCGTCCAGACTATCCATGTGTTATTTTTTCGTTCATACTATTATTGGGTTATTTTTTTCGTTCGGACTATCCTTATACTAAAAATAAAATTACATTTAGTGACACAAAAAACTGTCACTAAAAACCGAGAAAATGCCACTAAATGCTCTCTAGTCAATTAGCGACACAAAAAAAATGTCACTAAAAGCACTATCATTGTAATATCCTGTCTCGAGAAGTTCTTATTTCAGGATTTTGGACAATAAATGGATCAAGTGAAGACATTGGGCTTCAAGGAATAGGGTTTAGACCCCATTGGATGTTGATAATATTGGTTATGCGATCCAAGCTCTTAGTTTGTGTTTTGGAGTCAAAGGGTAAAATGGGAAAAACGATGTTTCAGACGTCTTTCGTGAATTAAGAGTTTTAGTTTGGTATGTGTTGAGTCAAAAGTAATTATATAGGATTGTAGGGCTCTTCAATACCTTTTGTTGCATATAAAGAACGCCGAAAATGGAGTTGAAACGAAGAAGTTATGGTTGTTTGAAGTTAAGCTGGAAAAGAAGTTTGTCAGTACGTTGGGCATACACAGGGTAGTACGTTGGGTGTACTAGGCTGAAGGGACGCTTTTTTAGGATGTCACATTTTGCATAACTTTTGGTACGCTAGGCGTACCGCCGTAGTGTTAAAACCCTAATTTCGTAGTTTTGAGCCCCATTTAAGGTCTCTACCCTCTTTGGGGTCCTTCCGATCTTGAACCTCCACCCTCTTGAGTGTAACATCCCAAAAATTATAAGGTAAAAATTTCATTTTTAATTCAACCATAAACACCATTTATCATTTTCAATCATTCAAAAGTATATCAAAGTAAAAATAGTGATCACAGTATAATCCCAAAATCATAAAGTTGCGGAAACATGGATGGATACGCTGCGATCAAGCCAGGTCCTTCCCTTTCGAACCGGAAGTACCTGAAACCATAACCATAAAATTATAAGCACAAAGCTTAGTGAGTTCCCTAAAATACCACATACCATACATATCCTTGGGCCTAGCCCTCACATTGGGTCCAACCAAAAATAATGGGCCTAGCCCATCATACAATGGGGCCTAGCCCAACATACAATGCAAGCATCACACAGACAACTAGCATATAACATACATTGGGCCTAGACCTTCCTAATCCATGGGCCCAGCCCATCATACAATGGGCCTAGCCCAACATACCATGCAAAAGTTAGAAAGACAGCTAACATATAACATATTTTAGTGGGCCAGCATTGGTGCCTTCGACCCACGAGTACAATGAGGAGACTCACTTAAATCACAAAGCCGACCACAATTAACTGCTCTCTTGCCAAAAGATGGGTGCTCGACACCTCCTATCAATCCATACAAGGTAAACCCTACGTCTACCTTCTAAAAAGTAAAGTTGAACAAAAGTCGACCCAAGCCAAAAGTCAACGGTCAAAGTCAAAGTCAATAGCCAATAATGTCAACTATTCAGCCTCACGTCGTGACCAACCCTTGGTCACCTCGTGAGAGATCACTCGGTCCAATTCCAACTCATCTCGACTCAACTTAGCCAACTCAGACATGAAAAGTCACTGGAGCTGACCTCACGATGTGAGCAGTCTTCTCTCACGTCATCAGCCTCAAGAAGATTAATAAAAATGGGATCATTCAATCCTCACGTCGTGAGACCCTATATCTCACGTTGTGAGCACAGTCTGAAGCCAAAAATCCAACATTTAAGTCCTTAATCAATTAAGCCTTTTACTATAACTTTCCAGAAGGTATTATAACTCTATAATGCACTTGAAATTCGATGCTTTTAAGAAATATATGTCCAATACATGTCTAGATCTCATTTGGGTCAATAAGAAAAGTTCATCCAAATTTCATGTAAGATTCCAAAACTCATCCATTCACTAGATTTGAACTTCATGACACTCTAAAGGCCCATATAACCCATAAAGTTGCCAACTTTATGGTTTCCATTCATTCAAACTTGCTCAACCAAGGAGGAAAGTGGGACAAAACTTATATATAGCCACAAATAACAATAAAGGAGGAAGCTTCAACACTTACAAAGGTCCAGAAACAATGTAAGGTGATGATGATGATGATTCCTTGCAAACCTCTTCAAAAGATCACCTTCTTTTTTTTCTTCTCTTCTTCTTCAAACCAAGAATTGCTCCAAAATGGCCAAGAATCAAACAAAGGATGAAGACTAGGGTATTTTGAGGTGAAAGAGGGTTTGGAGGATGATAATGAACCTTAAAATGAGCTTAGAGGTGATTAAATACAAAGGAAACCCTAAAAGATTATGGGCTTGGGCTGCATTAGTTCTCATGTTGTGAGCCTCTATGTCTCACATCTTGAGATCAATCTGAACAAAAGTTTTCATATTAGCCCATCTCACGTCATGAGCCTCTATGTCTCATGTCATGAGGCACCTTTCCTTCCAAAATCCAACCTTTTGACTCCTTGAACCCCTAATTCGATTCATCCAGAAAAACGCGTGTTACATTGAGCCTCTAACTCGAAACCCTAGCCTCCTCTCTCTTATTTTGAGCCTTGGCATCATTTATGAGCTTATTTCTCCATTAGAAGGTGGGATCTTGAAGAACAAGCTGGTAGCAAAGTGTATGGAAGAAGGATTCAAGCATAGAACTAGTAAGATTACATCATTTTTGTACCTTTGTGAGTAAAAATCTTCAAACTTGCTCATTAGTTTCATAGATCTTGTTAATGTTCATATTTGTTAGTTTTTGGTCACTTTAGTGCATAAATTTTTGATCTTGGAAGTTTGTGACCTTGTTATGGATAAATTTGGAAACTTTATCTATCTAAACATCATGTTGATTCAGATCTGAAGGTTGGAGACTTTGACTTAATGGATTAAGTTGAGAAAGAAGCATTTTTGGTCCCTTTGAGACTTAAAGACTAGATCTTGGTTATTTGGACCATCATAATGGATAAAGTTGGAAACTTTATATATTACAGAGTTTTTAGGAAGCATAAAAATAGGATCTTGGACCTTCTTTTCCTTACATGCAAAGGTTATGATGTCTTAATGGATTAATGAGTTAGGGTTTTAGTTTTTGGACTTTGTCTAGCCATTCAAAGTCATAAAGTTGGAAAATTTATGAATTAGAATGTTATTTGGGACTTGAACTGAGTTTTGGACGGAAGAACTTTAGGTATTAAGCACTTAATATGAAGGATTCGGGTTCAGGACGGTTCGGTCCGGTTCCGACCCGAATAACATCCCTAGTGGAGGATAGTCGTGCCAAGGAGGAAGTTTTCAAGGAAGTTTGCTGGAGTTTATTTCCGTCTGTTTGTTATTTCTAGTTTTGTGTGCTTGACTTATTAAACAATGTAATCTCAATTAAATTATAATAAATAAAAATATCATTTGTGTTATACTTATGTGTTATGTTCTATATATATTTGTATGCCTCGATCCAATATTCCTACATCGCACAGCCCGACGTTTCTACCGTTGGTCTGGGGTGTGACAAATTGGTATCAGAGCTACAGGTTATATCGAACTAGTAATTCCTTATGAACTACGACTATAACCTAGGGCATATACTCTAAAATTAGTTAAACCTAATAAAAGTAGTTTTGTTAATTACTGTACGGATAGACTACTTACGTGAGATGTGACTAGTTTGAACTGTTGCTTGGGTTGCTGTATTTCAAAATCGCTATATGCTAAAATGGTCCTGCCCTCCGACACTTCTCATCTGGACGATCCTTGCTTGGTATTCTTCAAGTAAAAAAACATAGAATTAATAAAATACTCCTAATCAAACACTAATCAGATAAAGAGTTATACAAACTCTAATAAATACACCCTTATATTATAAAAACTATCCATTCAAATCATAACATAAGATTTTAGGTCAAAAACGAATCCTAGGGTTAGTCTAGTATTGCGGTCGTACCACAACTAGACCTAGAACGTGCAACTAAGTTTTATTATGGTCCGACCGATGCACGCCTACACCTGGATGCCATAGTTGACAAATCTAAACGCTTGAGGATTTATGCATCAGTAATTTAGTACGATTAGTTAAAAGATTAGGACGGGGCCTGCGACTTGAGGATCTTCAGATCAGTAGCACTTATCGACTTCCTGAAGACTAGAGCTTTAGGTCAAGACCTATTGCAAGAGGATTCGACTCATACCGGCATGGTACACCTTGAGGATATCCTGATTAGAGACAGGTATTCGACATACCCCATATGGAAAGTTACCAAAGATACGATACTATCTACTATATATATATATATATATATATATATATATATATATATATATACACACACACACTTATAATAAGAAATTATATGCTTTATATATTATCTCTCATAAACATCTTCCTTTTTGATGTCTTATGTAGGTATCAGAGCGATATGGAGGATATATGGAACTGGGTGTCGCATCCTTATCCGGAAGAAGACCAAGTGGTACCACGCATGCTTGAGGAAAAGAGCAATTACAATCCAAAAATGCCCCTACCACGCACCCCAGTAGCACCTGATGATGAGATATTTGAAGATGAAGAAGAGCTTATCCAGTCGGAGTCATCCCCGGAGATTGTTGCTCCACTTCCCCCATGTTCGAGCCGATCTCTCAGTATTCATGTTACGGGACTCAAGACTATAACTACCCCCAGAAAGTAGGATCCCATTCCATCCCACATGAGAACAGCCTCACCGCCATCATCGCCGAGATTATCAATGAAGACTTGCCCCACCCACCAACGGACTCCATAGGTGGACGAGTGGATCAGGGAGGAGAGTATTGAGTTTTATGAGGTCGGAGAGTCCTCCTAAGCACCTAGGGGCGATCCTATCCCAGAGGATCCCACATATAGAACAATCTGAGTGTTAGTCCCGTGAGTAGCATGACACGAGGATCATATACATCAGGTGGAGGAGGATCGTGACTCACTGAGGAGGGAGACGCATTCTCTAGTGCAGTATCAACAGATTGTAATCGAGGGTCTAAAGTAGCGTGTGAGGGAGTTGGAGTTGAAATTGATGGTGTCAGAGATAGGTGCAACCACTATGGAGGTTATGATCAGTTGCCTTCAGCACCAGTTAGCACCATATAATGGCCATGATGGTAGTTTGTTTTGGCTTGTGGTAGATAGTTCTAGCCAAGGAAAGCTAGGAACTATGATTTTTGGGTTTGAGGGAGGGAAAAGTAGTGTAGCAGATAATAGATTATTGCTATGTCTTTTTCTTGTAAAATAGATGCTTTTCATGTACAAACCACATCATTGTACACTTTCTGGCAAATCTGATGTAAAAACTTATGGAAGTTAATGAAAATTATTTGATCTTATTGTGTTACTTGTTTGATTTGTTTTTTTGATATAGTTATCTATCTTAACTAAATTATCAAAGTAAAAATCAAAATTTATCATAACAACTAACATATGCCATAAATTTAGAAACATGCCTCGCACCAGGAGAAACCTAGGACAACCCGAACCCACTCTTGAACCTATGAGCTCAGTCGCGATTGAGGCCTTAGTAGCCCAATGTGTCGCTGATGCAATAGAAAACCTAGAAACCCCTAGGAACGTAGGATCATGAGGCAATTGATGTGAGAGTTTGCAAGGAGATAACCGAGATCCAACCAGGGTTTGTTCATATGAAGACTTTATAAACTTTAAACCAAAGCCCTTCCATGGAAACGGATGCGTAGTTGGTTTGACTAAGTGGATAGAAAAGATGGAGTTTATTTCTGAGATAAGCTTTTATCCGGAGGACTACAAGGTTAAGTTCGCCGCCTGCACCGTGGCAGACGCAGACCTAAGCTGGTGGACTAGTTATACAAAGACCATGGACATTAATGTAGCAAAAACCATGTCTTGGAGCGAGCAAAAGCAGCTCATGATTGAGGAGTACTGCCAACTGAAGGAGATGCTGAAGCTGGAGCAGGAGCTGTGGAATCTGATGATGAAGGAAGCTGATGTTACCACTTATACAAGCCATTTCAATGACCTTGCCACCTTATGTCACAGGATGGTCACCCCGTAATATAAGAAGATAGAGAGGTATATTTGGGGTTTGCCTCAGACTATCCAAGGTATAGTTACTGCCTTGAAGCCAACCTCCTTCGAAAGCGCCAAGAGACTAGCCTTTAGTTTGACAAATCAAGAGATTTGTCATGTTACGATGATCTAGAAGGATGACCTTCTGAAGGTGGAGAGTAGAAAAAGGAAGTTTGGAAAGGAGTCCAAAGGGAAGGCTATGCAACCAGCAAAAAGATGCAGGAAGTGATTCAAGCATTTGCAGTTACAACAACCTCGACAGGGACTACTGCTGGAGGAAGCCCAAGATGCAATGAGTGTGGGTTTCAACACAATGGAGCATGTTGGATTTGCACCAACTGTGGCAAGAAATGTCATCTTACCAACAGATGCAAAACCCCACCCAATCGAGGAACCACAACAACAGAAGGACGAGTGTGCTATGAGTGTAAGGAAGTTAGACACATTAGGAAGGATTGTTCAAAAATGAAAGGACAATGAGATAATGCTAGGAGTAGAGCGTTTGTGATAGGAGCTAGAGAAACCGTCCAAGATCCGATGGTAGTTACGGGTACATTCCTAATCAATAATTTATATGCAAATATACTTTTTGATACCGGCTCCAATAGAAGATATAATACTCCCGAATTTAGGAAATTCTTAGACCGCCCACCTAGTTAACTTAAGGAAGCCTATAGAATAGAAATGGCTACTAGCCAGGTCGGTAGTACCCAAGAAATACTTAGGAACTATACCTTAATTTAGATAATCATGCTTTTCTCATCGGCCTTATGCCAATGGTCATTGGAAGTTTCGACGCCATCATCGGTATGGATTGGTTATCCCCTAACCACGTCGAAGTATTATTCTTTGAGAAAGCATTACGTCTACCCCTACCAAACGAAGAACCCTTAATCGTCTATGGTTATAAACCCGACATAAAAAGTATTACGCCTTCTCAGCTCATATTGTCGATAGGAAAGACAATAAGAAGAAAACGATCGTGGAAGTACCTCAGATGTGCGATTACCCTGATGTATTCCCTGAAGATCTACCAGGTCTTCCGCCAACTCGACAAGTAGAGTTTCAGATCAATCTAATTCCAAGAGCTGCTCCAGTAGCAAAGTCTCCTTATAGGTTTGCACCATCAAAGATGCAGGAACTCTCCAGCCAACTACAACAACTTCTTGATAAAGGTTTTATCATACCAAGTTTATCGCCTTGGGGAGCACCCGTTCTATTTGTTAAGAAGAAGGATAAATCTTTCTGGATGTGCATCGACTATAGAGAGCTAAATAAGTTGACCATTAAGAATAGATATCCACTCCCCCGAATAGACGATCTCTTCGATCAACTTCAAGGATCCAGTTATTTCTATAAGATTGACCTGAGATCTAGATATCATTAACTTCGAGTCATGGAATAGGACATTCCAAGGACTGCTTTCAGAATGCGATACTGTCATTATGAGTTTTTGGTCAGGCCTTTTGGATTTACCAATGCCCCAGCTGTTTTTATGGATCTCATGAATCGAGTGTGCAAGCCCTACTTGGACAAATTCATGATTGTATTCATTGACGATATTCTGGTATACTTACGAACCAAGGAAGAGCATGGGAAACATCTTCGAGTGATCCTATAACTTTTAAGAAAAGAAAAGTTGTATGAAAAATTCTCTAAGTGAAAATTTTTGGATAAGAGAAGTACACTTTATTGGGCATGTGGTAAGCAACAGAGGTATCCATGTCGACCCTTCCAACATCAAAGCGGTAAAGAATTGGGAAGCGCCCAAGACCCCAATAGAGGTTCGTCAACTTTTGTGACTGGCTGGCTATTACCGAAGATGTATAGAAAATTTCTCTTGCATAGCCAAACCCCTCACAACATTAACCCGAAAGGAAATAAAATTCGTTCGGGGAGATCAACAGGAAACAACTTTCCAAAAGCTGAAGGAAATGTTGTGTAGCGTAATGATACTATCCCTTCCAGAAGGTACTAGTGACTTTGTAGTATATTGTGATGCTTCACATCAGGGGTTATGATGTGTATTCATGCAAAGGGAGAAGGTCATATCCTACGCCTTAAGACAACTCAAGGTGGATGAGAACAACTACACTGCTCACGACTTGGAGTTGGGAGCGGTAGTTTTTGCCCTGAAGATTTGCCATCATTTCCTGTATGGAAAAAAGTATATAGTCTACACGGATCCCAAGAGTTTGTAGCACATCTTCGATCAGAAAGAGCTCAACATGAGACAAAGAAGATGGTTAGAGTTGTTAAATGACTATGATTGTGAGATTCGTTATCATCCAGGAAAGACTAACGTCGTAGCTGACGCCTTGAGCCGTAAAGAACGAGTTAAACGTCGTAGAATCAAAGCACTTACGATGACTATTCAGTCTAACCTAATCTCGCAGATTAGAAGAGCTCAACTCAAGGCTTTAATGGAAGAAAACGTTAAATAAGAAGGCCTTATAGGAATGGAAAGACAACTATAGATAAAGGATGATGGAATGAGTTATTTTATGAACCGAATATGGGTTCCTAAATTTAGAGAGTCAAAGAACTAGTTCTAATGAGGCCCATAGGACTAGATATCCCATTCATCCTAGAGCAGATAAGATGTATCTGGACCTAAAAGTTCTTTATTGATGGCCAAACATGAATACTGAGATTGCGACCTACATAAGTAAATGCATAACATGTTCCAAGGTCAAGGAAGAACATCAACGACCCTCGGGATTGTTACAACAGCCGGAGATTCCTAAGTGGAAGTGAGAGCAGATCACAATAGACTTTATTACCAAATTGCCAAAGACTACTGCTAGCTACGACACTATTTGGTTAGTTGTCGGTCGCTTAACCAAGTCTGCTCACTTCATAAATATAAAAGAGACGGATAAGATGGAGAAGTTGACCAGGACATACCTTAGAGAGATTGTCAGATTGCATGGGGTACCCTCATTTATTATCTCTAACAGAGATAACAGATTTACCTCCTGTTTCTGGAAGAATTTGCAAAAGTCCCTTGGTACTCGCCTGGATATGAGTACATCCTACCTTCCTCAAACCGATGGCCAAAGTGAAAGGACCATACAAACGCTGGAAGACATGCTCAGAGCATGTGTGATAGATTTCGGAAGTGCATGGGATACTCACTTTCCTCTGGTTGAGTTCTCATACAATAATAGCTATCACATGATCATTAAAGCAGCACCTTTCGAAGCACTATACGGCCAAAAATGTCGATCTCCTATTTGTTGTAAAGAACTCGGCGATACCCAACTAGCCAACAAATTTGCAGGGAATACGCTACAAACAGACCCATAGATTATCCGTGAGACGACTGAAAAGATAGTACAGATACGAGAGCGCATGAAGGCAACACGTGACCGTCAGAAGAGCTACGCCAATGTAAGGCGTAAACCCCTAGAGTTCCATGTCGGAGATAGGGTGATGCTCAAAGTATCTCCTTGGAAAGGAGTTATAAGGTTCAGAAAGGGGTTAAACAGAATCCAAGGTACATAGGACCATTCAAAATCCTTGACAATGTAGGTCCAGTTGTCTCTCGACTTAAGTTACCCCAAGATCTTAATAACATGCATGACGTCTTCCATGTGTCTAATCTTAAAATGTGTCTTTCCGACGATAAACTTGTCATTCCATTGATGAAATTCAGATTAACCACGAACTGAACTTCATCGAAGAGCCAGTCGAAATCATAGACAGAGAGGTCAAACGACTCAAGCAGAGTCGAATTCCCATTGTCAAGGTACGATGGAACTCTAAGTGAGGACCAGAGTATACATGGGAACAAGAGGATCAAATGAAGGAAAAGTACCCTCACTTGTTCAAAGGAAGCCCAATGATAAGATTAGCCTAAATTGTACCTCCTCCTCCCTCTCTTCTAGATCATCTTCTTTCTTTGGTGTTTGTAAGCCATTAGAGGTATTACACTTGTGATACTAAGATCTTGAAGATTGAAGATTCTTGCAACTATTGAAAGGTATCATCTAAACTTGTTTTATTTCAGATTACGTTTTCATAGTATGCTATATTAGGGTTTGCAAGCTTTGGACAATTTTGCATGTACAATAGAGAAACCTAGATCCAAAGCCTTAGGGTTTTTCATGTGCACATAGGATGTTCTTTTGCTCAAAACCCATTAGTTTATACAAACCATGAAAAGAAATAATATTTCTCGCCATATCAGATGAGTAGAAACAATTATTTAACTCTAAATTTAACCCACTACTAAGCAATAAAGAATAAACTCCAATCTTGGTGACATGCGACACTTTCCTATTCCCCATGATCAAGTTCATCTTCCTGTTTTTGGAACGAAAATTCCTAAATAGGGAGAGAATGTGACAACCGAGGGGATTCCGTTACTTATCACCTTTAGAAGAGAGTAGGAAAAATATATGTAATAGTTTAATATTCTAATATTTGATTTTGAGATAATAAAAATCAACCGTGCTGTTACATTTATTGTTAAAACAACTGCTAGGCTCGAAAATAAGCATCCAAAAAGTTGTACCGTCTTCTAAGTTGCTTAACATGTATGGAAAATACTCGTTAACCTGATCTCAAGGATATAAGACTCGTAAAAATCCGACTTCAAAGGAAAGAGTTATGGATTTTATAAAAATAAAAATCAACCTCGTAATTAAAATTAATTACGTCAAAACGGTACTTAGAGATTGGTTGCGTTTTGACTGAAAGTGCAAATATGAGATTCATAGTACTCCTTAAGATAAAAACTTTAGGACAAAGAGTGCTGAAAAAGGGATCCGTATGAAAGAGATATGATTTTTGTAAAATCATTTATTTTTACCCCTGTTAGGCACAAAGATGAAAGTCAAAACTAGCTAAATCAACCTAAAGAAGAGTTGTAGTACTCCTTGAGATCATCACATAGATATAAAGAGGGCTTAGATCGAAGCTCGCACGAAAAAGTTATGATTTTTACAAAATCATTCCGTGCCCGTCACGCACCTGACACCGGATTCGAGTAGATTACGAGTGACGTGGCCAATTGGGGTAGTGACATGTGGCATTTTTTGGATAGAGCCATGATGATCATGCGCGATGCACACAGATATTTACACCGCATGCACCTAAATTTCATGCCTGTAAATATAAGGCAGTGTTGAACCCATTCTTCAAAACCTTCGAAACATCTCACTCTCCCTTTCCTCGAAGTTGTTGCCCTTGGAGCGGTCCCCAGTGCCTCGAGCCCGATTCAACCCTACACCAACGGTCTCAAGCGACTAGGGTGAGTTCACGACCCCATTTTAATAATACATGCTTATCAAACTGGTTTATTAAAATATATTTATATCTATAAATATCAATCGTTATATAAAACATGAAACCTTAGGATAATGTAGCTACAGATACTATACCTAATTGTAAGCTATGATGTTATGCCTAAGAGTTATGATGTCCGATAGTCTAGGAAGAGATATTACGTAGATGTTATAATGTCCAATTTCTTAGGATAACATAGTATCTAGAAGTAATGCTGGTTAAATATAGGGATATGCATTGTATCTAATCATTACTCTGCCAAAATATCTAGTTTTCAAATTAATAATAATTAGGGTATATATGTATGGTAAACAATATATATATATATATATATATATATATATATATATATATATATATATATATATATATATATATATGTACTAGATAATTATGAGATCTAAAAGGGATAATTATCAAATATAAAATTAAAGGGGTTTATATTCTGATACTTATAGGAAATCACTAAGAAAGAAAGATAAAAGATAAAATACCTAAGGTTAATGAGTTAGTGAGTTGTTATTATTCATCATTAGTCTGGTTAAATTCGACTACCCCAAACCTGTACTCGTTTATCTTGCGAGAGCCAGAAAAATATTTACAGATCTATACGAGGTTTGACACCCCCACCTGCGATTGCTAAATACAATCCTGGTAGGATAACTTTCTTATTAATCACTATTCAACGTCCGATGAAGCGTCGTGCGGAGAAATCACTAGTCAGACAATGTCGATTATAGGGACTCATTGTAATACATTACGACCACCATAGAGATCTAAGTACCAAGAGGGACGCCTTAGAGTGGTAGATAAAATAAGTTAGGATTAATAAAATTACCTAAAAGATAATAAGATAGGATCGGTAAGTATCTTACAAAGATAGTAAATTAGGATTGGTAAAGTATCATAAAAAGATATTAAGCTAGGGTTGATAAAATATCTTAAGTAGGGTTTTTCTAAAAGAAAAATGATTCTTGATTTTAATACAACCAAATAAAGCAGAAAACTATATAAACCTGTGAACTCACCAACATTATGTTTAAGTTTTCAAAATACATTTATTCTCAGGGAGATTAGTGTGGAGGATAGTTGTGCCAAGAAGGAGGTTTTTAGGGAAGTTTGCTGGTGTTTATTTCCGTATGTTTGTTATTTCTAGTTATGTGTGCAGTTATGTGTGCTTGACTTATTAAACAATGTAATCACAAATAAATTATAATAAATAAAAGTATCATTTGTGTTATACTTATGTGTTATATTCTATGCATTTTTGTATGCTTCGATCCAATATCCCCATGTCGCACAACCCGACGTTTCTGATGGGTTTTGAGCACTACATCAATCCTATGGTGTACATGCAAACCCTAAAGCTTTGGATCTAGTTTGTCTAATATACATGCAATAATCATCCAAAGCTCATAAACCCTAGATCTAGCATATGATAAATGATATTAACATAAGAATAGGGTTTAGATCTTACCTTGATTGTTATATAGCAATAACAATCTCAAAACCTTCTTGATCTTGACTTCTGAAAGCTTAGTGCCTCAAAATGTTGCACCTCTAATGGAGTCACAAACACCATGAGCAACAAGATGACTTAAGAGAAGGAGGAGGAGCACCAAAAATGTCCAAGAACCCTTAGAGATCACTTAGTCATGTTTTTGGGAGCCTTAGGGGTCTTTATATACTTGTGTGGGCTGCTAGGGTTTCAGGTGAAACCCTAATTCTCTGCTTAGGCCTTACGCAACCCATAGAGTTCCCTTAGAAAGTCCTTGGACGAAATCCATATGGGCTTCCCATAGATTTCGTCCAAACTCCTTTTCATTAGGAATCCATAGCCCAATTGCAACTATCATATAATTATAATATCAGTCCCCTTTATTTAATTAATCTCTTTTAGCCACAAAATTAATTCTTATTATTTCTTGACTAATATTAATTAAACAATATGATTTCTCTTTTTAATATATTATTCATATAATATATTAATAAATCATAATTAATCCTCTTTCTCCTTAATTCATCCTATAAGTTGCTATGGTGAAGGCAACCCAAAAGGACCATGCTCACAATCGGGTCAAGTACATACCAAAATAGTTATGGGCTTAGACACCTAATCCAACAGTCTCCCACTTGGATAAGTCTAATAACTATATTGCATATGACTTCGGAACCTGATAAAGTTTGACTCAATGCTCGCTTGTTCCTACTCATCAAATCACACACAACAATATGTTTTATAACACCAAGTTACTGGTGCGTTTACATATTATCAATGTGCAACCAACTTGCAGAATACAACTCACACGTCTCGGTTTCAAGAATATAAGATATTATCGTCTCAACAATCACTTGTGATAAAATCCATGAAGCGATCCAAGTGAGCGTGGGTTTAATCCAATACTCTAATCTTATAGGAGCACTCATGAACCCTGCAGCAAACTTTTGCTATGTCTAAAACACTTTAGACAATCTACAGTCAGATTCATGACAGTCTTCTTTCATACCTACTTCCAAAGTATGATCGACTGTGGAACGTTCGAATAATCTTATTATTCAGGAAGTCAAAACAGGCAAAGTGAAACACAAGAATAATCGAATCCAATATAGCCCAAAACTTTTGAGTATAAATAAAACTCCTTTTATTTAGTCACCATATTGATTACACATTATTCATTGTATAATATTTCGGGTAATCAACTTATTACTTGAATTATAACAACAGTTGTCCCATGCACCAGGCATGCACACTATGTTTACCTATGGTCCTTACTTTGTGAAATATATCAATTGAAAACATTTCCAATGATGCTCATTTCACAATCCCTAATCCTTATCGTTAGTGTAAGAACACAAAATTCTCGCCACTACTAGAATATGTTAGATTCTAACATTTTAACGTCCAACTCCAAATATGGAAACATTTCCATATTTGCCATATGACAACTCATTATCGTATCTAATCATAATAATATCATTATGGTCCATTCATTACTATACTTCCAACTTCTCACAAGCGACCAATCCTTAGCGAACCTCAGATTGTCCTTGACAGTTGTTTAATTATTTTAGTCAAATCCGGTTCTAGTCCTTTTTCCCTCAAGATGCCCTATGCATTTGGAAAATTTTAGAACAGTCAAATATTACAGCATATGCAATCGATACTATATCAGAAGCGTATGGGACACGATTCATAATGTCTTACATAAAAGCATGATACTTTATAAGCCATTTGCCATAATATTTCTATTTGTCACATTCTCACAGTTCGAACTATGAAGAGGGATGTCGTAATCATAATCGAATTTTGAGAACGCAAATAATATATCCTTGACTAAATTTGATTAAAATTTCTCGATCTAAGCCTTTAGATTCTGAAACGAAGTATAATTTTCTCTCCCTTAATTATAGAAAAACAAGTTTTCAACCCCTGCAACTTTGCAAAGTGAACCTTTTGTTTTCTATAATTAACATTGCTAACTTGCAACACTTCAAATAATAATCATGCTCCCTCTAACATGATGATTATATCTGTACCAGCATAACACTTATGCTCCCACTAGCTTCGACATGTATTCAGAAAACCATTGGACTTCTAGAAGGCAATACTTATTGACTTCCAAAGTTCATATTTCTAATACGATATGCTTCGATAAGCCTTTATCTAAGCTTCTCATACACCTTTCCTTAGATTACTCATATGTGTGTCTAAACAATTCTAGAACTTACAGTAATAAGTCTCGAATGTTCAGACTAATTACCAAATCTCACAATTCGAACTGTGAAGAGGGATGTCGTAATCATAATCGAATCTGAGAATGCAATTTACACAATCGCTATCTCCTTAAAATCTTCTCTTAGTGAAAGTGTTTCCTCACAATCATTTTCATGAAGGAGAGAAACCTTGTGACACTTAGATTTTATGGTGTATGTATTCCTATCCATGTGAATTTGTCATAACCATAATCATAAGATAATGTTCGTGACAAATCCAAAATCTTATGGACAAAACTTGTTCATTCATGATTTCTTGCCATCAAGGGTCCCACAATTGCTTCCAAGTCTTCTAGCAGCTCACCCTTACCTATCAATGTACTTTCCATTGATCAGGATGCCTTGCCTCCAAACAATCAATTGAGAACTCATAGAACTCATATGCATAGTTGACTTAACCTGGAATGGCACAGAAACAAAAATTGTGTCAACACGATAGGTTACAAACCTCAAGTCGTGTGCTAGTGTTTAATAAGTTTACTCTTGATTAGTTCTTGAACCTTTTCAAGATCATTAGACTCCCACTGACCTTTTGACATATAAGATTCTCTTGTCAAGAAACATTTCTTGACAAAAAAATATTCAAGAGTTAGTGCGGATTCTTATCAAGACAAACCACTACACACAATTAGTCTTAGTTGGTCTTTGTCTTACCCAAGACATCACAACTTACCAATTTCAAACGTGCAAGAGTAAGAAAAACAATTTTGTACTCTACATTTGATGAGTGTGTTAAAACTTCTTAAGATATGTCACTCAAGTCACAATCTTGGAGTATGACTCTAAGACTTGATTTTGGAACGAAGTATGATTCACCTATTGATTTAACCATTTCAACAATTTCCGATTCCTCTTCGCAGCCATCCTAGTGCACTAAGATTTACTTAGAGGATCAATTGTGATATGGTTTCACAATCAATAAGTTAATCATAAAATAGATACTTAAGTACTCTCCCATCTTTTCAGATTGGAGAAACTTTTATCTTTCTGCCTAATTGATTCTTCTTATTCGTTCTGCTATTCAATGAAACTTTTTCCAATGATTCAGAATCATACTTAATCTTTTAAGTATAATCACATTTACTAACCTTTTAGTAAATCATGACGAACATTTTATCATTGTTTGTGGTGGACTTAACTAGTGCACAACATTGTGTACCAAATCTCCTAGTCCTTCACTTGACTCACATACTGATGTGAACAAGGAATTAGTCTTAATTTCCAAAATACGAAGTTTCTCATTCATCATACAATACCAGTTATGTGATTCCAAGTTTCTATCCAATTGAAACTTGGGCGATGAGAATCTTTCCTTATTTGGTAAATTTTTGACATTACCACAAATAACATAACTAAGAATCAAATGCATTCACAATATTGCTAACAATAGAAACATTCAAACACCAATTTTCATAAAATCCATCGCAAGGAAACATAAATAAGGCAAAATCAAAATTTATTTTATTGCGGAAAAATCTTGTCCTTACAATGTGATTACAAATGAAAACTATGTAAATATTATTTAGCAATCTGTCCTAACTCTAAAGTAGCAGCTAAAAAAAATCCGATCTTTGAATCATGCGATCGAAATCCATTTCTTCATGACCAAATTCAGCTCACTTCTTTCTTTTAAGCTTCCTTTTTCTTCGATCCTACAAAACACCAAATGTAATCTTATCACATCATGTATTAAGAATCTAAAAAGGAACTTAATAGAGTTAGATAGTGGATTTCACCTGAAGTAGAGTCATACATCTTGACTCTCTCATCTCTTAGATCTCTCAGGTAGTCAGGGCAGCTTCACAACCAATGCCCCTTCTCTTGGCAGTAGAAACACACAGATTCTTTGGGAATGGCACAAGGGACTATCTCAGACTTAGCCTTTCTCTTGCGTAGAGAAAACGTTTCTGGACTTCCAATGTTGTCATTGTCAATAGAAGGTTGAGACATTGACTTACAAGACAAATTTGCTTGACCAGTCCACCAGATCATTTCTGATTCAGCAGCAACAAGCAAATAAGTTAAATCAATGAGGGTCACGTCTCGGTCCATCATATAGTACTCTCTAATGAACTCACTATATGATTCGGGAAGTGACTGAAGAACCAAGTCAATAGTCAGCTTCCTAGAGACATCGACACCCAACATTCCCAATCTATCAATATGCAACTTCATATCCAAGACATGAGCGCATACCGACTTTCCATCTTCGTGTCTTTTCTCCAATAGGGATTGAGTGACCTTGAACTTTTGAAGTCTTCGAACACGTGGGTCGGGGAGAATTATAGGAGGAGGTGGAGGAAGTGAAGCATGATTTCCATTTCTATAATCCAATCGTGGAACATCATTTTCATGTGGAAAACATTTTCCAACGGATTCAGGAAGACCATTGTAGTCAAACTTTGACGTCTACAAAACGGGAGAAATTCAAGTTAGTTGATTGGGTCATTAATAAAACACCCAAATGAGATATTAAGGCTAGGACCCAACACAATATTCTACAACTTGGAAGAGGAATGCCGTAATCCAAATTGCAGAACATTTGAAGGTAAGTAAATGACGATTTACCAATTTCCACTATGAAAAATGAAAAATTGAAGGTTTAAGTTTTAAATGAATTGAAACTCCTAGATCTGTTTAGATTCATTGAACTTTTCAATGGCATGTTTAATCTCGATTATGCCCTTCATTTGTGACTGGGATGCTGAGGATCACAAATAAGGTGTGAATAACCATGCGAATGTACGTGGTGCACTCAATGTTACAGTCACCTAATCGACGTGTCGGTTAACCACACACGCTCTATCGATCTATGAAAAACATCGAGTCACCCTTTGCCACCAATGCCAATCCCAACTTAGTGTGTCGGTTAACCACACACGCTCCACTAACTGTCTCGGCAAGGGTACAAAGTGTAATTCCATGGAATTGCATCAAATTCACTTTTCCTAAAGTAACTAAGATTTGGGAATTTATAAAAGCGTTTAGTTACTTCGTATTTCATTATACTTATAATGGAAGGGTGTGTCCTATCCTACCCATTCGGCTAACTACCGTCCACTAGTTAAGAGTGCGGTAGGTAAAAGTGGATACCCACTGACGGTCATTTTACAGGCTGCTTCCTTAAACACCCTTTAGAGACCAGCTTCGTGAAAGAGGCCTACTAACAGTAAGACTGACATTTACTTATACATATATAATATTAGACCTTTTAATTTTATATATAGTATAAGGGTGTATTTTACTTTAAAAATAGTAGGTGGTTTAATTTAATAAATTATACCTTTTAATTTAATTAAATATAAACCATATCGTTATGGATTTATTAACTCTCTTTTAATTATACATTTAATTAACTTAACAAAACCATAAGGGTGTAAATTGAACTTTTTCAAAAACTAGGGTTTTAGAATTTAACATTTTAAAATTAGAACTTTTAATCAAAAAATTTAAATTCCAAAACTTGAGGGCAAGTTTTGAAACTTTTCAAAACCTTAGGGTTTAGAATTTAAACATTTCAAAAATTAAACTTTTTAATCAAAAATTTGAATTCCAAAACTTGAGGGCAAGTTTTGAAACTTTTCAAAACTATCTAGATCAAATTACAAATAATTTAATTAATCAAATAATTGGTAATTATCTAAATTTGACCTAATTCAATTACTTGCAAGATAATTCATCAAATAATTCAAATAAATCAAGTTTATCACATAAGGCAATGATTATCTAATCAATTTGACAATTATCTTCTATTTGGGTTAGGATAATCAATACCAAACATAAAAAAAAATCGAATTTTAAGTGTTAAAAACGTTTTTGGTAACTTTCCCAAGCCAAATCAGCAAAAAATCCCGAAGTTTCCTCTGTCTGACCCTTGGACTCGCCGATTCAGGGACAGGACTCGACGAGTCAGTCAGGCAGAGGACCAAAAACGTCGACTTTCAGGCAATGAATGATTAAACAAACATCAAACCACTGATGGGTTTTGAGCACTACATCAATCATATGGTGTACATGCAAACCCTAAAGGTTTGGATCTAGTTTGTCTAATATACATGCAATAATCATCCAAAGCTCATAAACCCTAGATCTAGCATATGATAAACGATATTAACATAAGAATAGGGTTTAGATCTTACCTTGATTGTTATATAGCAATAACAATCTCAAAACCTTCTTGATCTTGACTTCTGAAAGCTTAGTGCCTCAAATGTTGCACCTCTAATGGATTCACAAACACCATGAGCAACAAGATGACTTAAGAGAAGGAGGAGGAGCACCAAAAACGTCCAAGAACCCTTAGAGATCACTTAGCCACGTTTTTGGGAGCCTTAAGGGTCTTTATATACTTGTGTGGGCTGCTAGGGTTTCAGGTGAAACCCTAATTCTCTGCTTAGGCCTTAAGCAACCCATGGAGTTCCTTTAGAAAGCCCTTGGACGAAATCCATATGGGCTTCCCATAGATTTCGTCCAAACTCCTTTTCATTAGGAATCCATAGCCCAATTGCAACTATCATATAATTACAATATCAGTCCCCTTTATTTAATTAATCTCTTTTAGCCACAAAATTAATTCTTATTAATTCTTGACTAATATTAATTAAACAATATGATTTCTCTTTTTAATATATTATTCATATAATATATTAATAAATCATAATTAATCCTCTTTCTCCTTAATTCATCCTATAAGTTGCTATGGTGAAGGCAACCCAAAAGGATCATGCTCACAATCGGGTCAAGTACATACCAAAATAGTTATGGGCTTAGACACCTAACCCAACAGTTTCTGCCGCCGGCCGGGGGTGTGACACATGGGGCAACGGCAATAAGGTTGCGAAGACTGACAACGACAATTTAGAGCATGGATTCAGGTCGATGGAGATGGTGATTAGGGATTTAGGGAATGGGTGGGACTTGGGAGCGTCAAAGGTAATAGAAGGGTAAGGGTGAATTGAAATTGGAAAATTTTGTTTCTTTAATCTCTTATATCTATGTACAAATCAAAGAGGGTGAGAATTTTTTATAGGAGATTATCAAAGTGTAGGCATGATTTTGAAATTTTTGGGGAAAATATTTTCCCGCTGGCAACAAAGAAGGAGGGGTATTCTAAATTTTGGGATGATTCTCTCATACATATAGTTATTTGTTTTTTATTTTTTCACAGATATAGTTATTTGTTTTTAAATTCATGTTTTTTCTATTCAGGATATTACCATTATTCTTTTATATTATATAAAAAATTAAATTAAATATAGGCTTATGGTATATAAAAAATTTAGTGTTAGTTTATATGCTACTGATAATTATGAAAAGAGTACGGTTATAATGTGATTAATGCAACGGAAACTAGACTATTAGTGTCATGAGATATAAACTGGCAATGTATCTTAAAACTTGTAGTGGCACAAAAGCAAAGTGCCATTAAAAATGGGTTATAGTGGCACAAAAGCAAAATGTCATTAAAACTTTGTGCCATTAAATATAATTATATTTGTAGCTATTTTTTCGGTCGAATTATCTTTATGTTATTTTTTTGTTCGGATTATCTTTGTGTTATTTTCTCGTCTCGTCTTTTCCTATTTTATTTTTTTGCTCCGACTATTCTTGTATTATTATTTTTTTGTTCGGGCTAACCATTTATTATTTTTTTCATTCGGATTAACAATGTGTTATTTTTTTAAAAAAAATTACATACAATTATATGTATGTTTGTGTGTGAGTTTTATTTAATGATAATGATAATCATCAGATAGTTCGAACTAAAAAATAACACAATGACAATCAGAATGAAAAAAAAACACAATGATAGTTTGAATAAAAAAATAAAACAATGATAGTCCAAATGAAAAAATAATAAATGGATAGTCGGAAAAAAAGATAGTGATAGTCCGAACTAAAAACTAACACAGAGATAATCCGAACGAAAAAATAACACAGTAATAGTCTGAATAAAAACAATAACACAAAAAAAGTATGAACGAACAAAAAAACATTTCTAATGTTAATAATATATATATATATATATATATATATATATATATATATATATATATATATATATATATATATATATATATATATAGGAAAAAGTTCAATAGAGAACCATAATTATTGGTTCTTTCAATTTCTAAAGCTTATTCTTTATCGAAAAAAAAATCTAAAAATATCTAAATTCATATATTAACATTGTGAATGTGAAAAATATTTTTCGGATTTACCGTCTGAATCCGGATTCACATTGTGAATTTTCAAAGATTCACATTGTGAATTTGACGTAAAAAAAAATTCGAATTTGCTTTCATTAGAAAAATGATAAAAAGTTATAAATTTCTGTATTTTTAGTTTTTTTTTATAAAAAATAAGTTCTAAAAGTTGAAAAAAAGATTGGTTCCTTAGTTAATTATGGTTCTCTATTGAAACTCACCGTATATATATATATATATATATATATATATATATATATATATATATATATATATATATATATATATATATATATATATATATATATATATATATATATTAAAAGTATTAAAAACAAAAAACAACAAAATAAATAAATAAAACAACGTTAAGACACAACATCTTTTCAAAGGGAGATAAACGAAGAAATTTGAGGGGTGTGAGAAGAAAAACCCCTAATATATCATTGAAGTATCTTTCGTAATGAAAGTTTGAAATAAGAATTTGAAACAATCTTTTTATAAGGTTTTAGAAATTATATACGTAAGTTGCCAAAAGATCCTAATATTTCAAAGTCTTTTAACAAGTAAAAGTAAGTAGTCAAAAACGTTACATGGGGATTTACAATCAAATAGGTATGTATACATATAATGCGGCAGCGCCAAATAATTTTCTTTTTCAGAAAATAATATCCTTTTGAAAACATAACATATTCCAAATAATCGGTAATATGGCGAACCTATTGACCAATGTTCAAATCTTGACTCCAGGGTAGGGATGAAAGGGGTTCCAATCCCAACCCGGGTGGACCCGGGCCCAGGAAACCAAAAATTGTTTTACTGGATTTTGTTGAACTAAAATCTGTATCAGTATATAGGAACTAATTCCAGTTCGATTCCGGATACGATATCGAGTAAAGTGGATCTGGAACCGAAAAACTTGGAAATCTCAGAGTGGTTCGGCTAGAACCGGGTAAAGTGGGTCTAGAACCGGAAAACAAAAAAAAAAGAAACGGAATTTTTAGTAATTACTTAGTGAGTTGATCTTTGAAGATATCCAACAATGATATCCCAACTTCGGGGGACTATAAATCATTCAATATCAAACCAAAAATATCAAAATTATAGTATAAAATCATTTACAACCTCTAAACTACACGTTGAAAAAAATGCATGATAATCCGACTTCAAAAGAATTATATATATATATATATATATATATATATATATATATATGTGTGTGTGTGTGTGTGTGTGTGTGTGTGTGTGTGTGTTTCGAAATTTCTACAAAATACAAATATAGTTGAAAAACTGAAATTTTCAGCTTTAGTATCCCGACTTTGGGGACTGTAAGTTAATGAATATGAAACCAAAAATAACAAAAATATAGTCTACAATCATGTACAAACTCTCAGCTACACGTTGGAAAAAACAGCATGATAATCTCACTTTAAACGAATTATATATGCATGTTTGAAAATTTTCACAGAATAAAAAAAAATCTGAAAACTAAAAATTTACAAATTTGATGTTCCGAATTTAGGGTACTTTAAGTCAATGAATATGAAACCAAAAACGATACAATTATAGTCTAAAATCATGTACAAACTCTGAACTACACTCTCGAAAAAAACCACATGCCAATTTGACTTCTAACGGTGAGATATGCATGTTTTAAACTTTTTACAGAAACCGGTTCTGACCCCTAAAACCAGTTCCTAACATCGTTTCTGGCTCTTAAACCCAATGTACATGTACCCGAAGGACACAAATCCGAATTACCCGAAACTTGAATAAAGTCATTCTTTAAACCCGGAACCCAGACCGATTCTACATATTCCGGTTCTAACGGTTCTGGTTCTGGTTTTCCTGTTTTCCAGTTTTAAATCGCATCCCTACTGCAGGACATGAGGCATAGCCTGATGTTTGCAACGGAGGATTAGTCGGTACGCAAAAGCTAGCTCGGAACCCTTATTAGGCAAGTTCCCTTTCCAAAGAACAAATTATGGCGAAAACAGAGAATAGTGTTCAAAAGCATGATTTGGTTTTATTTCAGAGAATAGTTTATTTTATGTAAGCAACTTGCTTATGTTGTCACGCATTCTCAACTTGCTTACGTTGTCACATTGGAGTGCGTAATGTCTATACAATGAGACCGACATTTCCGAATTACTTTATTTTGGTGTAAAATTTATAGAGAGAGTATGGTTCATATCATGAAATTTTCATCGGTAAGAAGAGGAAGGGGAATGTGTATGTTATGGTTTTTCTATCATGAACGAGGGATGGTGTACCTAGGTCATAACGGTGAGGAATGTTGTTGTTGTAATTAATGTTGCTGGTGTTTCCGTTGATTATAAAGATTTGAATCCATTAAAACTATAGAAATGGTTTCCAACTATAATCTACATTATTATTTCGATAGAAACTAAAACTATTTCTTATAAAACATGCACATACTCAAAATTAAAGTAGCTTATCAGCAAGAAAACCAAACGTGACACCAACTATTTAAAAGAAACTTACAATATTTCACCATGATATAAATTCAAAGCTTCATCGTTGATTCCAATACAAAGTTGTAAAAATTAAAAGTACATATCTGGAGAAGATTAGCTTCAGAGGACAATCAAAGTTGAATTGAAATCGAAATTAAATTAATTAACATTTGAAGAAATTGGTGAAAACTGTAAACTATGTTGGTGATGGAGGCAAAGGAATCGTAGACAGTCATGGAAGATAGAGGAAGGAGAAAACATGCAACCATTTCTAGATTTTCCCTTTTCCTATTTTATTGGTGTCAGTGTGTTGTAGCCTATAGGTGTAAACTAATATATAATTATGAATATTAAATAAGAAAATTAATTAAAAAATCGGTATAATCCTAATTAAAATATAAATTTGGATATTGATGTAAATTTTGTACTATTAGATGAATATCCATATAATTTTAAAGTTTATAAGGACATTGAATTAATATTTAAAGTTTACAATGATATAAATGAAGATTTTCCTATGAATAAAATCTAAAAATTGTATTTTTGGTTTTGTAAATTATTCTTATCAATAGAAATAGAACCAAAGTAATATATATATATATATATATATATATATATATATATATATATATATATATATATATATGGTGAGGTTCAATAGAAAACAATTATTAACAAGGAACCAATCATGGTTGTCGAAATTTAAATCGATCAACAGCCAAGGAAATAGATGTACACTTGTATATTGGACGCACATATAACAGATTATACCATAAAACCCACCTCTTTACCAAAAAAACCTACCTCTTTTTTTCATTTAAATTTTTTTAAGCCACGTCTTCTATCCGAAAAAACCGAATATACCGTTGTTCATGATTTTTCATCATCTTTCCATAGAGATCCATGTTGATATATAAAAAAACAAACTTTTTTTTTTCGAAAAAAAACTCACTTCATTTTGTTGTTTTCTTCGATATTTAAGTTTATTTTTGTCCAAAAAAATTAATTATACCAAAATTTTCAATTTTTTGTCCTCTATTAATTAACATCAACATCGATTAAAAAAACCTTCGATCAGTTCAGATTCACAGTGTGAATCTGAACTGTAAATATTTTCAATTTTAACATTAACAATGTGAATCTGACTTACAATTATTCACATTGTGAATCTTTTTTGATTCGCAATGTGAATTTGGGCAGATTCACAATGTAAATCTATACTGAAATATCGTTTTTTTACATCAATATAAATCTATGTTTAAAGAGTGCCAAAAAATATGAATGTTGATATATTTATTAAAAATTTTCGATAAAAAATAGGCCTTAACTTTTCAAAAAACAAAGAAATGAAGATGATGGAAAATCATGAACAATGATATATTCGTTTTTATTTCGATAAAAAACATGACCTAAAAAAATAAAAATAAAAAAAGGAAGTGAATTTTGTTAAAATCCGGTGCATTGCGTCTATTGTAAAAGTCTACAACCATTCATTTTGTCGTTGATTGCTTTAAATTTCAACGCTTTAAATTGGGTCCTTGGTTCCTTGATTAATAATGATTCTCTATTGAAATTTTCCATATATATATATATATATATATATATATATATATATATATATATATATATATATATATATATATATATATATATATATAACAAAATGGCAAATCGTAATTTTTACAGTTAATACTTTCATTCATATTTTAACATTATATATATATATATATATATATATATATATATATATATATATATATATATATACAGGCTTAGGTTATTCTATTCAAAATAATTATTGTGTTATTGTATGCATAAATGTGGGCCAATCATTTTACTTATTTTAAGAAAGTGATTAATACATATTATTGAATTAAATATAATTGAAAAATACCATCTAGTTTAACTAGAAGGGTATTTTAGTCAATTAATATAGACTTAATAAAGGAAATTTGCATATTTTAAGGGATCATAGATTCTATTAATTTTAAAAATCCGATTTTACGAATTATAAGGTTTTTAATTCGGACATTCTGCCAGAATATGTTTGAGTATGTTCAAAAATAAAAATATTCTTAAACCATAAAATAATAAAAATATTCTTGAACATATTTCTTATCATGACTTTAAAAATTTCTTGTAGAATAACAAAATTCTCGAACCATCAATTGAAGAATTAAAACAAAAAATACATTAATTCTTATAGAATACATATAACAATTGCTAAGAATTACATTTATTGCTAAGAATTACATTTATTGTTAAAGAATAATACATTCTGATAGAATATTGTTGCTAATCATTTTGACAGAAATAAATGTTAATTCATTTTGAACGAATATTGTTGTCATAGTTTCCATTTTTCACGAAGCTTCTTTTTCTTTGGTTGATGTTATTTCTTTCAGAATTTATAGCTTCATGAGAATTTATAACCTTCTTAAACCTTGCTTCATTGCTGTACACAAAAAAAATAAAAATAAATAAACATTACAATTTGCTTAAGCATAGCCGGACGCATAAGAATTATGTATATTCTAATAGAACGTGCAACTAACATATTTGTTAAAAACATAAAAGTAACAAATTTTTTAGCCATTATTTTAAACTTTAAACTTACATATTGTGTAGATAACGGAGCTTGGATGTCATTCTTTAAGAATGATGTAATTATAAAAAAGAAAATTAAAATAAAGTTAGTAAACGAATCGAACTATACATTCTCCATGTGAATTCAGTGCATTCTAAAAGAATAAAATTAAAAATTCTAATAGAATATGGTCGTAGGTCCCGTACTATGCTGCAGGAGAGGTTGTGCATGGGGCTGCTGATGGAATTACTGCAACTACACTTGGTTGTGGGTAAACTTCTTGTGTCATTCTGAAAATATTTGTATGAACCATTATGATAGGATTCTTGTGCAAAAAATGTGTGACAACCCGAAACTTTGTCCGTTTCCGTTACACGAGTTTCGTTAATAAAATTTCGAAATTTGTTAACTTTTCCGTCAAACTTTTGGTTTAGAAAATAATCTAGTTATAATCAATTAAATTATTTACGAGTTGGAACCAAAAATCGCCCAGAAACCCTAATATCTCGAAAAAATGAAACATTTGCGGTCTAAATGAGATTACGACTGTAAACGTGTTTACGGCCGTAAACTCGTTTACGACCGTAAACCTGTTTACGGTCAGCATAAAGTGGACCCCACACAACGCCCCTATAAATACAACACCCCCATCTTCATTAGAACATTTCTGGACAAAAACTCTCTCATTCTCTCTCTAAGAATCTTAACCGTAAACACTCAAAACGCCTTCAAACTTCGGAAAACATCGAGAAACCACGTTTGGAGTCACTTGGAAACGCCTGGAAACGATTATCTCTTCGAAATCAGCAAGCATAACCATTTTTCTTGAGTTTACGGTCCACCTTCAAGAACCGTAAACCCTGTTCTGGAGTTTACGGTCCAACCTTCAGAAACCGTAAACTCTGTTCTTGAGTTTACGGTCTGAGTCTTCAAGAACCGTAAACTCTGTTCTTGAGTTTACGGCCGTAAACTCACTGAGCATTGAGAAACCGGAAACTACTCTTCGACCGTAAACACCTTTTTAGTGGTGTTTTGACTGAAAACTCACCTTCTTCGATTCGATCAAGTCCGGGTAACATTCCTCAACCGATTTCAAGTGTACCTCTAACACGTTATCTAACGAAATCGCTAATTTAGATACATATACGTATTTATTTGATATCAACAACTCGGGGATCTTCATTTCAATCAACAATTTCACAACAAGAACGGTGAGTTCATACTCCTACATTTTTCCATATTTTCAATGCTTTCAGGGGGGGAATACAAGCTAAACATAAATGTTTTCAAAACTTATGCAAATCTCATACTTTAACCCCTTTGTACTGTGTTGAGCATAAGGGACGTTTTCACAAAAATTTGCATAGTTTTCCCGGACACGCTATTCACTATTCATGCAAACTATAATCGGTATAGTTTGGGATTTTTCTAAAACATATCAAGTATAGAAACTTTCACTACTAAACATATGTGCTGAAAACAGAAACCGTTTACAGTTTACATCACCACTTTATCATGGTATTCATAACTGAAATTATCACTATATACGGTATACATATGGATTTTCACTACGGTAGAACGCTACTACACTACATGTAAACTAGATTGTACGATACTGTGAGGCGCTACTTCACTACTGTACCCTTAGGTATACAGGGATAAATCCTACCACTGTATAACCCGAGTCTCCTGGAGGGAGAGCGTGAGATTTGTGAATAGATCTATTCGGGACTGACAATCCCACATCTGGACTGCTAGCTACAGTTAGGCGGGCACGCCTGAGATGTACAAATGTCATTTAACTCGACGCCTGAAGAACGTTGGAAAGGTCTCTAGTCATATCAAGCATGGTTATACGACTCACAATATGTATAAATCACCTTTAGTTTACAACTTAACACTCTTCAACAGTTCTATTTTTATTAAATAGAACTAACACACACTACGTATACTGGCTGAAGTCGGGGTTTTCAAACAGAACCGATTATGCATTGGTTTCACACACAAATACCTATACTTCATGATTAGCTCTAGCTAGTCATATGAGGTAGTATTTTCGCATATCACTACTGTTTTCAGTAACGAACATTCATGGTTTTATACAGAATCGATAACGCTACTTACTCACTAAAGAAAATATCGGATTTTCTTGGAAACATACAAGACATTCATGGTTCATTACAAAACTAATACACTACGTTTTCACTAAAGAAAATATCGGATTTTCTTGAAGCTATACAAACACTTCTGTTAAAAACTACTACTTATGAACTCACCAGTGTTATGCTGATATTTTCAAACTGCTTGTATTCTCAGGAAATCAGTAGACAGGTACTTGCTGGATTTTGAGGAACTGAAGCATTAAGAGTTTTTAAGTTTTTACTATACAAAGCTATTGAATGTAATTCAAACAAGCTTCAGAACTGATGTAAACATTTTTATTTTAGTATGCACTGTACTGGTTGTGTTGCTATGATTGCTATTATTCATTGGTTATGATGCTACACATGACGTCCTCTGCCCCGGAACGTTTTCGCCTTTCTGGTTTCGGGGTGTGACAGATTGGTATCAGAGCCCTTGTTTATAGCGAGCTAGTATACCGAACCTTACGTGGTATACAACTATAAACACTAAGGGGCCTAAGTGCTCTACGCTAAAAGTATACTTTCAAAATATAAAGTATTTTTATAAAAAGTATACGAGCATGCATACATAACAAAATTCGTGTCGTTGGTAGAATAGAACAAAAGTATTTGGATGTTGGAACGTTGCGGTTAAACCTGGGCAGTTATGTAATCATGTCTAGGGTGAATATAGCTTGATCAACTATATTCAGTCGAGACATGACCAACATGTGCTTGGGAGTGACTGTGGTGTTACAGGAGGCCTAAAACTTACCAAACATCATCTCACATAAAATACTATAGGAGTATTTTCGCTAGAACCAAACTCAGTATACAGATTCACTCTAAGTATTGCTACCTCTTCTTCCTTAAGCGATAACTTACTTGTATTAGTAACCTTTCTGTGTTTATCGCTCGGTAGAATACTTTCTTTATCAGGATGAGATATTTTGTTTTATATCCCAAGGACTTACCATCCTCTTCTCCCTGATTATTTCTAGAACAAGATGCCTCCTCGAACAAGGCCCATCCGAAGGAACGACGACACTCCGCCACCACCACCACCCCCACAGTTCGACCCCGTCATGTTTCAGGCAGCAGTTACAGCCGCCGTGACTGCAGCAATGGCTCAATTGAATGCTGGTGGGGCTGGAGGTGGAACCGACCCCCAGAGACAAGATGCAAGTCAGGGACATCAAAAAGAGTGTTCCTACAAGGACTTCATGACTGCGAAACCCAAGTCCTTCGACGGAAATGGAGGTGTCATCGCCCTGACTCGATGGTTCGATAAGATCGAATCCATCTTCGAAATTTGCGTTTGTTCTGAAGCAAACAAGGTGAAGTTCGCCGCCTGCACCTTCACCGACAGAGCGTTGACCTGGTGGAATGGTCGGGTCAAAACCCTAACTCTGCAGTGGCTAATGCCATGGGTTGGGAAAGATTGAAGGAGCTCATGCTCGCTGAGTACTGCCCGAGGGGCGGAGTGCAAAAGTTGGAGCACGAACTTTGGAACTTGAAGATGAAGGGTTCTGACATTGCTGCTTACACTGCTAGATTCTGTGATCTGGCTCTCCTCTGTCCGGGAATGGTCACCCCGGAAAGCAAGAAAATCGAGAGGTACATCTGGGGACTGACGCAACCCACCAAAGGAAATGTCTTGGCTGCTCGACCAACCACATTTGAAAGCACCAAGGATCTGGCACAGACTCTGATCGATCATGGAATCGATCTGGATGAAGTGGCAGCTGTCTCTGAACCACAAAAGGAAAGTGGTGGGAAGAAGAAGAAGAAGTTTGGTAACAAACAAAAGGGCCAGTCTTCGCAGGAGCCCTCCAAGAAACAACAAATAGTGGCAGTTCATGCTGTTACTGCCCCTGCTGCTGCTCCCACTGCTGTCCCAACCACCCAATCTCCTACCAGTGGTTATGCTGGGAAGCTCCCCCTGTGCAACAAGTGTAACTTCCATCATCACGGACCCTGCCGTGAGCTGAGTTGCAACTGCTGTGGAAAGAAAGGACACACAGCTCGATACTGCAAGACACCAGCTCAACCAACCAACCAGGCTCCGGGAGCGGGCGCTGGTCAAACTTGTTATGGATGTGGAGAGGCTGGGCACTTCAGGAGAAACTGCCCCAAGGCAACAACTGGTGGCAATGCAGGGAGAGTTCTAGTGATGGGCCAGGAGGAAGTAGTTGTTGATCCTACCATTGTTACGGGTACGTTCCTCCTTGATGACTCTTATGCATGCATTCTCTTCGATTCTGGTGCGGAAAGGAGTTTTGTTAGTCATACATTCAAACATCTAATCAAATGTAAATCCCAACCTCTAACCGAAACATTTACCGTCGAGATGGCTAACGGAAAGAAGGAGAGCACTAACGACATATTCATAGACTGTACTCTTACCCTAGACAATTATTCTTTTCCTATCAATCTTATGCCTGTGTCCATCAAGAGTTTCGACGTCATTATCGGCATGGACTGGCTAAGCTCAAATTGTGCTAATATTCTTTGCTTCGAGAAGGCTATCCGTCTCAATCTTCCCTCTGGAGAAGCTCTCATGATTTACGGAGATAAGCCTAGCTCGAACCTCCGTATTATTTCATGCATCAAAGCTCGGAAGTACCTGCGGAAGGAATGCCATGCGTTCCTAGCTCATGTTGTAGACGTGACGCAAAAAGTTAAAGACCTCGAGAGTCTTCCCGAAGTCTGCAACTTCTCTGATGTCTTCCCTGAAGATCTCCCAGGAATCCCTCCCGAACGCCAAGTCGAGTTTCGTATTGACTTGATCCCCGGTGCTACTCCCGTAGCTAAGTCTCCTTACCGCTTAGCGCCAGCGGAAATGCAAGAGTTATCCAGTCAGCTCAATGAGCTGATCAGCAAAGGATTCATAAGGCCGAGTTCCTCACCTTGGGGAGCTCCGATCTTATTCGTGAAAAAGAAAGATGGATCCTTTCGGATGTGCATTGACTACCGAGAGCTGAATAAGCTGACTATCAAGAACTGATATCCCTTACCCAGAATCGACGATCTCTTCGACCAACTTCAGGGAGCCAGTTATTTCTCAAAGATCGATCTGAGATCAGGGTACCATCAATTGCGAGTTCATGAGAATGATGTGCCCAAAACAGCATTCCGAACTCGCTATGGACACTATGAGTTTGTAGTAATGCCCTTTGGTCTAACCAACGCACCGGCAATATTCATGGACCTGATGAGTCGGGTGTGCCGCCCTTTCTTAGACAAGTTCGTGATCGTTTTCATCGACGATATACTTGTCTATTCGCGGAGTGAGAATGATCATAAACGGCACTTAAGGCAGGTGTCGGAAACATTAAGGGCAGAAAAGCTATACACGAAATTCTTGAAGTGCGAATTCTGGATCAGGAAGGTGAATTTCCTTGGACACGTGATTAGCAAGGAAGGAATACACGTGGACCCTTCCAAGATCAAGGCGATTGAGAACTGGTCTGCACCGAAGACACCCACAGAAATCCGGCAATTCTTGGGTCTCGCGGGCTATTATCGCAGGTTCATCCAGAACTTCTCCAGAATCGCTAAGCCCTTAACTACCCTGATGCAAAAATGGGTAACATTTAGTTGGGAAGTCAAGCAAGACACTGCGTTTCAAACATTGAAGCAGGCCCTATGCAGCGCACCTATCTTGTCCCTGCCCGAAGGGACAGAAGACTTCGTTGTCTACTGTGATGCATCCAATCAGGGCCTAGGGTGTGTGCTCATGCAGAGAGGAAAGGTCATCGCCTATGCCTCGAGGCAGTTGAAAATACACGAAGTCAATTACACAACTCACGATTTAGAGTTGGGAGCAGTGGTCTTTGCGTTAAAGATCTGGAGACACTATATCTATGGAACCAAGTGCACTATCTTCACCGAACATAAGAGCTTGCAACATATTTTCAATCAAAAGGAGTTAAACATGAGACAACGGCGATGGGTAGAATTACTCAGTAACTACGAATGCGAAATTCACTATCATCCCGGGAAGGCCAATGTGGTAGCAGATGCCCCCAGTCAAAAGGAGTATTCAGGACGTAAGGTGAAGGCACTAACAATGACCATCCATTCCCATTTAACCGCGCAAATCAGAGAGGCTCAGCTGGAAACCTTAAAACCCGAGAACGTGGCAAGTGAGTCACTGCGAGGAATGGACAAGAACTTGGAGGTCAAAGGAGACGGAGTGTATTATTTCATGAACCGGATCTGGACCCCAAAGTTCGGCGGGTACAGAGAGGTTATCATGAATGAGGCTCACAAGACGACATACTCCGTTCATCCAGGTTCGGATAAGATGTACTTGGATCTCAAACAACTCTATTGGTGGCCAAACATGAAAGCAGAGATCGCTACCTTCGTGGGCAAGTGCCTGACTTGCGCCAAGGTGAAGGTCGAATATCAGAAGCCCTCAGGTCTACTTCAACAACCGGAAATACCTGAGTGGAAGTGGGAAAGGATAACCATGGATTTTATCACCAAGTTACCCAGATCTCCGAGTGGGCACGATGCCATCTGGGTAATTGTCGATCGATTAATGAAGTCCGCCCACTTCCTGTCAATCAAAGAAAACTTCAACATGAAGTGACTCACCCGAATCTACATTCAAGAGATAGTTCGCCTTCATGGTGTACCTGCCTCCATTATCTCCGATCGAGATAGCAGGTTTACATCGAGGTTCTGGCAGTCTCTACAGAAGGCTCTTGGAACTAAATTGGATATGAGAACGGCTTATCATCCGCAGACTGATGGACAGAGTGAGAGAACAATTCAGACATTGGAAGATATGTTGAGAGCCTGCATCATCGATTTCGGCGCGTCATGGGACACTCATATTCCTTTGGTTGAATTCTCCTACAACAACAGCTACCATACCAGCATCAAGGCTGCGCCATTTGAAGCCCTCTATGGCCGTAAGTGCATATCCCCTCTGTGTTGGGCTGAGGTGGGTGACACGCAGCTAGCCAGGGGTCAAGCCCCCGACAACACTCTCACTGGCCCTGAAATTATCCGAGAAACAACCGAAAAGATTATGCAAATCCAAGAACGACTGAAAGCCTCTCGAGATAGACAAAAGAGCTACGCCGATAAGAGACGAAAACCCTTGGAGTTCTAGGTTGGTGACCGCGTCCTTCTAAAGGTCTCACCCTGGAAAGGCATGATACGTTTTGGGAAACTTGGAAAGCTAAACCCAAGGTACATTGGACCGTTCGAAATCTTTGCTAGGATCGGTCCCATGGCATACAAACTTCAGTTACCCCGAGAGCTCAGCAACATCCATCTTGTCTTCCACGTGTCGAACCTAAAGAAGTGTCTATCTGATGAGACACTTGTGATGCCTCTCGACGAGATTGAAATCAACGAGAACCTCAACTTCTTGGAAGAACCTGTCGAAATCATGGATCGGGAAGTCAAACGAATGAAACAAAGTCGCATCCCTATAGTGAAGGTTCGCTGGAATGCCAAGCGGGGACCTGAATTCACTTGGGAGCGCGAAGATCAGATGAAACAAAAGTATCCGCATCTTTTCCCTAATCCATGACTTGTGTTCTGCATTCAAATTTCGGGACGAAATTCCCTCTAACGGGGGGATGATGTGACAACCCGAAACTTTGTCCGTTTCCGTTACACGAGTTTCGTTAATAAAATTTTGAAATTTGTTAACTTTTCCGTCAAACTTTTGGTTTAAAAAATAATCTAGTTATAATCAATTAAATTATTTACGAGTTGGAACCAAAAATCGCGCAGAAACCCGAATATCTCGAAAAAAATCAAACATTTGCGGTCTAAATGAGATTACGACCGTAAACGTGTTTACGGCCGTAAACTCGTTTACGACCGCCGAATATCTCGAAAAAAATCAAACATTTGCGGTCTAAATGAGATTACGACCGTAAACGTGTTTACGGCCGTAAACTCGTTTACGACCGTAAACCTGTTTACGGTCAGCATAAAGTGGACCCCCCACAACGCCCCTATAAATACGACAACCCCATCTTCATTAGAACATTTCTGGACAAAAACTCTCTCCTTCTCTCTCTAAGAATCTTAACCGTAAACACTCAAAACGCCTTCAAACTTCGGAAAACATCGAGAAACCACGTTTGGAGTCACTTGGAAACGCCTGGAAACGATTATCTCTTCGAAATCAGCAAGCAAAACCATTTTTCTTGAGTTTACGGTCCACCTTCAAGAACCGTAAACCCTGTTCTGGAGTTTACGGTCCAACCTTCAGAAACCGTAAACTCTGTTCTTGAGTTTACGGTCTGAGTCTTCAAGAACCGTAAACTCTGTTCTTGAGTTTACGGCCGTAAACTCACCGAGCATTCAGAAACCGGAAACTACTCTTCGACCGTAAACACCTTTTTAGTGGTGTTTTGACTGAAAACTCACCTTCTTCGATTCGATCAAGTCCGGGTAACATTTCTCAACCGATTTCAAGTGTACCTCTAACACGTTATCTAACGAAATCGCTAATTTAGATAAATATACGTATTTATTTGATATTAGGATTCCGTTAAGTGTCGCGTGCAACAACTCGGGGATCTTCATTTCAATCAACAATTTCACAACAAGAACGGTGAGTTCATACCCCTACAATTTTCCATATTTTCAATGTTTTCAGGGGGGGGGGGGGAATACAAGCTAAACATAAATATTTTCAAAACTTATGCAAATCTCATACTTTAACCCTTTTGTGCTGTGTTGAGCATAAGGGACGTTTTCACAAAAATTTGCATAGTTTTCCCGGACACGCTATTCACTATTCATGCAAACTATAATCGGTATAGTTTGGGATTTTTCTAAAACATATCAAGTATAGAAACTTTCACTACTAAACATATGTGCTGAAAACAGAAACCGTTTACAGTTTACATCACCACTTTATCATGGTATTCATAACTGAAATTATCACTATATACGGTATACATACGGATTTTCACTACGGTAGAACGCTACTACACTACATGTAAACTAGATTGTACGATACTGTGAGGCGCTACTTCACTACTGTACCCTTAGGTGTACAGGGATAAATCCTACCACTGTATAACCCGAGTCTCCTGGAGGGAGAGCGTGAGATTTGTGAATAGATCTATTCGGGACTGACAATCCCACATCTGGACTGCTAGCTACAGTTAGGCGGGCACGCCTGAGATGTACAAATGTCATTTAACTCGACGCCTGAAGAACGTTGGAAAGGTCTCTAGTCATATCAAGCATGGTTATACGACTCACAATATGTATAAATCACCTTTAGCTTACAACTTAACACTCTTCAACAGTTCTATTTTTATTAAATAGAACTAACACACACTACGTATACTGGCTAAAGTCAGGGTTTTCAAACAGAACCGATTATGAATTGGTTTCACACACAAATACCTATACTTCATGATTAGCTCTAGCTAGTCATATGAGGTAGTATTTTCGCATATCACTACGGTTTTCAGTAACGAACATTCATGGTTTTATACAGAATCGATAACGCTACTTACTCACTAAAGAAAATATCGGATTTTCTTGGAAACATACAAGACATTCATGGTTCATTACAAAACTAATACACTACGTTTTCACTAAAGAAAATATCGGATTTTCTTGAAGCTATACAAACACTTCTGTTAAAAACTACTGCTTATGAACTCACCAGCGTTATGCTGATATTTTCAAACTGCTTGTATTCTCAGGAAATCAGTAGACAGGTACTTGCTGGATTTTGAGGAACTGAAGCATTAAGAGTTTTTAAGTTTTTAAGTTTTTACTATACAAAGCTATTGAATGTAATTCAAACAAGTTTCAGAACTGATGTAAACATTTTTATTTTAGTATGCACTGTACGAGTTGTGTTGCTATGATTGCTATTATTTATTGGTTGTGATGCTACACATGACGTCCTCCGCCCCGGAACGTTTCCGCCTTTCTGGTTTCGGGGTGTGACAAAATGATAGAAAAAAAGTAGCAGGTGATCAAACCTTTCCATTTCAAACAGAAAATCATTATAGTACAAAACCATTGCTATTTTTTTTATGGATTAAACATAGATCATGCATAATATATAGAGCCTTTTAGTCGATTATCTATCATAATTATTAAATTCCTGGAATAAATATGATATGAGAAGTGTAAATCATATATGAACATTTTAGAATCTAAAATAAAACAATTAATAATTAAACGTAATTTAAATGAAACGATAGCTAAAAAAAGAGACATTAATTGTATACACTTTTGTTCTAGAAGTTTGAGCTGTGTTTCAATTTATTTAGTCGAATTCATATTAAAAACCTAATACCCAAACCAATTAGATTGCATAGAAAATTAAACAAAAATTGGAATTGTCAAAAAAAATCATGTGAATAAGCATATTAACAAGAATGTAATGCATCACATACCTAACCCCCCATCATTCATCGCAGATAGAGGCAAACAATAAGCAATAAAATACACGGCAGATGGAGGCAAACAATAAGCAATAGAATACACGTCACTACCGTTATCCAAATCCAACCATATTTTCTTGAGATTTCCTTCCCAACAATTTGGTATTTCATCCTCTGTTATGGTCCACATAAGTGATATTGGAATAAAAGACTTATTCTTGACACGATAATATTCATCCGCCTAATATCAATTGCAATACAAAATCGGTTTACTTTCTGAAAACTCACTGTCGTCGTCGATGTTTTCTTTGATTGCAACCTAGAGCTGGCTCTTTGATTTTTAGAGTTGCTGTAAATCGAGGGGGTGGTCGTCGGTGGAAGTTTTTTATGGTGGAATAGGGTTTTTGATAGTGAACGGCAATATATAAGAATGAGAAGAAATTAGGTCAAAGTCAAAATAACTAGCATAATTATAGGATGTATTTGTGGAAGTTATTTATAAAATTACTTTATTACCCTTATTTATTTATTTAATTATTTAATTTTTTATTTAATTTTGATTGGCCCACATTGATGCATAGAATAACACAATACTTACTTTAAATATTTTAACCTATCTCTCTCTCTCTCTCTCTCTCTCTATCTCTCTCTCTCTCTCTCTCTCTCGGTATATATATATATATATATATATATATATATATATATATATATATATATATATATATATATATATATATATATATATATATATATATATATATATAACTGTTGTAAAAATCCCGACTAGGTCCCGATTAATCTCCGATTAATCCCTAGGCGCTACTCGACCGATTAAAGGCCGCCTAGCGATTAATCCCTGCTTACATAATGAGTGAAACATTATAAAACGATGAAATTTTAACATTTTGAAGAAGTTTTATCTCAATGGAAACTACTTGAGGCATGATTAGTGTTGTATTAATCATATTAACCTATTTTTTAATCATATTAGTGGTATTTACAAACTTTGATATGATGTTAGTCATATTTATTTTTTTAAAATTCATCAAATTAGCAATCAATGGTACCCGATTAATCCCTCGATTAATCTCCGCCTAGCCGATTAATCCCTTGACCCCAGTCCACCGTCTAGCTAACGTCGAGCATTTTTTGCAACCTTGATATATATATATATATATATATATATATATATATATATATATATATATATATATATATATATATATATATATATATATATTAGTGTTGTAAAAATTCGATCTAGGCCCTGATTAATCTGTAGACACTACTCGACCGACTAGCGGGCGCCTAACGATTAATACTTGTATACACGAGAGTGAAGAAGTAGAAAACGATGAAATTTTAACACTGTGAAGACGTTCTATCGCAATAGAAACAATTTGAGGAATGATTAGTGTTCTAGTAATCATATTAACCTATTTTGTTATGATATTAGTGGTATTTACGAGCTTTGTTATAATATTAGTCATATTTAATATTTTTAAAATTCAACAAATTAACAATTAATGGTGCCTGATTAATCCCCCGATTAATCCCTTCCAAGTTATTATGATAATTTCGTCAAGAGTTATCATTTGAATAGTATGGACAAGACATTGATGGGACTCTAAAATATCCTCCAAACTACTTAAGCTGGAGTGAAGAAGGTTCATGCTACACCTCAATCCAACGTACTCGCCATACAGAATGGTGGTGGACAGAAAAGGAAGCGTTCCCATCCCAAGTGGAAAAGGAAAATTGTTGCTGCAAGGGGCGTTGGAAATGAATTTGTTCTTCCATGAGAAATTCAAAGCATATAGTTTTACTAGAAGTCCAGATGAGTCTTGCGTATATGTCAGAGCTAGTGGGAGTATCGATGTCTTCCTAGTGTTATATGTTGATGACATACTACTCATAGGAAACAATGTTCCTGAGATGGAAAGTGTTAAAGCGTGGCGCGGGAAGTGTTTTGCTGTGAAAGACTTAAGGGAAGAGACATACATACTTGGTATAAGAATCTACCAAGATAGATCGAAATGTTTAATAAGACTTAGTAAGAGTACATACGTGGATACGATATTGAAGAGATTCAGTATGGAAAATTCAAAGAAAGGAATTGTTCCTATGCATCATAGAGTAAAATTGAGTAAGACTAAATGTCCTAGATCTAGTGATGAACAGGAGAGAATGAGTCAAATCCCCAGGTGCTTCGGATATAGGATTGATCATGCACGCGATAACATGTACTCGCCTTGATGTGTCATACGCTCTGAGCATGGTGAGTCGATATCAGGAAAATACGGGACTAAGTCATTAGACAAGTGTTAAGAACATTTTGAATTATTTGAGAAATACAAAACACATGTTACTTGTTTATGGTCGAGAACATAAGCTTGTTGTAAATGGATATAGTGACGCAAGTTTCCAAATAGATAGGGATGATTCAAAGTCACATTCTAGATAGGTATTCGTCTTGAATGCTGGTATGGTGACTTGGAATAGTTCCAAACAGGGGACAGTGGAAGACTCTACATGTGGGTCTAAATATATAGTTGGAAATGAGGCATCCAAGGAAGCTACCTGATCGGAACTTCATAAGCGACCTTGGAGTTGTTCTGATTAACAAATACCCATTGGAAATATTTTGAGATAACAAAGGTGTAGTCGCTCTAACTAAAGAGCCTAGGGATCACGGAAGATTGAGACATATAAAAAGGAAGTACCACTACATTCGAGATAGATTTGAGGACAGAGATCTAGTTGTTAAGCGAGTGTCTTCTAAGGAGAATCTAATGGATCCATTCATAAAAGGGACGACCAAGGAAAAGCATGGAGTGCATGCTAGGTGAAAATGCATGAAATATGATGCAAAGTTTAGTAGTTAGTAAATTTTGAAACATTTATAGCAATGAATAAATTTTATAATTATTTTGGTGATTAAATAATGGAGACTTATTTATATTCAAATGTGTTACCATTTACAATTAATTTATTATTGTGTTTCGTTTTTGCATGTTTAGATCCCCACTTCATGAATATTAATTTACTCAAACTCCACAATCGTTAGTACTCTTGGAAGTAAGTATTGAATTAAGATGGCCGTGAAGAATTAGTATATTGTCTGTATAGTTTAGACATAACAAGGTGATTGCGACTAATGGTCATGAGTATTTAATAGAGATTTAAGTATTGGAGAAACCTATATTCAAAGAGATTACTTCATGGATTCTATCACAAGTAATTATGAGACAATAATATATTTTATTCTTAAAATGGAGAGACATTGAGTTCTTTGCATACGAGTTGGTTGTGTATTAGACTTATTTTAACGTTATCCTTAACTGGTGGTCATAAAGAGCAAGTTTATGCATGATTTTGATGAGTAGATAAAAATTATATTGTCAAAGTTTATTTTTCCCATTTCACCTTAATGGGAAAGGCAATATCGTGGGCCCCTTAGTGATTTGACGATGACATGCATGTGCTAGGCCTAGCCCAGACTAAATTGATGTGTTCGATACGTAGTCTGATTTTCTCATCCTAAGATAGTAATCGAGAAACATAATGGTGAGCTGTTAATTTGATTAATTATCCATGACTCAGTTCACAATGATATCTTGAAGAAACAAAGTTATAATTAATCACTTATTTAAGGGCCAATTCTTGATGAGATTAGATTTCAGCAGTTGTAGTGGAAAACATGCTTTTTCGGTTATTTAAAGATTATTCGACCAATATCAGTTGATGACTTTTCCAAGTAGGAGACTGCTGGAAATAGGTGTCCATTGTCATAACTAATTGGAATAACTTTGGAAATAATAAGGAAGTCCTTTTTAGGTTGCCCTCAAGAGCTAAAATAGTTAGAAAAGAATTCAGATAGTGAGATAATTAGTTAATTGATTTCTATCAAGTTAACAAATTAATTAGAAACTAATCAAAAATTAATTAGGAATTAATCAAAATTAATAAGAATTAATTTGGAATTAATTAGAATTAATCTGGAGGTACAGGGACTGAATGTTAATTTTTAAATAGTTGAGCAATGAGAACATTCTAGAATTCCTAGAGGAGGACGGTTTTGAGGAGTTTCTAGAAAGCTTCCATAATCAATCCAGATAACTATTAAGGAAAAGTTTTGAATCAAGATTAAATCTTATTATTTAATTGATTCAAATTAGGTTTATCTTCTTATCACCACAACTATATAAAAACCCCTTTAGGTCTTCATATTTTTGTGCATTCTAACCGCCTAAAAGGCTAAATAAATCGTTTCTCACAACCTATCTCTCTCTCTCTCTCTCTCTCTCTCTCTCTAAAGGTTTCTAGTTTTAGTCTTTTTGGGTGTGAGCCATTAGAGACATTCCTATTATATTTGAAAGGTCGGTATTCTATCTCTTTCGTTAGTGTGCTTTTCATAGTGTTGAAAGTATGTTGTCTTAATAGTAAAACATAGATCTATTGTGCATGTACACTTAGGATTATATTTTAATGCTTCCATTGCCTAAATCTAGTGTATAGTTGCATATAAAACTCATCAGTCATGAATTAGTAAAAGGACTAAAATGATAGACAAAGTGATGGAATAGGGATTAAGTGTTAACTTGAAGAGTTTTTTCAAAATATATGTGAAATGGTGGCACAATCATGAGATAAGAAACTAGCAGGGTCGTTTTTCCAAATGACAATTAATATTGAAAAGTGTAACTAATCTTCTCCCCATTCAGATATTGAGATCGAGATACTGATATGGAAAACCCTTTTTTAAGGCGATTTGAAGAGTGCAAAAAGAAACATGAATTGGTTTAGAGATTTGCTTGAGGATTTTATCCTACTTACTATTAGAAGCTCTAGAAGGTATAAACTCATCTAATAATTTCATATTATTTATGTTAGGGTTTTGTGTCATGTCATTGAATACAAATTTTGGAATCAAATTCAAATTATTAGTAGAATGGAGTAATGATTTAAGCATTCACACACATACACACATACATACATACATACATATATATATATATATATATATATATATATATATATATATATATATATATATACATATATACACACACACACACATACACACACAGACACACACACACACACACACACACATATATATATATATATATATATATATATATATATATATATATATATATATATATATATATATATATATATATGTTAAAAGTGGATGGCCTTAGGAATAATTAACTTTTTGAAATTTATAGAGTTTGGCCACAAATGTTTAAGGGGTTGGCAACTTTAGTCCTTGCTTTTTCAATGTTGGTTAATGGCTGGTGGTATATCCCTTCTATATCTTTCTTCTCGATGTTTCCCACCGCCATTATTGTAACATTCCTAAAATTCTAGAAAATTTAAACTTTTTAAAAAACCCAAAAATCATCATTGTTTACAAATTGTTTTCAATATAAGTGTCACATCAGAAAAATCCAAAAATCATGAAATAAAATATGAGGAGGTGCACGATCACGCCTTCTCTTTCCCGCTGTGACAACCGTCAATTTCTGGTTAAGTCAAAGTCAAATCAAGTCAACGAGTCAAACCGGTAAACTCAACTAGTACTTGTATGATAGGACTTACTCTACGTTTACTAGTGTACAACTCTCTATCTTAATACAAAGTATCACTCGGAAGTGTCGAATGATCAGAAAAATCTAAACCTTAATCAGGGTGAGTGATGTAACGACTCGATAAAACACTATTACGTACCCTTCGGGGGTGAATAACACTCATAACAAGGCATAATGGGGTTAACAAACCTTGCATTACGGGGGCAAACACTAACAAAAGTCACAAACAAAGTTTCTCTCAATCTCTCCTACTCTATCTCTCTCTCTCTCTCTCCCAAATCTCTCCCGGATCTCTCTCAACTTTTTTATAAACATCTGTACTATCCCAACCCCTTCCTTTGTTAAATACAGCTCAAAACCAAAGGAGAAAAACCAAAAGGACCCTCTTGGTCCGGAACCCTCTTGAATCGGAGCACCTACTCAAGAACTGGACACTCCTGACACTCCTGACTCCGGACTGATGCTCCTGAATCCGGACACTCCTGACACTCCTGATTCCGGACGGACGCTCCTGACTCCGGATACTCCTGACTCCGGACGAACGCTCCTGATTCCGGACACTCCTGACACTCCTGACTCTTGACGGACGCTCCTGACTCTGAACACTCCTGACACTCCTGACTTCGGACGAACGCTCCTGACTCCGGATCCTCCTGACACTCCTGACTCTGGACGGACGCTCCTGACTTCGGACACTCCTGACACTCCAGAGTCCGAACGAACTCTCCTGACTGCGAACACTCCTGACTCCGGACGAACGCTCCTGACTCCGGACACTCCTGACACTCCTGACTCCAGACACTCCTGACACACCTGACTCCGGACGAACGCTCCTGACTCCGGACGAACGCTCCTGACATCCAGACACTCCTGACACTCCTCACTCCGGACGAACGCTCCTGACTCCGGACACTCCTGACACTCCTGGCTCCAGACGAACGCTCCTGACTCCAAACACTCCTGACTCTAGACAGACGCTCCTGACTTCCGGATACTCCTGGCACTCCTGACTCCGGACGAACGCTCCTGACTCCAGACACTCCTGACGCCGGACGAACGCTCCTGACATCCGGACACTCCTGACACTCCTGACTCTGGACGGACGCTCCTGACTTCGGACACTCCTGACACTCCTGACTCCGAACGAACGCTCCTGACATCCGGACACTCCTGGCTCGGACCCCATTTCAGATTTTTGACCATTTCGAACCTTTTTGCAATTTTAGGAGTCTTTGACGTCGGGAACTTCCTCAAGCTCGCCTTTTTCATGACTTAAACCCTCTAAACTCCTATTTTACGCCAAACTTGAAGAGTTAGATCACATTTTCATAGAATAACGTATAAGGCTCATATTAGTTTATGCATAAAGTAATCACCCACTTTACATCACTATTCACACACTACCTAGGTGCTGTTTGATTTTTGACTGCATATCTTCTTGGCCTCTTCTGTCTGCGCCACGCAGACCACGCGCTGACATCAACCACGCAGACCACGCGCCACGCAGACCACGCGCTGACATCAAAAGGTCTGCGCGTCCTCTTCTTGGCGCAGATGTGGACCATAGTCTTCTAACCTCTTCAGACATCTTCTAGCCTAAAAAAACACATATATCTTTCTTTTTTTTTTGAGTTTTTTTTAAACTTATATTTATTCCAACTTTATTAATGATAAACACATATATCTTTGTTTTTTTAAACTTGTATTTATTCCAACTTTATTAATGATAAACACATATATCTTTGTTTTTTTTTCTTTTTTTAAAACTTATATTTATTCCAACTTTATTAATGATAAACAATTTGGGAAAAAAAAGTTACAATACTTTAAGAAAAATGTTCGATGATACAAACATGACATTCTTGACAAATCTATAAATAAAGATTTATTATAATATCGGTCGTTGAAGATGTTAATATAAATATGAAAAAAAAATCATAATATTGTCTTATATTTTTTGTGCCAAAATTTATAAAACATTATTTAATGCAGTATCATCAATTTCTTGGGAAAAATATTTATGGTACGTTTTTAATTGGTTTAATTGAAAAAGCAAAATGAAAATTTTCATTTTTAAAATCGAAGTTTATTTTCATCCATTTTATGTATTAAATTCTTTGATCCCTAATTACAATATTTAAGTATAACTTTACGACCAAAATTGTTGTTTTATCAAATATGTACGTTAATTCGTACCATTTTGTTTTCACTTTTTATACAATAATACATAAAAGTTGATCTAGATTTGGTAATTATTTATAATAAGTCATTAAAATATTAAAAAAAACACTTTGAAGTTAAAAAAAATAAATTTATTTAGATTTTAGTTTATTTTAGTAGTCTGCAGATGTTAAAAAAACAATCTTCTTAATTCAGACTGCAGACGTTTGGTCCACCTCTTCTACTACAGAGGTCTACAGATGTGGTCCGCAGACTGCAGACATTTTGCCCTACAAAAAACAGACAGCACCCTAGTTAAATCATTGTCCTTTTTCAACCCCTCCTAACACTTCATCCGATTTGCCTTAACAAAATCCACCCAAGAGATCTTTATTCTTTACACTCAAAGTGTCATTTACCTTCACCAAAAACACACTTCTCTCTCTCTCTCTCTCTCTCTCTCTCTCTCTCTCTCTTTCTCAGATTACGATCTTCTGGACAAGGAGTATTCTTGAGTTTTTCCTCCATTCTTGGTAAGTTTCTTCATTTAGCTCCTAAATATTCTACACTTCATCATACAAATCATGGAGCATTCATACAAATATCGACATGTTTGATCTTAGGATCTTCAGATCTTCAAGCATCCTTCAAGTGTTCTTGACTTTAAACTCCCCTTCTTCAACCTTCCTCCACAAGAAATCACAAAAGGTGAGTTCATACCCCTACATTTTCATGTTTTCTTCTAGTTTTTGTTTTTTTTGGGAGGGGGGGGGGGGGAATACAAGTTACAACACCCAAAACATATTCTAAACTAAATCAATAGCTTTCACCAGAAAGGTTATGGTCTATTCACGAACTGTTTTGACCATCTTAAACTTAATATTTTTCGAAACTGTTCAATATGCATTTAGTTCAGGTTTATACCATTCTAATGAATACTTTCACATGTTCATACGATTTTTCTACAATTTATGGCGATTTTTACAAAACTGCCTATCATTTCAGAAATGAATTCGGACCAGTCTGTAAAGATGGACATTTTCACACTGGTTGGAGACCACTAAAAATCATAATAAAAATTATGAACAAACTAGACACATTTTATAAACTCTCAAAGTTTACGAATTCAGTTTTCGACTTACAGTGATTTTTCTATAAACTTTCTAAAAACAGAGATAGAAAAGTTAAAACTAGTAAAATAGTTTCTAAGTTCATTAACACTTTGTAATATGTTGAGCAAAGTGTATAGCATTAAATAGTTACATATTGATGGTATTTCATATTAGTTTACTCCCATGAAACAGAAATTAGTCATTTACATAAGAGCCTTTCATCATTACAATCACATATGATAAACTATGGTAAGTATAGTTTATGGTACACTATCACTACAAACATACTAAGAAAGGTACACATGAACATACTAAGGAAGGTTTCACTCACACTACACGTGAACTCGTTGAATCAAATTTGTGAGACACTACTTCATTGTACTCTTAGAGTACTGGTTAAAGTCCTGTATTATAACCATAATCTCTTATAGGGAGAGCGTGATGCTTGTGTATAGATCTATATTGAGATTGACAATCCCGCACCCTAAACTGCTTGCAACAGTTAAATCGGCAGGTCTGGGGTGACAAATGTCAAAACAGTCCGATGCCCGAAGAACGTCGAAACAAACTTACTATGTCAACTGCACGGTTATAATAACTCACATAGGGAAACAACGACACATATAGTTTACGGGGATTTTTACATTTCAAAAAGGGTTTTCACTCACACTACACGTAAACTCGTTGAATCAAATTTGTGAGACACTACTTCGTTGTACTCTTAGAGTACTGGTTAAAGTCATGTATTATAACCATAATATCTTGTAAGGAGAGCGTGATACTTGTGTAGAGATCTATATTGTGACTGACAATCCCGCAACCTAAGCTGCTTGCAATAGTTAGACCGGCAGGTATGGGGTGAAAAATGTCAAAACAGTCCGACGCCCGAAGAACGTCGAAACAGGCTTACTATGTCAACTGCACGGTTATAATAACTCACATAGGGAAAAAACGACACATATAGTTTACGGGAGTTCCTATATTCATACGGGTTTTATTCATTTAAAACTGCACTTACTATCATAAGTATGGAAGATACTTGTACAATTCGGTCTTTGATCTTTACGACTACGACTCATTCTATAAGGAAAATGTTGGATTTTTCTTGAACATACATTACAATTACAAAGAAAGAAGTTCTAATTATGCACTAGTGTAGTATACTATTTCCAAGAACAAACACTCACTCTTATCGGTCTTAGGGTAGTTAAGACTACATTTCGTCTAGAATGGTTAGATCCCATCCATGATTGCTATGTGTATACGGTAGGGTGATATAAAATTTAGACACGATCTACTTGGTAATGGATGGGTATGCCTTAGATCATGTTCCTCGTTTGGTTGTGGGCTTAGGGCAGACCCATTATATTTGACGGTTTATTCGATCTTGATTTTTATATAACTTATATACACTGGGGGATTATAGAAGGAAGTTATAGGTCTTCCTAGGAGTACACTATTTTAAGACACAGAAACTCACATATGTGGAGTAACTTTTACCCGAGAGCATGCATACATAAGGGTTGTATCGTTATAAAACTACTTTGCACCGTTTTCAAGTACAAAATAACTTTCATTTCGGAAATCATGCATCCAAATGATTTTTACACAAATTTAAAATCTACGTAATATTACCACTCAAGAATACGATAACATTTATACATTTTGGTCCGAAGGGACTAAGACTACATTCCATTTTACAAAGAAAATATAGGATTTTCTGGAGGAACTTACGAACATTTTCCAGGAACAAAGAACTTATTTTCTAAAACAAAATAGTTATGAACTCACCAACTTAAATGTTGATACACTTTCAAAATTACTTGTATTCTCAGGAAACCAGTAGGCAGGTACACGCGCATGTTTTCAAAAAGACGGAGCATAATAGCTTCTAGTCTTAGTTTTTACTATATACATTTGGAAGTCATTCAAGCTATGTTTCAAATACAATGTAAACACTATATTATCAATACAATGGTTGTTGTTGCTTTGATTACTACTATTCAATTGTGATGATATTGTACATGATGTCCTCCGCCCCGAACGTTTCCGCCATCTCGGTTTGGGGGTATGATATATTGGTATCAGAGCATTGTTTATAGTGAACTAAGTATATCAACCCATAAAAAGATATACAACTATAAATACAAAGGGGCCGAAGTGCTCTGACTAAAAGTATACTTTTAAAATATAAGTATTTTATGAGAAATATACGAACATGCATACATACTAGAACGATATCACAAGAAGAACAAAACATAAGTATTTAGAGGTTGGACACTACAGTCAAACCTAGACAGTTATGTAATCATATCTGGGATAAATATAGCCTGATCAACTATATTTATTTGAGATACGACCAACATGTGTTTGAGAGTGATAGTGGTGTGGCAAAAAGTCTAAAACTTACCAACTCTATATACAAAGGAATACTAGAACCAAACATAAAGTTTAAAAATACTATAGGAGTATTTTAGGCACTATAACTAACTTATGTGCAAACTAAAAGACCCTTCCTGGTAGGTCTATAATTACGGAGTGTATACGTTAAGGTTATATATAATTGAGATTTTATAGACTTAGAATTTGTGATTTTCTCTCTACTTCCTGTTCCTTGTTTAGTTGTGGTCTTAGAGTAGGATCACTCATTCGAAGGTCTATTTGATCTTGGTTATATATAATCTGTATACACTACGTGATTATAGGAGGACACGATAAGGATCACCCCATAAAAATATATAAGAAATTTTTCGTTAATCTCATAGATTCTTTATACACCCCTAATTCTCGTACAAACAACATATCTAGACATTGCAACCCCACTACCACAGCCAACGGAGGAGTCGAGGGAGAACCAAAAGAGGGTTCACGAGGAGAATTCTGAGAAAGGATCAGACGAAGAGAAAGGCACTAGAGAGATCACTAACGAACCTTACCCTATCAGAAAACAAAATGGAGAGCCCGCTCAGACGCTTGGGTCCAGTTTAGAGCAATCATAGGAATGATAACACCATAGGAATGCTAGGAGAAAACTAATCCTTACAACTGCAACTAGGGCAATCATAACTAGGACAGAGAGCAGAAGAGACTATTCGCGAAACACGTGAGGAAGCCGAGCTCCTTATGCGCCACACTAATAATTAATAAACAAATATAACTAGTGAGTTAGTGATTATACTACTCACACTATGTGTTAGGCTTATTGCCTCTTTCGTCGCAATTAGTAACAGTAAACCAGGTCACAGGAGTTTGCTGAGTAATGCATTGTAAAAACTGCAACAAGAAGGGCACACTGCACGTTTCTGCAGGTCACCGGCACAACCAATCTCCCAGGTCCCCGACATTGGAGTGAGCCAGGCTTGTTATGGGTGTGGCGAAACTGGGCACTTCAAGAGGTACTGTCCCATAACAAGGAACTCCGACGAGGATGGAAGAGTGCTGATGATCATCGCAGGAGAAACTCTTCCGGAACCACCTGTGGACAGTGGTACGTTTCCCAAATGAAAATATGTTAAAACTTAAAATTTTTACGAAAACTATTACCAACTAAATCTTAATCATAAATTACTTCATTGTCCGTACAAAGCACCACATTAACCTAAAACTAAGGGTCCTTACAGCTAAGCTATGATGACTTAGTGTAAACATTAAGGTAATATGTAATTAAGATTCTACAGACTTAGAGTGCGTGATTCCGCCTTAACACCTATTCCTTGTCTAGTTGTGGAGTTAGGGCAGAGTCACTCAGTCGACTATCTCATCAGCCTTAATTATATATGACTTGTAGACACCAAGCGATTATGGAAGGACCTAGTAGAGATCATAATATAAAATATCATTACCGGTCATCGGGAATCTCCTGTTCGTCGAAGAACCAGTCGAGATTATGGATAGGGAATCGAAGCATACAAAGCAAAGTCGCATTCCGATTGTGAAGGTTCGATGGAAGGCTAAACGTGGACCAGAATTCACGTGGGAACGTGAAGACCAACTGAAGCAAAAGTACCCTCACTTATTCTTTCCTTCGTAATCCTAGTTTTCGAAAGAATTTTGGGACGAAATTCCCTCTAACGGGGGGATGATGTCACAACTAGCAATTTAGCTAGGAAATTGTATTCTCGTGTAACCATTCAATTATTGTAAAACATATACTCTAAGTAAATGTCACCTAGTGCTTATTTAAATTCATATCTCATGTTCAACAAATAGTCTAAAAACCCTAAGAATCCCGGTTTAAGTCCATTATGGCTAGGGTTTCCTTATTGGGCCTAATGGACCAATAAGCTTCCAATTTGACTATTTTGGGCTTAGGACCCTTAAATAGGCTCTAATTGTATCCACCTTCATGAAACTTAACATTTTGGGCCATAAAGGGCCTAAAATAAATTTGATTACCTTTAGTGGGCCTTATTGGGCAATAACTAATCCAATTAACCCTAGTAAGCCATAAATCCATTCTTTTATGCCATTTTGGGCCGCGGACTACCCTAAAGGCCCATTGGGCCGAAAAGTAATTATTTGGGCCTCAAAATTTCGAGTAAAGACAAGTAAAGGCCCAAACTATTCCACCCCTTCTCCTAACCCAAAATTCTCGGCCCATGAGTGTAAAAAAAAGATTAATGGGAGGATGCATGGATTAAGCACTTGACAACTCACAATTATACAACAAATATCTAGGAGATCACAAACATCCATAAGGCTTATTACCCTCTATGCAAAAATCATTCTTCCTTCCTCTCTTTATTATCCTCGGTCAACACCAACATCTCACCACCTTCATTTCTTTTCAAAATTATCTCAAGAATCCTCTCAAGAATACCTCTTTTTCATCCATATTTTCGAGACCTTGTGTGGATCATCAAGGGGTTATCCATCTAGATCATCATCTTGGTAAGTTTTTCATTGGGATTCATGGCTTAACTTCTTGATTTTCTTTAAAGATCTCTTCTCAAACCATAATATTCCATGGAATATACCTCCTTTTCTCATAGATTTTGAAAACCACTCAAGGAAAGTTTGATCAAGGCCGAAAACTTCTTCATCTTCTTCAAAACCCAAACATCAAAGCAAAGGTGAGTTCATACCCCCTTGTTTTCGGTTTTTACATGATTTTTAGGGGAGAATACAAATAAAATTTGTAGATCTATGTGTTATATGCATGCCTTGTGTGATTTCTTAGTTTATTTTGTAGAAATGTGTTTGATCTTAACATATCTCGACCTCTTAAGAAACATTAAGTAAAAAGTCTATGAACTAAGACATCTTATACATCATATTATCAAGCTAAAAGTGTTTATATGTTTAAGACATAAAAACTTAAGGTAAAAACCTTGTTAAGGGTCAAAATTGTCAAGAAAACAAAAGATAAGGGCAAAAAGTGACATTTATGTTTTTATAAGGATCAAACAGGTCCTACTTATATAAAAATGGATTTTTATGAAAAACATGCTTTCTAAAGGGGCAAAAATTTAAATTTTAGCCTAATGGGCCAAACATTTGGGCCTCACGGTTTTGGGCCCAAATTTGTGAAAAAATGAAAGTTTTGGGATTTAAAAATGTTATTTGACCAAAGTTTGAGTCATAAATGTAAATAAACCAAATTTAGGGGTGAAAATAACATTTATTTCTAAATGGGACCAAAAATGTAACTTTTATCAAAATTGGGCCGAAAGTGTCAATTTTTACAAACAAGGGGCTGAAAATGCACTTTTCTGCAAAACTGGGCCAAAAATGTCAAAATATAAATTTTTGGACTAAACCCGTGAATTTCTAAACATTTGGGACGAAATTATAAATTTTTATAATATATGGACTAAAGTGTTATTTTTACAAAACTTTGGGTCTTAATTGAAAATTTGAGGCTTATTGACCAAAAATGTCGTTTTTACAAAAAGAAGACTTTTTATAATCAATTTGGTAAACCTCGAGTTAAAATAAACAACGAACAATAACGAATGGACGAAATACATCGATAACAATTTTATTGGGCCTAATATTCACATTACATGGGTAATGGGCCTTAAGGGCCCATTCAAATGTATATTGAGCCCAATATCTTCCATCACATGTTTATTGGGCCTTGCGACCCATTTACATGTTAATTTGGGCTTGAGCTATGGGTCACATGTTTGTTGGGCCTTGGTGGTCCATTTACATGCCTATTGGGCCCAAATTACCCTTTTACATGTTATTGGGCCTTTGTGGTCCATTTACATGCTAATTGGGCTTGGACTGAAATTTACATGCTTAGTAGATCGTAACTATACCTTTACATAATTATTGAACTTCGTATACTTATATATATACCTTTGGATTTGATAACATACAACATACACGTAAACATTAAACATGGTATGAAAGGTTGAGAATCTAGTGAGACTTGTCGGTTGGCACCTTTGAGTGTACAATCGTAGCTTGTAGTTATAACCAGAGTTTCCTGGAGGGAGAGCGGGAGTTTGTGTATATATATATATACGGGGTGACCCCCCACGCCTTAGCTGTTCGCTACAGCTAGACTAGGCCAGTCTAGGGCGACAAACCTTACCTACATCAAAACCGGCGCCTGAAAACGTCAAGACAGGCGAATTAGTCATTATCAAGCATGGTTGTAACGGCTCACTTAGAGACTAACTTCATCAAAGATTTCAGTATATTTATACAAATCTAGACGATACTCAAAACATACATACATCGATACTCGGTCATGGAATTTTATGATTACGATAGTTTTATATGCAGAAAATATCGAATTTTCGGGGATAAATACATTTATATATTACCTTCCACTTACAACAGAAAAATACAGGGTTTCTATCTGGATTACATTTTTGTTTATTTATACATTTCAAAAGCAGTAAACACACATGCATTAATACTTGATTTTGACACATTATTTTCAAGCCACTTTACAGAAAATATCGGATTTTCTGGTGCTTTACGAACTATACAAAACTTTTCAATCAAACATGCTTATGAACTCACCAACATAATATATATTGACGTTTTCAAAATAACTTGTATTCTCAGGGACTCGTTAGGCAGAAGAATCATCAAGAATATGGGATTTTGTTTTGTGTACTGTTAAACATCATTCAGTGAATGTTTTGGTAATGTAATTTAAAAGATTGTACTTGATGTAAACAATGGCAGTTGTATTAAATTATGCATGGTGATGATGATGTTATGTTTCATTTATATTCACTGTAATGATATTTCAAGATGAAGTCACGCACAAGACCCCGGACGTTTCCGCCGTCTCGTTCGAGGGTGTGACAATATACAAAACTGACAACTTACTCGTAACATGAACATTCATTTAGAAGGGAGCCTATAATGCTAAATTTATGATTCCTCGGTAGATACATCAGGGATATATATTAATCGGGTCCAACAGACAGTAGGATGTGTGCTTTCCGCTTCATTTCATGTTCCTTGTTTGGTTGTGGGCTTAGAGCAGATGCACCCAGTCTACTATCTATTCGATCTTAGCTATATATATATTCCGTATACACCAAGTAATCATAAGGAGTACCAGGTATGGGTCAGGTCATAGGATACAAATTCAATACATCGTTTTCTATTACAAACGCATACTTTTCAGATAGAACACTTAGAAGGCTAAACTAGAAACTTATCAGTAAAAGGATTTAATCCATTTTATTAAACCAGTATAACTTAAAGGACCTTTGGTGGTTAAATCTATAATACCTTAGTTTATACATCAGGGTTATATAAAATTAATATCCGATAGGCAGTTGGATGTGTGCTTTCCGCCTTACTTCCTGTTCCTTGTTTGGTTGTGGGCTTAGGGCAGATTCACACAACTAACTATTCGTTCGATATTAGATTATATATAGCCAGTATAAACTAAGTGATTATAGAAGGAACTATTGTGGTTACCATTTTTACTAAAGGAAATAAGGGTTTTTCTTAAAGAATGTTTTCATCAAATATAAAGGAACTGTTACAATTAACTCCGTAAGTATCAAATGAATACACTAGGGTTATGTACAATGAAGATCTAACAAACAATGGGATGTGTGACTTCCGCCTCATTCCCTGTTCCTTGTTTGGTTGTGGGCTTAGGGCAGATTCACACAATCGATTGTTTGTTTGATCTGGATTCTATATAACTTGTATCCATTTAGTACTCATAGAAGGAATTATAGAGTCATTTTTACTTATCTTTCATCATATCAGAAGATATAGGATCTTCTGGAGGAACAGGCGAACTTTTTTAAAAGAACTTACAACTTACTTTACATCACTAAAATACTTATGAACTCACCAGCTTAAATGCTGATCTACTCTCTCAAAATAACTTGTATTCTCAGGAAACTAGTAGACAGGTACGCGCGCTGAGATTCAGAAGATGGAGCATAGTTGCATCATGTCTTGTTTTGTTATTTACTTTTGGAGTCTAACTTTTGTGAATCACATACTTTGTAAACACTTTAATATTAATGCAATGGTTGTGTGTTACTTTGATTACTATGATACATGTGTTGTGATACTAGACATGACGTCCTTCGCCCCCGAACATTTCTGCCGTTCCGGTTTGGGGGTGTGACAGATTGGTACCAGAGCATTGTTTATAGTGAACTAAGTATATCAACCTATAAAAGATATACAACTATAAATGCAATGGGGCCGAAGTGCTCTGGATAATAATATATTTTAAAAATATAACAATACCTTATTAAAGTATACATACATGCTTATACATATATACATACTAGAAAGTATCACAAGAAGAACAGAACATAAGTATTTAAAGGTTGAACACTGCGGTCAAACCTGGACAGTTATGTAATCATATCTGGGATCAATATAGCCTGATCAACTATATTCATTTGAGATGTGACCGACATGTGTTTGGGAGTGATGTGGTGTTGCAACAGTCTTAAAACTTACCTAACTCTATTCAAGGGATTCTAGATCAGTACACAAAGTTAGAATACTATGGGAGTATTTTATGGTACTATAAGACAACAACAAGTTTAAAACATACCAAGTACATTACATTAAAATACTATAGGAATATTTTAGGCACTATATAAATAACTTATGTGATAATTTAAAGACCCTTCTGGTAGGTCTATGATTCTGGAGTGTATACTCCCAAAGTTTTATATAATTGAGATTTTATAGACTTATAATTTGTGATCTATGCTTCACTACGTGTTCCTTGTTTGGTTGTGGTTTTGGAGTAGGATCACTTATTCGAAGGTCTATTTAATCTTAAATTATATACAACTTGTATACATTGCACAATTATAGGAGGACCCAGTAAGGATCACGCCATAATATTTCACTTAATCTCATAGATTCTTTAGACACTTCCATTCTCGCACGACAAACCCAGATAGATGTAACCACTTCCTCATAGCGGTCAGCAGAAGAGTCAAGGAGGAACAAGAGCAGGTTCATGAGAAGTTTTCATAGAAGGATCAGCCGATGAAACAAAACGTCTTATGCGTCACACTAATAAATAATAACCTTGATTGCCTTAGTAAGCTAGTGGATACACTGCTCACACTAAGTGTTAGGATTATTTCTTGTCGTGCAACTAGTATCAATTATTCTATTTCCAAAGATTCATTCGAGGATAGCCACTTCTGATTCATAAAGTTTATTTTATATAGACTTCCTTTATGAATTGTTTCCAGAACCCCATGAAAGTCAGAACCAGATACACTCAGACCAGGGATAACTTAGTTTAAATATCACTCGTATAATACCTACTTCTACCCACTACCATGGGCACATCTCAGGAATGTTGTTAGAAACGTTGAGAACAGTCCAACAAAACATGAAATTATTAAGTATATTTAATATGTTGGAATACAACTAGCGATGACCATCATTACTCACGAGATCATTTTTCGCCAGTCAACAGAATCATGTCTTCTCAAGGAGGAAACCAACCAATAGGCGAGGCACCAATTCTGCAGATGGACTCCGGTACTTTTCAGGCTGCGGTCACAGCTGTTGTGACAGCCGTCATGGCACAGTTCAATGATAATAACATCAGCGGAAGCGGAAGCGGTGCTGGTTATGCTAATCACAATCACAATCAAGGGAACCCACGAGTGTCTGTTGACAAGGACACCCCATACCACAAACCTAAGAACAAGAAACGAGAGTTCTGGGACAAGAAGGGGAGAAAGTCGGCTCAAGGTTCTACCAAGAGACGACAGCCCGTGACTAACCCTTCGGTCACAACAACAGTCACAACATCGGGCACTTCATCTGCGACTACAACCCCCGCCAACCGATATGCTGGAAATCTTCCAAGGTGCGGAAAATGAACCTACCACCACAAAGGAGCTTGCCGAGAAATGCAGTGCTCGAATTGCAGCAGGAAGGGGCACACTACCCGTTTCTGCAGAGCGCCGACTCGGCCAATCCCCCAAGTAAACCTGGCTTGTTTCAAGTGCGGCAAATCTGGACACTTTAAGAGGGACTGTCCAACAGAGAGGAAAGACGAAGAAGTTCGTTTCTATGGAGCTCCGACTCAGCACATCACTTCAACCACCGATGCTGGTATAGCTCAGGTATGCTATACATGTGGTGAAATGGGACATGCCAAGAGAGACTGCCCAACAGAGAAAATGATGAAGGAGAAGGAGAAATCTAACGACAAGACACAAGGGAGCAACGAGTAACCCCTCTTTTGAGATTTTGGTACGTCCTCTAAAATAAGAATTACTTTAAAATTTTAATTTATATTTATATAAGATTAAAACTTGGGGAAACATTTAAAAGTAATTATAATAACTCACTCATATGAACAAGTCACAACATTCATGAGAGAACTAAAGATCCATTCAGGGAAGCTATGATGGCTTAGTATGTACATCAGGGTTGTGCATAGCTAAGATTTTGAAGACTTAGAGTTTGTGATTCCGCCTTAATTCCTGTTCCTTGTTTGGTTGTGAATTTAGGGCAGAGTTACTCAGTCGACCGTCTTATTCATTAAAATTATACATAACTTGTATATGCCAGGCGATCATAGAGGTACCGAGGAGGATCATAATATAGAGTATCGACACTAGTTATCAAAGCACTTTCACTGTTAGTACTCGCTCATCGCGGTACGATTTGTGATAGTAGTATTATCAAGGAGAAAACAGAAAGCACTAGAAAGTCTACACAGAGTACATTGTCGAGCACACTAGAGATACACCGTCGTATAACAAACGCTTCTTTCAAATCGGCCTAACATTTGTTTCGGTAAAGAGTCCGTTGTCATCATTCGTCATGGATTGACGTGGTCCTCACCATACTAAGTTCATATGTTTTCCATCGCCTTGATCGTCAAATTCACGAAACCCTCATCATTCGTAACGACAACCCGACCTAGACCTCGGTATTGTATCTTGTCTTCTAAACCCCAAAGTACTCATGCGAGGAGTACCTTGCTTTCCGAAACCTCAACATCGTATATTCAGCAGACCTTCCCGAACTACCACTCGTCCAACAGATCAAGTTCAAGCACAGAGGCTAGGGACGAGTACAACCCACCTATCACTATTAAGTGTATACGCGAGAGTGGTATATAATTATGATTATGCAGATTTAGTATGTGTGTTTCCGCCCTATCTCCTGTTCCTTGTTTGGTTGTGGACCTGGGGCAGAGTTGCACATCCGACCGTCTTACTAATCTTAATTATAGATAGATCAGGTATGAATCTTATCAAGAGCATTAAGGCAAAGTTGCCCAGGTCTACGAGTGGTTATTCGGCCATTCAGAGGAGCACAACCCCAGGAGTACTGCTAAGAAAGCTAATTTCGGGACGAAATTCCATCTAACAGGGGGATGATGTGACAACCCGAAAACTTCTATCTTATAAGTCCAACTAATCAGCCAAAAGTCAGACTTAATTTCATTGCCTTCTAGCCGTGTTAAGGGTCATTCTAATGAGTTCTAAGCCTAGTACACTTATGGATTGAGTGTTAGGAAGTGTTAGCTTGAGATCAGAAGGCTGAATCTGAACCAGAGAACCAAGCATTTGAGGTTCACGGCCGCAAACCTAGTTCACGGCCGTGAACTCTCTTGTGGTCGTGATCTATCCTCAATATGTATAGATTTCCCTCATTTCTTCATCATTCTTCACAATCCCAACTCAAGAACTTCCATTGTCTCTCAAGTATCATCAAGAATTACTCCATTTCTCATCCAAATCGTAAGTGATTCTTCCTTGTATTTCTTGATATCCTTCTTGATCTAGTACACCCCTATGATTTCATCCATGAATTCACCACTTTTGTCTAGATCTTCAAGATCATCATCTTTCACCAAGAACACACACTTGTTCTTGGTGGCCGTGAACTCCTAAAGGGATCCCAAATCGTAAGTGTTTCATCATTTATCTTGTTATACTTGAAAGGCTACTAGATCCTAGCCTTAATTCTTCAATATTCATCACCATCTTCATGAGTTTGAGGTGTTCACGGCCGTGAACCCTTCATGAAATCATCATGATTGGGCCGTGAACTCCTTTGGGCCGTGAACCATTCACTATATTGAACCGTAAACTCCAATGGACCGTGAACCCATCATCTTTTTCGGCCGTGAACACTTTTCTTTGGCTGTAAACTCCTTTTGATCAATCACATGTGATTTTAACACTTCATTTCAAGTGTTTCCTAGTCCCTAAGGTAGTTTCCTTGCATGTTAGTTGTTTTAAACACTAATTACATGCCTATATATGCCATTATATGTCATTTAGGACTCGTTTGTGTCTCGGGAATTTATTCGTGGAACTTCTCAGCCTTACGCAAACCTTCAATTGAATCACCCACATAAGGTGAGTTCATACCCCTATAATCAATCTTTTAAATGTTTTAAATGCTTTTAATGGGGGGAATACAAGTTGAACACAATGATAATTGTGTAAATGTTATTTGTGATAACCATCACGTTAAAGGATTTCTTATGCTTTTATAAGTGATCAAATCATTTCAAAGACTCTTTTAAAGTTATGTCATTTTGTTGTTTATAAAGCTCTTCTTTTAAAGCACAATCATAAATCAGTAGATAAATGAGTTTTTTCTTCAAGTCAGAATCAGTTCAAGTAAACATACTAGTAAACTATAATAAGTATAGTTTAGGGGTTCAAAACATACTATAACTAGTACAGGGAGGAACATACTATAACTAGTACACGGAGGAACATACTATAACTAGTACAGGGTGGAACATACTATAACTAGTACAAGGAGGAACATACTATAGCTAGTATAGGGAGGAACATACTATAACCATAACATAAGAACAAATCATGATTTACACACTTATACAAATTATTCCCAGTAACCTAGGAAGGGAACGTATCATTAACTCATTGTTCTAAACAAAAGATGATAATAAACGTGGTATATTGTTATATATATATATATATATATATATATATATATATATATATATATATATATATATATGGTGCATATACAAAATGCCATGATTTATATATATATGGGGTACATCTACAAAGTACCGGACAATAATAAATAAAACACACAAATATATACAAAACTCACAACTTACTCGTAACATGAACATTCATTTAGAAGGGGGCCTATAATGCTAACTTTATGATTCATCGGTAGATACATCAGGGATATATATTAATCGGGTCCAACAGACAGTAGGATGTGTGCTTTCCGCTTCATTTCCTGTTCCTTGTTTGGTTGTGGGCTTAGAGAAGATGCACCCAGTCTACTATCTATTCGATCTTAGCTATATATATATATATATATATATATATATATATATATATATATATATATATATATTCCGTATACACCAAGTAATCATAAGGAGTACCAGGTATGGGTCAGGTCATAGGATACAAATTCAATACACCGTTTTCTAGTACAAACGCATACTTTTTAGATAGAACACTTAGAAGGCTAAACTAGAAACTTATCAGTAAAAAGGTTTAATCCATTTTATTAAAACAGTATAACTTAAAGGACCTTTGGTGGTTAATTCTATAATACCTTAGTTTATACATCAGGGTTATATAAAATTAATATCCGATAGGCAGTTGGATGTGTGCTTTCCGCCTTACTTCCTGTTCCTTGTTTGGTTGTGGGCTTAGGGCAGATTCACACAACTAACTATCCGTTCGATATTAGATTATATATAGCCAGTATAAACTAAGTGATTATAGAAGGAACTATTGTGGTTACCATTTTTACTAAAGGAAATAAGGGTTTTTCTTAAAGAATGTTTTCATTAAATATAAAGGAACTATTACATTTAACTCTGTAAGTACCAAATAAATACACCAGGGTTATGTACAATGAAGATCTAACAAACAATGGGATGTGTGACTTCCGCCTCATTCCCTGTTCCTTGTTTGGTTGTGGGCTTAGGGCAGATTCACACAATCGATTGTTTGTTTGATATGGATTCTATATAACTTGTATCCATTTAGTACTCATAGAAGGAATTGTAGAGTCATTTTTACTTATCTTTCATCATATCAGAAGATATAGGATCTTCTAGAGGAATAGGCGAAGTTTTCTAAAAGAACTTACAACTTACTTTACATCACTAAAATACTTATGAACTCACCAGCTTAAATGTTGATCTACTCTTTCAAAATAACTTGTATTCTCAGGAAACTAGTAGACAGGTACGCGCGCTGAGATTCAGAAGATGGAGCATAGTAGCTTCATGTCTTGTTTTGTTATTTACTTTTGGAGTCTAACTTTTGTGAATCACATACTTTGTAAACACTTTAATATTAATGCAATGGTTGTATGTTACTTTGATTACTATGATACATGTGTTGTGATACTAGACATGACGTCCTCCGCCCCCGAACGTTTCCGCCGTTCCGGTTTGGGGGTGTGACACACCCAACCGACGATGTTGTCGATCTTAATTATATACAGCTTGTATACACAAGGTTATGATAAAGGAACCAGGTATGAATCCTACCATGAACTTCAGGACGAGGTTGCCCATGTCTACGAGTGGACATCCTACCATTCGAACGAACGTAGACAAGTAAACCGAAACCCACACACTCTTTACCGATCAAAATAGTAGGCGCAATAGTGAAGATCCGTTGGAATGCCAAGCGAGGATCGGAATTCACGTGAGATGGAGAAGATCAGATGAAACAAGAATACCCACATCTTTTCCCCAACCCTTGAAGTCCCAGTCGAAACGCTAATTTCGGGACGAAATTCCCTCTAACGGGGGGATGATGTGATAACCGTCAATTTCTGGTCAAGTCAAAGTGAAATAAAGTCAACGAGTCAAACCGGTAAACTCAACTAGTACTTGTATGATAGGACTTACTCTACGTTTAGTAGTGTACAACTCTCTATCTTAATACAAAGTATCACTCGGAAATGTCGAATGATCAGAAAAATCTAAACCCTAATCAGGGTGAGTGATGTAACGACTCGATAAAACACTATTACGTACCCTTCGGGGGTGAGTAACACTCATAACAAGGCATAATGGGGTTAAAAAAACCTTGCATTACGGGGCCAAACACTAAAAAAAAGTCACAAACAAAGTCTCTCTTAATCTCTCCCACTCTATCTCTCTCTCTCTCTCCTAAATCTCTCCCGGATCTCTCTCAGCTTTTTATAAACATCCGTACTATCCCAACCCCTTCCTTTGTTGAAAACAGCTCAAAACCAAAGGAGAAAAACCAAAAGGACCCTCTTGGTCTGGAACCCTCTTGAATCGGAACACCAACTCAAGAACCAGACAATCCTGACACTCCTGACTCCGAACGGACGCTCCTGAATCCGGACACTCCTGACACTCCTGACTCCGGAAACTCCTGACACTCCTGACTCCGGATGAACGCTCCTGACTCCGGACACTCCTGACATCCTGACTCCGGACGAACGCTCTTGACTCCTGACACTCCTGACTCTAGACGGACGCTCCTGACTCCGGACACTGCTGACACTCCTGACTCCGAACGGACGCTCCTGACTCCAGACACTCCTGACACTCCTGACTCCGGACGGACGCTCCTGACTTCGGACACTCATCACACTCCTGACTCCGGACGAACGCTCCTGACTCCGGACACTCCTGACACTCCTGACTTCGGACGAACGCTCCTGACTCCGGACACTCCTGACTCCCGACGAACGCTCCTGACATCTGGACACTCCTGACTCCGAACGAACGCTCCTAACTCCGGACACTCCTGACACTCATGACTCCGGACGAACGCTCCTGAATCCGGACATTCCTGACACTCCTGACTCCGGACGGACGCTCCTGACATCCTAACACTCCTGACTCCGGACGGACGCTCCTGACTCTGGACACTCCTGACACTCCTAACTCCGGACGAACGCTCCTGACATCCGGAAACTCTTGACTCAGACCCCATTCCAGATTTTTAACCATTTCAGACCTTTTTGCAATTTTAGGAGTCTTTGACGCCGGGAACTTCCTCAAACTCGCCTTTTTCATGACTTAAACCCTCTAAACTCCTATTTTATGCCAAACTTGAAGAGTTAGATTACATTTTCATAGAATAACGTCTAAGGCTCATATTATTTTATACATAAAGTAATCACCCACTTTACATCACTATTCACACACTACCTAGTTAAATCATTGTCTTTTTTCAACCCCTCCCAACACTCCATCAGATTTGCCTTAACCAAATCCACCCAAGAGATCTTTATTCTTTACACTCAAAGTCTTATTTACCTTCACCAAAAACACACTTCTCTCTCTCTCTCTCTCTCTCTCTCCCTCTCTCTCTCAAATTACGATCTTCTAGACAAATGTATTCTTGAGTTTTTCCTCCATTCTTGGTAAGTTTCTTCATTTAGCTCCTACATATTCTACACTTCATCATACAAATTATGGAGCATTCATACAAATATCGACATATTTGTTCTTAGGAACTTCAGATCTTCAAGCATCCTTCAAGTGTTCTTGACTTGAAACTCCCCTTCTTCAACCTTCCTCCACAAGAAATCACAAAACATGAGTTCATACCCCTACATTTTCATGTTTTCTTCTAGTTTTTTTTAGGGGGGGGGGGGGGGGGGGAGAATACAAGTTACAACACCCAAAACATATTCTAAACTAAATCAACAGCTTTCAACAGAAAAGTTATGGTCTATTCACGAACTGTTTTAACCATCTTAAACTTAATATTTTTCAAAACCGTTCAATATGCATTTAGGTCAGGTTTATACCTTTCTAATGACTACTTGCACACATTCATACGATTTTTCTACAATTTATGGCAATTTTTACAATACTGTCTATCATTTCAGAAATGAATTCGGACCAGTCTGTGAAGATAAACATTTTCACACTGGTTGGAGACAACTAAAAATCATAATAAAAATTATGAACAAACTAGACACATTTTCTAAACTCTCAGAGTTTACGGATTCAGTTTTCGACTTACAGTGATTTTTCTATGAATTTTCAAAAAACAGAGATAGAAAAGTTAAAACTAGTAAAATAGTTTCTAAGTTCATTAACACTTTGTAATATGTTGAGCAATGTGTATAGCATTAAATAGTTACATATTGATGGTATTTCATGTTAGTTTACTCCCATGAAACAGAAATAAGTCATTCACATAACAGCCTTTCATCATTACAATCACATATGATAAACTATGGTAGGTATAGTTTATGGTACACTATCACTACGAACATACTAAGAAAGGTAGACATTTGATAAACTATAATAGGTATAGTTTACGGTACAATAACACTACGAACATACTAAGGAAGGTTTCACTCACACTACACGTGAACTCGTTGAATCAAATTTGTGAGACACTACTTCATTGTACTCTTAGAGTACTGGTTAATATCATGTATTATAACCATAATCTCTTGTAGGGAGAGCGTGATACTTGTGTATAGATTTATAATGAGACTGACAATCCCGCACCCTAAGCTACTTGCAACAGTTAAACCGGTAGGTCTGGGGTGACAAATGTCAAAACAGTTCGACGCCCGAAGAACGTCGAAACGGGCTTACTACGTCAACTGCACGGTTATAATAACTCACATAGGGAAACAACGAAACACATAGTTTACGGGGATTTTTACATTTTAAAAAACTGTGAGACACATGTGTCAACTGCACGTAAACTCGTTGAATCAAATTTGTGAGACACTACACGTAAACTCGTTGAATCAAATTTGTGAGACACATATACTAGGACTGACAATCCCGCACCCTAAGCTACTTGCAACAGTTAGAACGGCAGGTCTGGGGTGACAAATGCACAGTTATAATAACTCACATCGGGAAACAATGACACATATAGTTTACGGGAGTTCCTACATTCATAAGGGTTTTATTCATTTAAAACTGCACTTACTATCATAAGTATGGAAGATACTTGTACAATTCGGTCTTTGATCTTTACGACTACGACTCATTCTATAAGGAAAATGTTGGATTTTTCTTGAACATACATTAAAATTACAAAGAAAGAAGTTCTAATTATGCACTACTGCAGTATACTATTTCCAAGAACAAACACTCACTCTTATCGGTCTTAGGGTAGTTAAGACTATATTTCGTCTAGAATGGTTAGATCCCATCCATAATTGCTACGTGTATACGGTAGGGTTATATAAAATTTAGACACCATCTACTTGGAAATGGATGGGTATGCCTTAGATCCTATTCCTCGTTTGGTTGTGGGCTTAGGGCAGACCCATTATATTCGACGGTTTATTCAATCTTGATTTTTATATAACTTATATACACTGGGGGATTATAGAAGGAAGTTATAGGTCTTCCTAGGAGTACACTATTTTAAGACACAGAAACTCACATATCTGGAGTAACTTTTACCCGAGAGCATGCATACATAAGGGTTGTATCGTTATAAAACTACTTTGCACCATTTTCAAGTACAAAATAACTTTTATTTCGGAAATCATGCATCCAAATGGTTTTTATACAGATTTAAAATCTACGTAATATTACCACTCAAGAATACGATAACATTTATACATTTTGGTCCGAAGGGACTAAGACTACATTCCATTTTACTAAGAAAATATAGGATTTTTTGGAGGGACTTACGAACATTTTCAAGGTACAAAGAACTTATTTTCTAAAACAAAATAGTTATGAACTCACCAACTTAAATGTTGATACACTTTCAAAATTACTTGTATTCTCAGGAATCCAGTAGGCAGGTACACGCGCAGGTTTTCAAGAAGACGGAGCATTATAGATTCTAGTCTTTGTTTTTACTATATACATTTGGAAGTCATTCAAGCTATGTTTCAAATACAATGTAAACACTATATTATCAATACAATGGTTGTTGTTGCTTTGATTACTACTATTCAATTGTGATGATATTGTACATGATGTCCTCCGCCCCCGAACGTTTCCGCCGTCTCGGTTTGGGGGTGTGATACCCGCGATCCTCATAAGTACCTCAAACATAATCCAAAGCTGTAAGCCTAAAGCTTAGTGAGTTCCCCCAAAATACCAATGCATATCAAACAGCACAAATATAATAACAACATACAAATCTTTCCAACTTCAAGGATGATTCTTTGTAGTTATTAAGAGCTGGGAGAAAACCGTGATTGTATCACTCCACCGTATCCCCTGTGTTCCCGTCGTCAGAGAGTTTAGAGGGCGTGAGAGTGCAGCAGCCTAAGTTGCAGAGATAGGGGAAGCCATCAAAGAGGCAGGGGTTATGGAGAATATAAGGTCAGTGGTATTCAGGGAGTCAGAAAGTTTAGAAGGCAGTTGTGCTTAAATCCATTGCTACGATTTCAACAATGGGATTAACTATTCAAAGATTCTGAAATCCCTAATTTCTACAGGCTTCCAGGCTTCTAATCTTGGTGATGCCATTAAAAACGGTAATCAAATGGTAAGTGGTTTGTTCTCAGATTCTTTACTACCTTATATCATTTTTTATGTTTGTATGATCATATGGTTAATTTTTTGTGTTTTTGTGATGTACATGTTGTCGGAGATGATGAAGTGCAAAGTCTTCTGATGAGCTCCCTTCCTGTTCGCTCCCACTACGACCACAACTTATGAACTTATCTAGGTCTCATCTATGTTTCTGCAATCTTCATCTTTAGATTATTTATTTTAAGGTAATTAAATTATTTAACATACATTCAATTCACATGACTCCATTTTTCCATATTTTTCTTGAATTTTATGTTTTTCAATCAAACAAGGGTATTGTAGAAACAGATAAAAATACAGATGAGGAAGAATGTATCGTTGGTGAATAAGAAGCAATTTTGATATAAAAATTATTCCTGCCTTACATCAATGAATTTCTCTTGAAACTCAAAGCTTTGTTTTTAGGTGATCCTTCTACTATAATGAAGGTAAATTGTTCTTTTATTATTATTTTCACCAATTTTGATGTAAATTTAATCTTTATCTACAAGATCTATTAGAAAGAAGAAAGTAATCATATAGATAAGCTAAAGGAAAGACCAGGAAGCATTTTCCAGAACTAGAAAAAAGGTGAATCAACCAACTTAGAAATTATACCTCTTTAGAATAATGTTTGGGAGAACAAGGTAAGTTACTTTTTGCCTTTTGTTTTAGTTATCAAAAGAGGGAGTACCATAAAGTAGTTATATTATTTTAATAATATGATAGAAGTCATAAAATGGATAGATCAAAGATGCCTTCACATTAATGAATACATATACATACTATGTTTTCTTAAAGTTTTATTTTGTAAGTTTATTGATTGTTTTGTGTTGTTGTAGGCAAGAAGAATGGTTTGTATATGGTCGGGTATAAGGCAACTATTTCTCGGGAAAAACCTTATGTATGGGGTTACGCAACGTTTTTCATTTCCATTCAAAATATTGTGAGGCGTGAGTCGATCTCTTGGTGTTTCTCATTTTTGTAGCATTTCCAACATGTCTACATCATTTCAAATTGAATTAGTTAGAGTTCATTTCATGAAAATATGAAGTTTGTTTTTAACCCATTTTCTTTATTATGTGTTTTTCATTCAAAATATTTCTATGCAAAAAAGGCATTTTTTATTTTAGGTTTTTAAATCATGAAAAAATGGCTGATTTTGTAGGACCTTATTGGTGGCAACATCCTTCCCAAGTGTAAGGTTGATGGCTACATATTTATGAATATAGAACTAGACAATCCTACCGAACTGTTTATGCCCTTCTTTAAATTCCCCCTTACTGCTTTTGTATGAAAAGGTCCAAGCAAGGTTCCATTTTGTAAAGGACCACCGACTTTAGCTTGCTTATGATAGGGGAAATAATGAAAACATGCATACACTTCATTTTATAGCTTATTATGCAATGAACTATTAACCATTTTATTATGTTTGATAGTAGTTTTTGAGTGACAATATTTTATTATGCATATACTTCATTTTCATACTGATATGTTTATGCCCTTATTTAAATTCCTCCTTACTGCTTTTGTCACTCACTCAATCCGTTTAAAAATGGGTAAAACGGTAAAAATTATGACTTATGATTATACATATTTTACAAATTTTGGTACAATTACACATACACATACCAGCATGATGGATGTGTTTTGTGTTTGATATGTGTATGTGTAATTGTACAAAAATTTGTAAAATATCTATACTCAGGTGTTATAATTTTTACCGTTTTACTCATTTTTTAGGAAATTGCCGCTTTACCCCTTTCAGGGATAGAATGCTAATTCAGTCACCAACAGCTCCTTTCGTTGTTTGATGGAAATAAAATTTCGCTGACATCATGTTGGTGAGCATATAGCATGAAAAATGTAATTGTACAAAAATGTGTGTGTGTGTAATTGTACCAAAAATTAAGAAGAGAAGGATGGTCATGTTGACGAATTTGCAAGAAAAATCCCATGTAAAGCAGATGAAGATACGAGCAGTTCTATTTATACCTCATTAGATTTTTCTTCAACTACAAAACCAAAAACAACATCAAAGAAACCGCACAAGTTAAGGTTGGGGTAAGTTATAATCAATACTTTTTTTACAACTTTTGGTCTACATAATTTATTTATTCATTGTATATTAATTTGTAGGCTCCACACGACAGAAATATGAGAAAGGAGGTCTATCATGTAGTTGAGGGATCAAGGTTCTTTGATACATTGTATTCCACCTGTCGCGCTCTATGTTCTGTCTCACTCATGATTTTTACCTGATTCTCTGACTTTGCCTTTTTTTCATATGTGTTAATTCTAGTGAACTTTTCTCTAACAATTTTACCATTGAGGGAATTGTGTATGATTTTGATTTGTAACATATTTGAAATTGTTGTTACTAAATTGTGTTGCTTGGAAAATTCGTAAGCCCAAGAGAGATTATTGTTGGGTCTAGTAGTGTTGCGTCCTTGGGCTCGGTCCTTAGCCCAGTTTTGTTATCCGGTTTGGGCCTGTCCAACCGTGTGTCTTTTATTAGGGTTTAGTATTTAAGGTGCATGCATGCATCCTTTGTTGGTAGTGCTTTAATTATTATTCTTATCATTGTACTACAAACCCTAGCTCGCCTCTACAGTGGAAGTTCTTCATCGAGCTCTGCTGAGGCGTGACTACATTTGAATCATTAAGCATTACTTGATTCTATATCGTGTTCATTGTGTTTGTTTGCTTTTATTGTTTAGCCTGTTGAAGATCTAATCGATCTAAGAGTTTTTCAACTCATCAATTGGTATCAGAGCAGGAGACTGTGTAATTCATACACATCTCTTCTGTTGAAGAGGATCTTAGGGTTTTCCGCTTTGATTGATATTGTTAGAGCCGTCATTTGCTATTGACGTAATTCTTTAAATATTCGATCTTACCCTAACGTTATTTACAAGTCTGATCTTAAGCAGGTTTTTGAACAAACATCGTCATGTCCATGGATGATTCTCAGTCAAACCCAATCAATATCTCCAACAGCATAGGATCGATGACAAGGATCCCTATATTATACACTCAGGATTATGAGGTCTGGACGCATCACTTTGAAGACTACGTTATTGGCTAAGAAGACAATGAATACTTGATCTGGGAGGCGATTACTGTAGGTCCATTCGCTCACTCAAGCACTTCAAGAATTGTTAAAACTCAAAAGGAGTACAATTAGCTCGTCAATGATGTGAAAGACATTCCCCAAGATGAGAAGGAAAAGTTTCAGTGCAACATCAAAGCTTTAAGAATGATTAGGTTTGCTTTACAATCGGACACGTTTCGGTTAGTAAGCTCATACACAACGGCAAAAGAACTATGGGACAGATTGAAGGAATTGTATTCTACGGATGAAGATCTTGAGCATTCAATCCAAACATTGTTGCTCTCAGAATTTGGTGACTTCAAGCAGAAGCCCGAAGAGAAGCTTATTCAAGCCTTCGATCGCTTCAACCACCTCCTTAGCAAGATGATAAAGCATGGGATTGAAAGGAAAGTCATTAAACAGAAGGTGACATTCATGAATGGCCTTAGACCCAAATGGATGGCTGTGGTGTCTACTGTGAAGGCACATGAACAATTCAAGACTTATTCTCTAGCAAAACTGGTGGGAATATTAAAGTCACATGAGAGTGCCGTGACTAAAGAAACGAATGTGGTTTCTGGCATGGGTTCCTTGGCCCTAATCTCCAAAGGAAAGAATGCTGCTAAAGAAGAAGAAGATTTGGATCTTTCTGAATATGATCTAACAAGTGAAGAGTATGCTTTGATGGTGTCAAATCCCAAGAAGTTCATCAAAAGAAGGTTCCCAACAAATAAGAACCGAAACTGGCAAGGTAGCTACAGTGCCGAGAAAGCAAAGGAGGAACCGAAGAGTGTTTCTCAGACCGAAGAACCTAAGAAGGAAGTAAAACTTAAAGGTGATTTGGACATTAATTGTCACTACTGCGGAGGCAAAAATCACTTCGCCAAAGATTGTATGCTGAGAAAGATGTCAGAAAAGAATGAAGATGAGGACGAGGAAGCGAACCTCACACGACGATTGGAAGAAATCAAGAAGAAGAAAGCTGGATCTAATAACACTATGAATGCTCTTATTGTGCAGGGAAATATTGTTGACGATGAGTTCGGAGGTGTTGAAGTTTGGTCCACTGATTCAGAAGATGAAGAAGTGAGGAAGCCTACTCATGGCAGGGCTTTATTGGTGAAAGAAGAGAACGTTGCAGGAAAGTGTCTAATGGTGACTTCTGGGGTGTCACAAATGAGAGGCTATACCACTGATGGGGGACTGGATGAAGCAAAGGAGCAAGAAGACAGGTGTTTTGCAGCGAAACCTGTCAAGGAGCAGATCAACGAATGCGATGAGTTGATCAAGAAGGTACAAACTATTCTTGTTTCCTTACAAATTCCCATCACAAACTCTGAAAAATAACAAAATGGATTAAAATCTAAATTTTCTAGTATAATTGGTAGTTTAACTCAAACTCGCGTCACAAACTCTAACCTAACTGATCAAATCAGCAGGGTATCATCGAAGAGTGAGGAGAGGCGTATGTGGATTGAGCAGAATGAGAAGGAGTTGATTAGGTGTAGGGATGAAACAATTTATTTGCAAAGAGATAATTTAAAGCTTTTAAAACAATGAAATGTTTTTTGTTTAATTGCTAAACGATTATATTCCAACATTACTCAATTGCATCTTGATTGTGAAATAGGGAAAAAGATACATCGTATGATTTTACCCTTCCTTGAGTTAAAGGAGGATGAAATCGATGCCGATGCATATAACTGTGAAAACGTTGTTTCTTCTGATGATATTTCTCCCGCTTACAAAATTGGTCTTGACAAAATAGAGTCCTTCATAAAGTCAAAAGACCATAAGGACACGCTCAAAAGTTTGTTGGATGAAAATGACAAATTAAAAATCAAAACCGAAACTATACAGAAATTTGACTCTTTGAATGCCAAGTTGAGTTCAGAAAATAAAATTGATATTGAAAACACTTCTGAATTCAATGAGGATGATGATATGAGTGTAATATCTGTGGAAGATGAGGTTGACTGTTCCGAATTTGTCAAGAGCGAACCCGAAACCAACAAAAATCTTATTTCTGAAAATTCCGTTGAGTTCGCTCATTTATCCAAAGAAAAGACCAACGTCCTCAAGGAAAAGGCTGTTGTATATCAAAAGATCCAAACGACTCCAAATCAAGTTTATAAAGTTCATGGAGTTACTCAGCAACATACAGCCGAACTGACATCATTAGTAGCAGAAGATAATGCTGATGGCTGTGATGAGTTTTTCTCGTCAGCACCGATTGATAACGCTGATGAAATAGAAGGTCTATCTAAGAAAACATCATGGAGAGTAAAAGGAAGGTATGTGACAGAACCACTTAATGATCCTACACGCTTTGATGTGCCCAGCACAAGTGGTACCAAAATTCCTTCAGGTGAACCGGTCATGGTGTCTAGCGAAACCTCTTCGCTAAAGAGCGAGCCTCATGCTCAAAGACCAAAGAAAAAGGCCAACATCCACAAAAATCCAAAACAGGTGTTAGACCGAAAACATCAACGAAATTTGAGGTACAAGAAGAATCTCACTGAAAGAAAACAGTTCTGGCGATCTCAAAACCCTAATTACGTTCGCTATGAAAAGCCTTCTAAGTCAAAGGAGGAAGGAAAAGCAAACTCCACTTCTCATGCTCAACATGATGAAAACAACCGAAATAAGAGTTTCGGTCCTCAGAATCAAAACAACCGAAAACAGAGTTTCGGTCCACAAAGGCACAACAAGCAAACAAGAAGTTTCGGTCCTCAAGATGAGAGAAACCAAAAGGGTGGTTTCGGTTCTAGACCAACTAGTGAGAGGAACCAAAGGGAAAGTAGTTTCGGCTCTCAACCATGTAAGAGTAATGACCGAAAGTTTAACTTTGATCCCAAATCTCATCTCTCTCGTTCTCACTGTCACTCACAGAATGATCGAAAGGGAAAAGGAAAGCTCTCTCCAGAAAACGCAAAGAAGACGTCGTTTAAACCTGATTTTGAGAACCAAAAGTCTGCCAACTTCAAATTCTCAAATTCAAAAACTCCACCTAAAGTACTCAACTCAAATAACATCAAAGTTTTCACCATAAAAAGAAAAGATGAAACAACCTTAATAAAAAGAACCTTTATAGTTGATGTTTCTCTTACAATTCCCTGTTCTGTAAAAGGCTCACAAGGACCCAAGAAACTTTGGGTTCCTAAATCTGGTTAATTTTTGCAGGTTATATGTAACGAGCAGTTTGACGATGAATGGTACATAGACAGTGGCTGCTCGCGTCACATGACAGGAAGAACGGAAGAGCTGAGGGAGTTTTAGTCCCTTACAAATGGTGGAAGTGTCAAGTATGGTAATAATTCTTTTGGCGCGATTAAAGGTTATGGTATGATCACCAATGGCAATTTCTCGATACGAAAAGTGGCGAACATTGAAGGTTTACAACACAACCTTATCAGTGTTTCTCAACTGGTGGTTGGTACCGGGTTAAAAGTTTCATTCGATGACGATGGCTCAGAGATTATTGAAAAGAAGATGAACAATATTCTGCTGAAATCAAAGCGAAAAGGAGAGATGTACCCTCTGAATCTCAATCCCATATGAGGGAAACCAGCAATCTGCTTACTAACGAAGGCTCATTCAAACGAAAGCTGGCTTTGGCACCGAAGACTCTCCCATCTCAACTTTAAAGACATCAACAAACTGGTGCTTGGGGATCATGTTCGAGGTCTTCCTGTTCTGAAGTTCGATAAAGAACACATGTGTGCTGCATGTGAAATGGGAAAGCAAAGTCGACAAAGTCATCCTTCTCGAGTCAACACAAAAGTTATTGAACCACTTGAATTACTTCACATTGATTTATGTGGTCCATCTTCAATCGAAAGCATTGGCGGTAACAAGTATATACTTGTCATTGTGGATCACTTCTCTCGGTTTACTTGGGTGTTCTTTTTGAAGCAGAAATCAGAGGCCACTCCCAAACTTAAACTCTTTATCAAGCAGATAGAAGTTCAACTACGAAAGGTAGTTCGCAACATAAGAAGCAAAAACGGGTTGGAGTTCAAGAATAAAGACTTTGAAGATTTTCTTGCAGAGAATGGAACAAATCACAACTTCTCGGCTCCGTATACTCCACAACATAATGGAATTGTCGAAAGGCGAAACCGATCTTTATGTAAAGCAGCCCGAACCATGCTGAGCTTTGCTTCTCTACCTCTATATTTCTGGGCTGATGTCATTGCTGCTGCGTGTTTTACACAGAACATATCTTATCTTAACAAACATTTCTCCATCACTCCCTATGAGATCTTGAACAACCGAAAGCATAACGTAAAGTTTTTCCACGTGTTCGGTTCAAGATGCTTCATCTTCAATTCAAAGGAGCACCGAAACAAGTTTGATGTCAAAGCAGATGAAGGAATCTTTCTGGGTTATTCCTTAACCTCCAAAGCATATACGGTTCTCAACAAGCGTTCAAAGAAAATAGAGGAGACCTATTATGTTACCTTCGATGATAACTACGTCAAGAAACTGAAGACAATTGAAGGCTCTGCGGAGGAAATATTTCCAATCTCTGGTCAAGTTACGGTACCCATTTCAAACCTCTTTGAGCAGTACATGCTGCTATTTGATGAACCAGAAAAGGCTATTCTCTCTAAATATGAAGCTGCAGACAACAAGATAGATAACTTGAAGAAGATAATCGATGATGCTGCAAAGACAATGGCAGAAGAACAACCGGTATCAACCGAACAGCCAGACACAAGCGAACCTCCAAAAGATAGTTCTCATATCCAGGGGGAGAGCTCATCATCATTCATTCCAACCGAAAGTCAAGTCCAGGGGGAGAATGATGAGCCTGAAGCTGAGGAAGTATCATCATTCGAGGGGGAGAATGCGAATACAAACAATGATGATATTCAGTCAGAATTTGAAGAAGAAGTGAATGCTGAACTGGATCCTTCATATGATCCTAATTACCCTCCTCTCACCAAATGGACCAAAGATCATCCACAAACACAAATTATTGGTGATTCGACGGAAAAGGTTCTCATACGATCACAACTGAAAGCGAAACAAACTGCACTTTTCTCTAAAGTGGAATTCTGCATGTTTAATTTGTTCGTCTCCAAAGTCGAACCAAAGACGATCAAGACTGCACTCGATCATTCCGATTGGGTACAGGCGATGCAGGACGAACTCAATGAGTTCGAATGAAATAAAGTGTGGAGACTAATTCCAACACCAAAGGATGCTTCCGTGGTTGGATTAAAGTGGGTTTTCAGGAACAAGATGGATAAGGAAGGAAATGTGATACACAACAAGGCAAGATTGGTTGTGAAAGGTTACTGTCAAGAAGAAGGCATAGATTACGAAGAGACCTTCGCTCCAGTAGCAAGGCTAGAATCGGTTCGTATTTTCCTCGCCTATGTTGTACATAAGAAATTTGAAGTATTCCAAATGGATGTGAAGTGTGACTTCCTAAATGGAGAACTGGAAGAGACGGTATATGTAGAGCAACCACCAGGTTTCGTGAACGAGAAGTATCCAGATCACTGCTACATTCTGGACAAGGCAGTCTATGGTCTCAAGCAAGCACCAAGGGCATGGTATGAAACTCTAACTAGATTTCTCAAAATGTCTAAGTTTAAACAAGGTTCGGTTGACCCAACCTTCTTTCGTAAGAAAGAGGGTGACCACCTTATGATCGTTCAGATTTACGTTGATGATATCATCTTCGGTTCCACAAATCCTAACTTAACAACTGAATTTAGGAAGTTGATGGAGACTAAATTTGAAATGAGCTCAATGGGTCCTATTAACTTTTTCCTTGGCTTGAATATAAGACAGGGACCCGAAGGCATTTTCATTAATCAAGAGGCTTACACGAAGACCTTACTTGCCAAGTTTGGAATGATGGGAGATTCGAAAGTAAAGGTTCCTATGGCGTTTGGCACAAAGCTAACACCTTCTCTGGACAAACCGGCTGCTGACATGACCCTTTATCGTCAGATGATAGGGTCTCTAATGTATCTAACAGCAAGTCGACCAGACATAATGTTCTCTGTTTGTTATTGTTCCAGGTTTCAAGCTAATCCACGTGAACCTCACCTGCTAGCTGTGAAGAACATCTTTTGGTACCTGAAGCGAACCTCTTCTCTCGGTTTGTGGTACCCAGCCAAAATCAGGATTCTTTGTCCAAGCATTCTCAGATGCTGATCGTGAGGGATGTGGAATGGACTGAAAGAGTACCACTGGAGGATGCCAATTTCTGGACGGAAAACTTGTTTGCTGGCAATCGAAGAAACAAACTTGTGTGTCTCTCTCCACTACCGAAGCAGAATATATAGCCGCAGCATCATGCACATCTCAGGTCATTTGGATACAAAGTCAACTTCGAGACTACGGCCTGAACATGAAGAAAATCCCACTATATTGTGACTCAGAGAGTGCAATTAGGATTTGTCATAACCCAGTGCAACACTCAAAGACGAAACACATCGCACTGAGGTATCACTTTATCAAAGATCATGTGGAAGATGGTAACAGTGAAATTCATTTCGTAAGAACCACTGATCAATTGGCTGACATCTTCACTAAGGCCTTGCCTGAAGCAAGTTTTAATAAAATCCTACAAGGCTTAGGAATGATGGAAGCTGAATATGTACCAAAATCTCTTTTGTCTCAATAAAAGTTGGAAGCGAAATAGAGCGAACGCTCGGTCCATTTCTGGTTCGGTTCTTCCGGGAACCAAAATGAACCGAACGCTCGGCCTATTTCGGGTTCGGTCTCACCGGGCTCTGTTCGCCTCTCATCTCCAAATGATGGTTTCGGTTGTATAGTATGTATACTCTTTTCTCGCAATTTATTTTATGTTTTTCCTTTTATTTTCATAAAAATTCAAAAATATTTTTCTTTCTGTTTTAATTCTTTTTCAGAAAATCTTATAAAATCCAAAAACATTTTTCTTTTCTGTTTTATTTCTTTTCAGAAACTTCAAAACTCAAAAATATTTTCTTTTATTTTATTGCAATTTGCTTCGCTCTTAATATAATTTGTGTATAAGAACTATTCTCAATAATGGAGCTGGGGCAGGTATAATTCTTTATCTATGTACTAGCTAAGTGTCCCTAGAAGCATGCTGCTGCATGTTGACCCAAGCCTCAAAAGATTTTGAGTGAAGCCTTAATGACTTGATATATACAAATCATGTCTTCCCAATCAGGCTGTCAAATTCACTCTAATCATGAGCTACCTTACTCTTCTCACATTAAGTTAAGAGTTTTTCTGCTTAGTCTATCTTTTATAGCAGAGGTACATTCGGTTCTTTAACCACCTCCTATTTATTCTCCATCATACTTCATCTCATAAATGTAACCCTTGAGACTCTCAGCATTACCACTGAGGTTTACGGTTACACAACTTCTGTGTTAATGATCTTAGTTTCGTGCCACTACGTGCCAAGTGAAACCCAAAATTCAAAACCTTTAAAGCATTGACGGTGAACAATTAAATGTTCTAGATTTCACCCTTTGAATTAACGAAACCACTTTTATGAAAGTACCCTGAAATCTCCTTTTCTTTTTGAGAGATCCTTATGAAAATGTCTTTCACCAAGACTTTTCTTCCCAAAGGATCCAAGTTTTTTTTTCTTTGAGATTTCTAATTAACAGATATCAACAAGTCACTGAATATGTTCCAAACCTACTTGTTTAACAGGCCACATCGGTCTCACAAGTACTTCGTTCTATTTCGGTCTTATGTCAAGTATCGGAATCCAGAATTGAAGTGAAAGCCACCCTTAATAGCCTTATATATAAAAGATGCCTTTCAATGCTTCTCAACAAGTAATTGATCGTAATTCAACGGGAATCCAATCAAGCACTTTGAAGTCTCTCTTGACTTTGAAGGAAGAGATTCGTGCCTGGGATCCACTGCTTTATGTCTTAAATGACATCACAAATTCCCACAAATAGTTTGATTTATTTCTTTATCTTTAACACTATCTTGCACGAAAATCTTGAATTTTCCAAAAGTCTTGTTTGGTTATTCATAAGCTATTCATAAATATATAGCTTCGGTTCCTAACGATGTAATGCAGTTATTTCCAAACGAAGGGATACATCGGTATAAAGCCTTTGGTACTTATGGTAATAAAGATTCGATTGAAGGTTCAATCGGTGACTCAGCAGGAAGTCTAATCGATTGGTGATTTGGAAAGAGGATAAGTATGGAAGGCGCGTGAATTTGAATCGTTACCTAATCATGCGTCATCGGCTGTTTTATCGGAGTTGCTAGTTGTCCAATCACGCCTTTTTAGGCGTCGTTTCCCAAATTAATGAAATCATTGCTCACGATTTTTTTCTCTCTTCAAAATCGTATATAAGGGATTGATTTCTGTGGGATTCTTCTCTACCACACTTCAACTCTCTCAAGGAAAAGAAGGCGATTTGGTTTTCACTATTCATCTTCTTCTTCTTCAAGCTTCAACAATGGCAGAATCTTCCTCCGTTCAAGAAACCACTGCACGCTCCACTCTTCTTGCAATCAAGCCCAACCAGAACTTGCTGATCGATCTTACACCATTCCTCTATGATACTTACATGTATCAAGTGGTGGAATGTCTAAAGTATTCCCCACTCATCAAAGCTCTATCAGTGATGGAAGTCGTACCAATGGCATGCCTCTCACAAATCTATTCCACTGCTACGTAGGACAAAGGTGCAGAGAAGATTTACTTCGACATTCTCAACCAGAAGGCTTCAATTTCCAAGAGCCGATTTTGCTCGTTGCTAGGGCTCACTTATGACGAATCCATGGTGAATCCCGATTCCATCTCCACATGTCAGCTTTTCTCGATGTTCTACAACATGGGGTACATTGAAACCCTAACTACTATGACCAAGTTCAAGAAATCATGCCTTCCTCCTCAATGGAATGGCCTTTTCACCCTTCTTTTCAAAGGACTTTCCAAACGAAGTGCAGGATCTGATGGTGCTAGCAAGTCTTTCATGACTCTGCTTTATGGGTTGTACCATGGTGTCAACCTTGATTATGGTTTGATTTTGTGGCTTCAACTTGTCCAAAGTTTGTCATCTGCTTCTTGCCACACAGAAATTTCATGTGCCCGGTTTTGGACCATTGTCACTCAATGTATTATGGAGCGTTATCATATTCCTATCATGGCAGACTCACTGCTCTCCTCTATTGCTACATTTAATACGACAAACATCATTGTCACTCATCCGTCGAAGTTTCTATTCGTTGGCTCAATTCCTGAGTCAATGTATGCTTGTGTGTCCCCTGCGAGCAAGCTTATTCAGGAGTACAAGAAGCTCCCCTCTTCTGGTCCAAGGGAACTTACTCCTGAAATGATAAAATCTATTGAGGAAGCAGACAAACCTGCTAAGCGAGGCAAGAAGCAAGAAGCGAAAAAGGGGGATAAAGGAGGTCGAGTATCAAAGGTTCAGACTCCAAAGAAGCGAAAGTCTGAGAAGGCAGCACCTTCCCAGCCCAGGCAGAAGAAGGTCAAGAAACCTGCTCGGAAGCTTATTCTTCAATCATCAAGCGACTCCGACTCCGAGTACGTGCCTACTGGTCATCAACCCACGATTCCTAGTGGATCTGAGAGCGAAAGCTCAGATGATGAAGGTTCGTCTCGTGGTGGTACACCACCTCGTTCGCCTACACCAGAGGTACATGTTCGCTCCCAAGCACCTTCTCCTCCACCTGTTTCCATTCCTATTTCCTTACCTCACACTTTCCCAATAATCACATCTCAACCTTCCTCTACCATTCCCATTCCTACACCTATTTTCTCTGAAGCTACAACCACAACCACCACTGGAGTTCAGACCAACGTATCTAATACGGGGGTTTGTACCTCAGCACCCGAAACCCCTGTTACTACCAAACCTCCATCACCTACCCAATCGACAGAGACCAATACCGTTCTTGGTGGTGAAAATGTTGATTATGACACCTTCTACTACAGTCCCTACAGGGTGCAAAGCGACGATGATGATGATGCCCCTGTCACCAAGCGCCATCTCAAGGAGCTGAATGAGAAGCTAGATAAGGTGATGGCCTCCTCCTCTACTCAGGATTCCTCTTCCGAGTCTGATATAAAAGGATTGATGGTCACCTGGGTCAAGGAACACGAAGCTTCCATCACCAAAGCCACTTCTGCTATTGATGCTTCAACAAAAGTTTGCACGGAGGCGACCGAAAAAGTCGATAAACTAATTTGTAACGCAAACACTTTCCTTGAATCTTTACAGGGCGCTGCAGAGCAGAATGCTAACAAGGTCAATGCCTCGGTTCAGTCCCTCACTCAATCTCTTCAACAAGAGAAAGCGCTATTTGAGGTGCTTCGCAAGAACCTCACCTCCGATCACATCAAACATCAAGCTTCTGTCTCTAAACGTTTGGATAAACTTCAGGCAGATCTTGCCTTGGAAAACAAAGTGATGGATGCACTTGCTCCGAGGACCACTCAACTCAAAACCCAGACTCTCAAGCTTAATCAAGCGAACAAGGAACCTGAAGCACTGCGTTCGGAGCGGTCTGTGGTTAAAAGCTCTGTTGGTAATGTTCACTCTATTCTCCTTCATCTTCTTGAAGCCTACGATTCCATTCTTACCATCACGGTTCGACGTCATTTGGCTGAGAAGTTACGGCCTGCTCTAGATATTCTAAGCCGGATAGAGGGTGTTCCGGAGTCCGTTGTCTCTCCGCAACAAGGGGGAGAAGAGCCGAAGTCTTCATCTCCACAACCGAAGGTGGTTACTGAACCGAAGGGGAAAGAAGCTTCAAGTTCGGGCATATAGGATACGGGAAAAGGAGTTGTTGATGATATTGATGATGAGGATGATGTTGATATTGAAGAAACGGTTCCTAAACCAAGTCCTCTCAAAGCCAAGCCCACTGCTCAGGAGATTAAGGAAAAAAGTCACTGATGCCATTAATAAGGAGAATGAGACGAAAAAAGCGAATCTGCTTAATCAGAGGAAATCAATGTTTCCTCTGTGGACGTTGGAAAGGCTACGAAAGGAGGTTATTGAAACTCCAAGTTCACATTGGCTGGAGCCCGTTCTTTCATTTAATGTCGAGAATTCTAAAGATTCTCAATTTGACATGCCAATCACTCGTAGAGCCTTCATCTTTCACTGCTTCGAGTCTACAGTGGCGGTTCCTTCTCCTGACCCGAAGGTTGATCAAGACTTGCTTGAATATTATCATGAATTCTCTCAACCTCAGTACCTTACCTGGAGTAACAAGAAGATCATAACAATTAAGGTGCTGAAACATACTGCAGCAGGGAAGTTCATTAACGTCAAGTTCAATGTGACCCGAGGATTAGATGGTTCGGTCCATATGATTTCCCTTGCTGATTTGCCAAATCTGAATCCGCACGATTGGATTCTTCTGAACAACATCCTACTCTCTAATCAGAAAGAATATGAGCCCATCATTGATCACATCAAGCGTATGCTAGTGTGTTATATTCATGAAGTGGCGAAGATGGATCAGGAGATTGCCACTGCTATACGCAAGAGACCCTTAATCAAGCCTGTTGGGAAGGCTGGTGACACTAAGCTGATGGTAAAGGGAAAAATTGATCCACAGTATCACACCGTCATGTTTCTTAGAGGCGAAGGTCAAAGATGCTTATTTGTTATGGCTGACAAACATCTATTCTCCAATTCTTGTATGGAGCACATTCTTGAGCTTATCCATGGGTGTGATCAAAATAGTGAAGCAGACAAGAAACTGTTCTCAGATATGCTTCGGTGGTATATGGCTTTCAGACAAACTCTTCTTGCCATCATTCCAAAATTGTTCAAGGTTGTGAAGCGAACTACTCAACCTCCACCGAAGTGAAGTCTCGCCCCATTTGACGCAAAGGGGGAGATTGTTGGGTCTAGTAGTGTTGCGTCCTTGGGCTCGGTCCTTAGCCCAGTTTTGTTATCCGGTTTGGGCCTGTCCAACCGTGTTTATTTTATTAGGGTTTCGTATTTAAGGTGCATGCATGCATCCTTTGTTGGTAGCGCTTTAATTATTATTCTTATCATTGTACTACAAACCCTAGCTCGCCTCTACAGTGGAAGTTCTTCATCGAGCTCTGCTGAGGCGTGACTACATTTGAATCATTAAGCATTACTTGATTCTATATCGCGTTCATTGTGTTTGTTTGCTTTTATTGTTTAGCATGTTGAAGATCTAATCGATCTAAGAGTTTTTCAACTCATCAATTATGAACCACAAGACTAGGATCTTTATGTTCTGTAATAAAAAACACACAACTTGGTTTAATCCATTTGCTTAGTTACATGTTCAACTTTTTTTACTGAATTTTATTGTAGGTTGTTTGTATAATTGTATCTAATGGTTCATTATTTGATATACTTGACTGATTTACTTTTGTATGTTTACATTTTTCTTCATGCAGTAGACTATGAAGTTGATAATCAAACTAATCTATGTGTACTCTTTTAAAGTTGCGATGATCTGGTGGGATAGTATGTGTCACCGGTGGTGTTGCTTTAAGTTTCCTTGATGACCTTATCATTTATTGTGGTTGTAGCAGGTAATCACTCTTGACGACTGACTCCCTCGCTTGTATGAAAAAATTACTTTTCAACTTTAAGATTGGTATGAAAGTTCGAATCTTGTCTAAAATGTTATCAACTGCCGAAAATAAAAATATATTCTAAATTTGTTATGAGTCGATAGAATGCAAATTCAGTCACCGACAACTACTTTGGTTGCTTCACGGAAATAAAATTACACTGATTTGTATATGTTTTAAGTCCTATATTATATTTTATTAGTTTTGTTGCTTCTGGGCAAGACTTTATTAAAAAATGATTGTATTACCCCTCCCTTTATCCATGGTTATATTTGTTATGTGTTTAGTGTTTACTTACATTCATGTAGTTACATTACAAAAGGCATTAGATCTTGATCAATGATCTAAATGCAACAAATAACAATGCATTTTAATTTTTTTGTTTGTTATAGTAGCCTATATCTATTTCTTTCTATATGTTATTGAATTCCTTATGAAGATATTGTATTTTGAAAAAAAAATTAACATAACATATAAATCACTAAAAGTATCTTCCTATTTCATGTTTAAATATGGATGATCTACCATTATTGTACAAATACTTACTTTGAACGAAATATTTGGTGGATTTGGTTGTATAGGTAAATAAACACTGTCATGGAGCTGATTGAGAAATCCATCTCTAGATACCAACATATGTTGGAACTTATAGCGGAAAACAAAAACTACATCTTGTGTATATCTCATATCACAAGTATTTCTTAATAAATGATATGTATTTCTTAACGAAGGTGCAACATTTATTAGCTACCAACGGATCACATCCATCCACGGAAAATATAAGATACTTTTGTGAAATCAGTGGATAGTAAAGTATTCTTATTGGTTTTAGGAAATGCATATTTCCCCACCAATTGAAATTGAATTTATATTTATTAAGATTTCCTACATTATCGAGAGATTTAGTATGTCTGCTTATGTGTTGTAGGAGTTGCTATCTAGCAACTGGTTTTGCACGCTCATTGTGGAATACTTCCTTATGTTATTGATAAATTGGGAAACTGGGAATATGGTGTTAACTACTCAAGTTTTTCATATTATTCATGTGCGTATAAACTTTTGTTTTTGTCTATACACTTCATTATATTTGATTTCCCTTCTATTACACTCCCTTATTAACCAAAAGTTCTTATGAAGCACTGATGATTATTAGGTAAAGTGGAAGAAATACGAATCAATGTGTTTCGAATATTTAATTTGTATGAAATCGGTGTTGTTTAGAACCAGGTAAGTTGTTAGTGTGTTCATTTGTTGGTTTTCTTAAATTTTATGGGTTTTTCAAGATTTTGATTTGGTTTTTGTTGAAGGTCGGCAAGAATGGAGTGCATAAGTTGTCTCATCGCTGATTCGATGATTAGAGCTGCTCCACTGCATAAATTGGTAAGAAATTGATGACGATGTAACTCATAAGTAATTGATGTTAACCTGCACTATTTGGTAGGTTTGATTCATAGCTACACATGCAAGTTTGGTTGGTGTTTTGGCTATGTTGTTGAAGTTCATTCTTATGGGTAAAATGGGTGAAGAAGGGGTTGACTTCCAAAACGCCTTACCTTATTATGAGAAGAATTGGTTGGAGGTTTCATAATAAAGTAGTTTTGGGTAAATAATAATCCCGTCTTATTTATTTACATCCATCCAGTAGTAAAAATGACTTTACTATTTTATTTGTACTAATCTTGTAGGAAATGGAAAAGGTTTTACAAGGCACAAATGGATGCTAAAATTTTGTATAATTGGCTAGACTTATTAAAATATAAAGATGTATTAGGACGAAATGAAAGTAGACTGCTATTTATGAAAGCAAGTTGTTGTTTCTTACATTTTAGATGTTATTCTCTGTAGGATTAATTGAATAGGTCCAACATATGCATGTTGTATCTTCTTGGACTTCTACATGGAAAAATCTTGACCCATGCGAAGCATGGGCCCCTTTTCTAGTTGATTATGATTCTAGTATCAAACACTGTAGAACTAGAATCATCTTTTCGTTGTGTTTTGGGTTTCAAACCCTAGATTATAAGATAATCTGAATTATCTATGATTATCCTATGTTTTTATGAGTTTCAATGCTAAAAACTTGTAATGTACCACCAATATATAATTATTTTCACCATTGAATTAGCCATTAGAATTTGTACCAAGCTTAGTCTATAATATATAATATCTGGAACTAAATCCATAATCATAACATTTAGATAGATAAATAAATGTGATGATGAGTTACTTGTTTGGGGGGGGGGGGGGGGGGGGTTGGGTTATGGCTCTCTTAATTTATAGTCCTTATGGTTTACAAATAATAAAAGAGTAAATTACACGAATGATCCCTATGGTTTAGGGTAATTTGTGCGTTTGGTCCATCATTTTTTTTAAATCGGACCAGCCATTTGTTTTGTTTTTGTTTCGCATTTGGTCCCTAACAGACCTAAAATGACTATATTTCCCTTATGTATTTATTTTTAATTTACTTATTATTTTTGTTAGTATTAATAAAAAAGAAAAAAGAAAAAGCACAAATAAGGTGCACAACTCAAAGTCTCAAACCCTGGAACGTGCAAGTATTTTTCCCTCCCCCTCTCTCTCTCTCTCATGTCGCTCTCACCTGGAAACATTCGACCACCACCGGTTCAAATCCGACCACCACCTTAGGTTCAAGTTCGGCGACCATGACAGCCACCAAACCCACTACTCCTTTGTTGCTTCCTCTCAACCACCTATCATTTCGCCACCACATTGGACGACATAAACATTCATATACCAATGACAACACATCAACCCACTGGCGTATAACAACCTTCGCAAAAAACATCGTTAATCGGAGCCACACCACCATCGATGATGTGAATCGGAACCCGGATGCCATGGCCACCAAAAATCATTTCTAAAACCGGTATGTTCAATAAATCATTTGGTCGTTTCAAAAATCGGTGTGTTCCAGAAATCGGTGCCACCGTCACCCTGCATTTGATTTTTATTTGGGTCTCATAGATCGTTGATTGGTTCCTGATGTTTGATTTTGATTTTCGTCTTTGGTTTTGATTTTGGAATATAGATATTGAAATTGTTTCTATATCAGAGTGTTTGAATATTTCTTTTGGAATCTGCATTTGGTTTTGGTTTTCATCTTTGATTTTGATTTTGAAATTGGGATTTTCATCAGGTTTTAATTCTCGGCATTTAGATTTTGATTTTGTTAGGTTTTGATTATAGATAACAGGTTTAATTTTGATTTTGTTTGATTTTCATTGAATTCATCATCTATAAATTGTAGAAGCAAAAACACCATCGTTAGAAGCTATTCGGGTGGTCATGGTGGCTGTCGAAAACGATGATGATGAAGTTGGGATCGACGATACCAATAGTTTGACTGTATGGGTATAAATGATTAAAGGGTATTGGTGGTGGGCTTATTTAGTTTAGTTTATAAAAGGGTTATAATAACAAAAAATAAGTTATAAAAATATTTAAAAAAAACAAATAAGGATAAAATAGTATTTTTATGTCTGGTAGGGATGGAATACGCAACAAAATAAACTTTAAGGGACCGGCCGAATTAAAAGAAAATTAGGGTCAAACGTGCAAATTACCCCAAATCACAGAGAACATTCGTATAATTTACTCATAATAAAATAATAGAAAAAAAAATAAAAAATATATTGGCCATTTTACTCAAACTTAACATCTAATATGAGTTAAAAACAAATGACCAATAATAGATGAAATTGAAAACCTAAGGACTACATGTGCTAGATTTTTTAAGGTTGACGTTAAAGTGGAAATTTCAGTTACTCTAATTTTAACATTATGCAGTATAATTATCAAAATATATTTATATGATTAATAAATATTTTTCAAACATACAATTGAAAAAAAATATATATATGTGGGTTTACTCATATATCTTCCAAAATAGTTCACCATTCCCTAAGTTTTTGTCTTTATCTTTCCAAAATAGTCGTTAAGGATTTCACGGTTTCACCATTTATTCCAAACCGCGTTTAAAACTATTATTTATTAAATATAAACATATTTTTAATAAAATGCAAAATATAGGAAATTTATGAAACCCAACTAATGTAAATTAATGAAAGGGATTTAAAACCATGGTATTATATTATTTTATTTTGCAACGGCCGTAACCATATATGGTATTCAAAATAGTACAACCTTAAAGTATATATTATTATTAAATATATTAAATATTTACTAACATAATCATAAAACTCACTAATTAAACATATAAAGCATTCGACAATTTTTAAATTTAAGAAGTCGTCTACAAAGAAAAAACAGTTATTACTCCTGTGAAAAAAAGTTAATTTCATTTTGTTTAAAGACTATAATGGGCTTTTTAATTTTAGTAAACAAATATATTTGTTTGTAACGCTTTGGTCTTTACTGATTTATTTCTTAGATCTAATATTGGTGTATTTCTTCCATTAATGTTTGTAATTTGTAACTCTTTGTTCGTGCTACTGTTTTGTTAGTTTTAATGCATTACATGTTAAAAAAATCACTTTACCACTTATTATAAGGTTATGGGAGATGATATTTTCATTTAAGAAATTGAGCCATTCATATAAAATACAACTTTACAACTATCATATAAATCACTTAAACATACATTTTATGTCAAAAAAGTTAAATTTTAAATGAAAATAAATGACACTGGCGTTGTTTTATCCATCTTATCCATAGGTGACATGGTCAAACACTTGTTTGTTGAAAATGACAACAAATCCATCACAACAAGGAAAGAGTGTCCTACAAAGTGGAGATGTGTGATCCAAAATATTTGTTTGACCACCATTTTGGTAACTTTATTATGCAATTGCATATTGCATATTCTTTGCTAAATAATGGTTTCCTATCATTTAACATAAAGTATGTGTTTATAAGAGAATTTATGTAATAACAGAATATATAATCATACACGACAAAAGCTCATATGTTATAAATTTATATGCATATAGTGCAAGTCAGATATGCATGAAAGACTATACATGCACTATATTAAACAACTAGGATTGAACAACGGATGGTAGCATGTGATACTGGCATGAAAAATGGAGGCAGACTTGCCCTACAAAACATATATGTAATATTTCTTCAAACTTAATTTAATGCGATGTCTCCTCTTTTAGTGTTTGAGCCAACACGGATATAACACCCTTGCAAACTACTTACAACTTGATTAACTTTTTCCAAACCGACATTAAAAGTTGGTATATATTTGACTAATTAGATATTACAACTTTTAATAACTAATTGTATAAATTTTATTATTTTACTCTTGCTACATCACCTTGTCGTTGCACATATACATTTTAGTTAGTTTAATTTAAATTTTGATATACTTTATCTTGTTATAAAGAAAAATATATAAATATTTTTCAGTGATTTTATTATTAAAAAGTCCAACATTAATGTATTAGCGAATGCCCTTTTTTAATAACAAATTTTAAGAGATAGAAGTGCACTATGACATGACTGTTAAGCAAAAAACAGTTTTTGAGTGTCTACGAACACCAAATGCTTAGGATTTTCTTATGGCTATTCCTATTGATGGTTTTGGCCAACACATGTTGCCAGTAGAGTATCATGTTATCCTCAAGTATCGCATTATGATTCTTTTATTTTCAGTTGACGATATATGACCTGTATGTCGCAATGCATGTTTGGATTCTATTAGGGAGCATGCAATACATTGTAGAGAGCTCTGGTTTCAAGTACCATAACGATTTTGTTATAGATGTTCTTTTTGAAATATTTATCCGTGTCAGGATTTCTGCCAAGAAAGTGACACATGTAAACTTCTTGACCGACTCTTGGAAGAAAGATCAACACTTAGACCAGCCAACGTTTTACTTTCCGAATAAGTATGAGGAAAACATGCATGCGTGGATCTTAGAGAGGTTTTCCATCTTGTAGGCTTGAGGTGTTTTCACTATACGGTAGGTTGTTTTAAACGTTGTCTCGTGCAAAATGACAAAACATGAGAAAACGTACATGCAAAGTTAACACACATTTATATCTTTTGACATTTGATACTTTTGGTTTCTTTGCACCAAATGTTATGGAGCTCCTCAATAGAGTCATAAGGGTCATGCTTAGTAATGTTATGACCCCTAGATATATGGATGTGGTTTTTGAAATTATTTGTTTCGCCGTCCAAAAAGATGTTACTGGTGTAGCTTATTGCTCGTTTACATGCTATATCTATATAAAACTTTTATTATTAATACGTAAAATGTCATTTTTATTTAACATACCTTTAAACTAAAATATCAAGATGGATTAACACTTATCATGTTTATTTTAGGTTTTTTATTTTATAATTTAACCAATATAATAAAAATATATAAATAGTTAATTGATAAAATATAATAAATAATTTATTTATTAGATTATTTAAGTAAAAACATAGAGAAAATTGGTTTTATGTATTTTTTTCTACAACATAAAAAATTTAAAAATCATTTAAAAACTATAAGTCGGATAAAAATAATTAATTACAAAAGTAAAGTCCACTTGTGTAGTGAAACAAGACCATGTTTGTCACACCCTCGGCCGGCGGCGGAAACACCAGACGGTGTAACTTCATTCTTGTATCAAAGTTATTAAACATACATTGAACAGTACAAAAGAATTTTATAAATTACATACCTTTATTGATAATAGAAAATTACATTATTCTTGTCAATCGCACATGTCTTAAGAGATAGACATGCCATGCGAACCGAAAGGATAATAGTATTTGTCAACAAAAGTTCCCCTGTTCAACTAACATTGCAGCTTATCAAGTTCCTGAAAACACATGCGTTTGGAAAATACGTCAACATAAAGTTGGCGAGTCCACATGTTTTGACCCTGAGTAAAAATAGTACTCTTTCCAAGTTCAAAAAGTATTAAATATAGTTTGAAAGTGTCTCTCTCACTCATACTTGTTTCCAACATATTATATATCCTAGGTATAATTGTTTATTTACTGAATAAGTGATATACCTATAAGTTCCATATACTATACCTATAAGTATTTGTAATCCTATAGAAATGAAGGTCGCTACGTATAAATCTTATTTCAATTCTATACGAGTGTGTGTGCTAGGTATAATTGTTTACTTAATGAATAAGTACTATACCTACAAGTTTCTTGTACTTAGAGTATAAATGTTTGGGAAACTTATATTTAACATCAATACTTGTATGTCGACAAAGTATAATGTTTCTAGAGTAAAATTGTGCTACCATAAGTCCATAACCGTTGCTATATGACATACAAGTCCTCTGATTGGTACTACAAAGGATCCCACCATTGGTGCCACGAAGGATTCCACCATTGGTGCTATAAAGGATCAAACCATTGGTGTCACACGGGATTCCACCATTGGTGCCACAAAGGATTCCACCAATACAAATACTCTGCGCGCTTCATCAACATCGGACCCACAACAAAACAAAACAAAAAGGACAGTTCATCATCCGAGGGGTTTCATAAACCGTGGGTTGTAGGTAGCAACCACGAGTGGGGGTGTCAACCCGTATAGATCTATACACAACTTCCGCGCTCACACGGGATTAACGTTTACAGGTCAGCGGATTTTGCTAAGATTTTTAGTCTTAGTTGATGAATTAAATAGCTCATGTAGACTTTGTAGAGTTCCTATAGTTCTAACAGTGAAAGCATATTCGTGTCTAAAACCCTAAGTTACTAGACTATGCTTTAAACATTACTCCTAATTTTTATAATACTTAGGCAGTACAACAGCTATAACTTGATGTAAAACGAGGTTTTATCTAACATAAAACCAATAATAACAACACATTTAACAAGTCAAAGATGACTTCAAATTATCAAATATATACATCAATATCAAGTTTTAACCAACGTAAAATTTATGATAATAACAGACCAGTAGTTGTATAGTTCCAAAATATTAGATATATCATAAGTATATATGATTTAAAACTACTATATCCCAGTTAATAAAATTTTATGTTGATCCGAACATACGATCATATAAACATAATATTAACTTATATATAATATTTAGCTTGCATTTCCCCCGAAAACATTTTAAAAGTGGGTCCGTGAAACTTACCCTAGTAGCGTGATCTATAGAATCTAACTGAAAAACGGTCAGAGGCTCATCGTTGTCAGGCTCGAGAAGGGAAACAGCCTTCAGAAAACCAGAGAGAATGAAAGTAAAACGTGTAACAATTGAATGAGACTTGATTGCTATTTATAAGCAGTTTAGGGGCCTCTCACGTCGTGAGAATGATAAGCTCACGTTGTGAGCCATGGCTGTATCACCTCGTAGACTTGTCATTTGCGTTTCTAGCTTCGGAAGGTGTCCGGTTAACATCTGATGTCATCAGGTTCCATGAGTCATCTCGTAGCCTTACCAGGTGTTTTCTAGCCTCGACTAGTGTCCTGGAGCACTCTCACGTCATGAGAATACATGCTCACGTCGTAAGCTAATGCGGCTAGGGTTTCTGTCACGTGTCATGCTCTTAGACTGCTACATCTTTGGAAGATCATAACTTTTGCATACGAGCTCCATTTTTGACGTTCTTTATATCTACGCGTAGGTATTTCTGATTACTACAAATTTCTTTTAGATCCCAATAGATAATGCTAAGTCTATTTTAATTCCTCTTGTTATAGAGGCTATAGTGTTAGAATTTATCATAACTTCTTCATGCGAAGTCAGATTTAGACGTTCTATTTATTTTTGGAATCGTATAGACTTGTAGTGTTGAATGAAAAATTTTATTAAAGATTAAAGTAAATTGATTATAATATGTGTTTGTTATATTTATGGGAATTATCGTTGACCTAAATTTGACTGATGTTACAATGTTGGAAACGCTGGAAAATCTGTGACGGAAAAACCATTCTCTTGTGATATTGGAGGCCTTTTCCCGGCGGGATCAAACACCAACCATTTCTTCTTCTCCATCGATTTTCATTCATTAGCAAAAATATTATCGACGGAGCATCTCTAAAGATGGCAATGCTCGTTAGTGTTTTTATCAGTGTTCGAAAAGGTGTGTCATGGTGCACGCCAAGGCGTGTCATGGCATGAGGCGCGAATTCGCCCTTACAAAAAGCCTCATAACGTTGCTATTAGGTGTGACACATGACAAGGCATGATATGGCGTGTGTTTTTTCATTTGAGACACATTTTTTTTGCTATTTTTATGCCATTTTCAATCAGACATACAAGTATTGTGTTTTTGTTATTAGTTGTTGATATAACACTTCTAAAAACTAGTTATATTTGATATAAATCTATATTTATGTGGTAATATAATTATAAATTAATACAAAATCGACGTCTTACATCACGTCTTGAAAAACGTCATGTCTCTCCATGACTCGTTAAGCTTGAGGCTTGGCCTTGCCACCACGCCACGCCTCACGCCTATTAGAACATTGGTTTTTATGCGACAAAATGTATAAAGCTAATTTGAGTGATGATTAGCAGTAAGGTGTTGGAAATCATCAGATTCGAATTGAAGAACCACAGGTACGATCAAACATAGAGAGAAAGACAAACTTGAATTTCAAGAAACTAGAAGATATGTCTGTGAATGTTTACATAACGAATTTCCCGGAAACTGTTATTATGAAAGATTTATGGAGATCATGTGAACAACATGGTGAGGTAGCTGATGTGTATATTCGGCGGAAGGTGTCGAATCTTGGTAAGAGTTTTGCTTTTGTAATTTTTCTGAAATTTAAAGAACATTCACTTGTTGTTGATGATCATAACCGTGTCTGGATTGGAAACTATCATGTATATGCTTCATGGGTTCGATTTAACAGAAAAAAGGAAGTTAAAATTGGAAATATTAAATCTCATGTGGTAAGCAAGAAGGTCGACCATCAGATGATGCGTAATGGGAGTAATGGTGTACCTTTTGGATCCTATGCATCAGTGGTAAGAGGAAAACGGCAAGAAGAATGAAAACATGGGCTAAAGAAGACAGTCGTTTCCATAAAATTGGACAACTCAAATCTTTTAACCATACTAGATGTTGCATGTATTGTGTTGGTAAAGGCTAAGAACACTAATATTGTTCTTAATTTGAGTACAATTTTGAAGTCTAAAGGTTTTAAATATATTGAATACTTTCACATCAGGGGTTTGTGGACATGGATTGAGTTCAGATCTTGTCATGCTTGTATTGCTTTCAAACAAAATATTAAGATGAAACGATTCTTTCCTTTGTTACAACCTGTGACGAAATCATTTTTATTGGAAGAGAGGATGGTTTGGCTAGACATTGAAGGTTTACCATTAATCACTTGGATGCCAAAGGCTTTTTCTAAAATTTCAGGTAATTAGGGTATTGTTGTCTGCATGGAGGAGGATCAAGATGAGAATATAGCATGTGGTAGGGTGTGTATCAAGACCAAGGTTAAAGAATTGATTTCATATATGTACACGGTTGATGTGAATAGAGTTTCTTACTATGTTAGGGTTAAAGAATCAGGTGTTTGAAGTCAAGATGGTTGGATTAGGTGTCTAAGCCCATAACTATAATTGGTATGTACTTGACTCGAGAGTAGCATGGTCCATTTCGGGTTGCATATCACCAGGACAATTTGATAGGATGGATATTTGAGCAAGAGGTTATTTATGATTTACTAATATATTATAAGTATAATATATTAATGGAGAAATCATATAATTTAAGTAGTATTGATCAAGAATTAATTTGGAATTAATTTAGTGTTCAAAAGAGACTAATTAAATTAAAGGGGACTGATTATGTAAATCAGTGATATATATATATATATATATATATATATATATATATATATATATATATATATATATTGTTTGGGCTATTAATCCATTATGGGCTAAGTTTATATAAGTATCCATGAAGAGTTAGCCCACATGAGATATGGATCTTAACCTATGTGTATGGATTAGGATTTACCCATGACTCTTGGAATCCTACACTATATATATGTTATCCCATAGCCAAAAATTGGACACAAGTGTTTTTGGAGTTCATATAGCCGATTTTGTGCCTAGTTACCTCTCTCTCAAGTTCTCCTTTGTTCATGGTGTGTTATGAACCGTTTGAGGCATCACACTTGGGGTGCTAAGTTCTTAAAGGCCAAAATACAACAAGCTACAAAAGGAGGTAATTTTTAACTAGTATTTTATGATTCATATGCCAAATTGTATGCTAGTCGTAGGCTTCATGATTTGGAAATTTTATTTCATGTATAACTAGAGAAAACTTAGATACAAAGCATTTAGGGTTGTATGTGCACCATAGGATGTTGTAGTACATTAAACCCACAATGGTATCAGATCCATGGGTTGTTTTCTGTTATATTTGATGCATGGCTAATTGTTCAAAGCTGGAAAAACTAAAAAGTTGCTGTCTGACAGGGGGACTCGACGAGTCCATTCATGAACTCGACGAGATCATGATGAACTCGACGAGTCCATAAGCTGACTCGACGAGTTCAGCAGCCTGTTTTGCAGTTTTTCGGGTGTTTTTGGCCAAAATTGGATTTGGATCATTACCTTAAACTGTTTTGTGTCATAAAATCTGTTTTTTCTGATATGGTAATGATTATTCCATCCAATTAAAAGATAAATTGTCAAATCTTGAAATTTTATGATAAGCTATTTGTTTGTGAAAGTTGATTTGAAGTTATCTTACTATAAGAGTTGCATTATGTCAAATTTGTAACATATAAAATTATGATTATTTTTTTGGTTTTAAAATTTGATCTAAATGTTTTTAGGAGTTACAAAACTTGCCATCAAGTTTTGGAACTCCAAAGTTTTTTTATGGAGTTACAAATCTTGTCATCAAGTGTGGAACTCAAAAGGTTTTCAAGAGTTACAAAATTGCCCTCAAGTTTTGGTATTTGAAAAGTCTCAAATTATGAAACATTGATTTCTAAAACTCTTGTAATTAAAAGGTGCAACTCTTGGGTTCATAACTTAAAATTAATTAAATAGTTTTAATTTTGTATTTTATGTTTAGAGCCTTAATGTCTTTTGAATAGTTCAAGTTACCTCTTATAGATTGTATTAAATTAATTAAAGTGTTTAATTAAAGGAGAAGATTAATAAATCCATAACAACATGGTTTAAGTTTAATTAAATTAAGAGTATAATTTATTAATAGAATTAAACCACCAAGTATTTTAAAAGTTTAAAATACACCCTTATACTATATAAAATGAAAAGTTTAATATATATTATATATGTATAAGTAAAAGGTCAGTCTTACTGTTAGTAGGCCTCGTTCACGAAGCCGGTCTATAAGGGGGTATAAGGTTACTGCCTATAAAATGATGGTTTAATGGGTGTCCACTCTCACCCACCGCTTCCTTGACTGGTGGAGGGTCGTTAGCCGAACGGGTATGATAGGACACTAAACCCTCATTAAAAGTATAATGAATTATAAAGTAACTAAACCCTTATAAATTCCTAATCGTAGTTACCTTAGGAAAAATGTGAATTTGATGCTAACCCCTGAATTTGCACTTTGCACCTTGCCAAGTCGTTAGTGGAGCGTGTGTGGTTAACCGGCACACTAACTTGGACTAACAAGGGTGGCAAAGGGTAGATCGATGTTTTTCATAGATCAATGGAGCGCGTGTGGTTAACTGGTACATTGATTAGGTGATAAATGACATCGAGAGTACCAAGCTAATTTTCCTGGTTATTCACACCTTCTTTGTAATCCTCGGTATGCCAGTCACAAACTTGAAAGGCATAATCGAGATTAAACATGCCATTGAAAAGTTCAATGAATCTCAAAAGATCTAGGAATTTCAATTCATTTAAAACCTAATGTTCAATTTTGTTTTTCATGATGGAAATTAGTAAATCGTCATTTACCTACCTTCAAATAGTTTACAATTGGATGACGGCATCCCTCTTCCGAATTGTAAATTATTGTGTTGGGTCCTAGCCTTAATATGTCATTTGGGTGTTATATTAAGGACTTAAATCAACTTAACTTGAATTTCTCCCTTGTAGATGTCTAGTTCTGACAACTATGGTCTTCCCGAATCTTATGGAACAAGCTTTCCTCATGAAGATGATGTTCCCAGAAATCATACTTCACTTCCTCCACCTCCTCCAATTATTCTCCCTGACCCACATGTTCGTCGACATGAAAAGTTCAAGGTCACTCAAACCCTATTGGCAAGCAAACACCAAGATTGAAGGTCTATGTGTGCACATGTATTGGATATGAAGTCACACATTGATAGGCTAGGAATGTTGGGTGTCGTTTTCCCAAGGAAGTTGACTGTTGACTTGGTTCTTTAGTCACTTCCCGAGTCGTATAGTCAGTTTGTTAAAGACTACTATATGACACATCACAACGTGAACCTTATCGATCTTACCTATTTTCTAATTGCTGTTGAATTAGCAATGATTTGGCGCACTGGTTAAGCAAATTTGAATGGAAGATCTACTTCTCAAGCTGCCATGGACATAGGAAATGACATAGATAGTCCAGAAAAAATCCCTTCTCCTATGGGAAGGGAATTGGCTATGGTCAAAAGATTTGACTATAAGAGAAAAGCCAGTTCTGAGATAGTTCCATGTGCAAATGTCAAAGAGTCCACTTGTTTCTACTGCCATTTGAAGGGACATTGGAAGCGAAGCTTCCCTGACTACCTGAAAGATCTAAGAGAGGGTAAAGTCAAAGTATTTGACTCTGCTTCAGGTAAGTCCACTATCTAACTCTATTAAGTTCCTATTTGGAGATTCTTAATACATGATGTAATGTAATTACATTTTGATGTTTTGTAGGATTGAAGAAAAGAAAGGAAGCTTAAAGGAAGAGTAAGCTGAATCTGATCGCGAAGAGATGGATTTCGATCGCATGGTTCGATGATCAAAATTTTGAGCTGCTGCTTAAGAGTTATGATAGATTGCTTAGAAATATTTTGGAACATAGTTTTCATTTGTAATTGCATTGTAAGGAAAAAATTTTTCCGCGTTTTATAAATAAAAGATTTTTTTTTTATTTTATCTTATTTTAAGTTTATATGTTTCCATTGATAGCAATATTGGAAAATGTATTTGATTCTTTCGTTTGTGGTAGTGTCAAGATTTACCAAATAAGGAAAGATTCTCATCACCCAAGTTTCAGTTGGATAGAAACTTGGAATCATGCAACTTGTATTTTGTGATGAATGAGAACCTTCGTCTTTGGGAAATTAAGACTAATTCCTTGTTCACATGTATATGTGAGTCAAGTGAAGGACTAGGGGATCAGGTACACTTGATTGTGCGCTGGTCAGGTCCACCACAAAGAACGATAAGACTATTCGTCATGATTTACTAAAAGTTTAGTAAATATGGTTATACTTGCAAGATTAAGTGTAATTCTGAATCATTCAAAAAGTTTCAATATATAGCAGAACGAATAAGAAGAATCAATTAGGCAGAAAGATAAAAGTTTCTCCAATCTGAAAAGAAGGGAGAGTACTTGAGTATCGTATTTTATGATCATCTTAATAATTATGAAACCATATCACAATTGATCCTCTAAGGACATCTTAGTACATTTCTATGGCTAAGAATAGGAATCGTGAATTGTTGAAATGGTTAAATCAAGAAGATGAGTCATACTTCGTTCCAAAATCGAGTCTTAGAGTCGTACTCCAAGATTGTGACTTGAGTGACACATCTTAAGTAGGTTTATAGAACATTTGAAATTGGTAAGTTGTGATGTCTTGGATAAGACAGAGACCAACTAAGACCAATTGTGTGAAGTGTTTTTCTAGATAAGAATCCGCACTAACTCTTGAATATTTGTTTGTCAAGGAATGTTTCTTGACAAGAGAATCTTATATGTCAAGAGGTCAGTGGGAGTCTTAAAGATCTTGAAAGGTTTCAAGAACTAATCAAGAATAAACCTATTGATTATCACTAGCACACGACTTGAGGTTTGTAACCTATCGTGTTGACACATTCTTGTTTCCGTGCCCATTCCAGTTATAGTTGACTATGCATATGAGTTCTATGAGTGCTCAATTGTTTGCATACCAACTTGGAAGCAATGGTAGGCCCTTGTGCTGCCAGGTGGGAAGAAATTAAGATTGAACAAGTTCAGTCCATGTGAGTTTGGATTTGTCACTAACCTTATCTTGTGATTATGGTTATGGCAAATTCACATGGATGGGAACAAATACACCATAAAATCTAAGTGTCATAAGGTTTCTCTCCAATTCATGAAAATGATTGTGAGGAAACTATTTCACTAAGTAGATTATAAGGAGATAGCAATTGTGATATTTGCATTCTCAAATTCGATTATGATTACGGTATCCCTCTTCATAGTTCGACTTGTGAGAAATGGAAAAATGTCTAAACAGTTGAGACTTATTGTTGTAAGTTCACAAATTGTTTAGACACACATGTGAGCTATCTAAGGAAAGGTGTGTGAGTTTGAGAAGCCTAGATAAAGTCTTATCGAAGCATTTTGTATCAGAAATCTGAACTTTGGTAAGAAAGTCACCAAGTATTGATTTCTAGAAGTCCAGCTGATTTTTGGGTACATGTCAAAGCTAGTGGGAGCATAAGTGTTATGCTATTAAAGAAATAATTGTTATGCTAGTGGGAGCATAATTATTATGGTAAGTGTTGCAAGTTAGCAATGTTAATTATAGAAAACAAAAGTTTCAAATCGCATAGTTGCAGAGTTTGAAAAGTTGTTTTGCTATAATTAAGGGAGAGGAAATCATACTTCATTTCAAATCTAAAAGCTTAGATTGTGAGATTTTAATCAAATTAAGTCAAGGATATATATATATATATATATATATATATATATATATATATATATATATATATATATATATATATATATATATGAATGTTTTGTTTGAATGGTTCAACATAAGGAAATTCTATATGTGGAAATATTATAGCAAGAGAATGGTAAAGTATCATGTCTTTATGTAAGACATTATGAATCGTAACCCATATGCTTTGGGTATAGGATCGATTGCATATGCTATAATATTAATCTGTTTTGATTTTCCAAATGCCTAGGGCATTAAGAGGAAAAAGGGACTAGAACGAGATATGACTAAAATGGTTAAACAATTGCTAAGAACAGTCTAAGGTTCGCCAAAGATTGGTTGCTTGTGGGCAATTGGAAGTATTGTAATGGATGGACCATATTGACGTTATTATGAATAAACAGGATTCTATTAATAATGAGCTGTCATATGGCAAATATGGAAATGTTTCCATAATGGGAATTGGATATTAACAGTTTATGTGTAGGTTAGAAACTTTTATGCAAGAAGGATGTTCAAAGGAATGTACTTTGAATTTGAGACTTCGCTTCCATGGAATTGTTTTGTTATCAATCTCCAGTGGAATACTTTGTAATTTCATTGTCCAAGTCTCTGCGGCTTTGGTGCATTGACCTTACAAAAGGATCATTGCATAAAGCTTAGAACCTAACACATTCTGATAGTGGCAAGAATTTGGTATTCTTACACTAGGGATAAAGATTTGGAAGTTGTGAAATGAGTTTCATTGAAGATGTACACAATTGATCTATTTCACAAAGAGATGACCATAGGCAAACGTAGTGTGCATGCCTGGAGCATGGCATAACTATTGTTTTAATTCAAGTATTAAGTTGATTAATCGAAACATTATACAATGAATAATGTGTAATAAATATGGTGATTAAATAAAAGGTGTTTTATTTATATTCATAAGTTCTGAGACCATATTGGATTCGATTGTTCTTGTGTTTCACTTCGCATGTTTTGACTTCCAGAATAATAAGATTATTCAAACTATCCACAGTCGATCATACTTTGGAAGTACGTATTGAGGCAAGACTGTTATGAATCTGACTGTAGATTGTCTAGGTGTTTTAGACATAGCACAAGTTTGCTGCAGTGTTCATGAGTACTCCTAGAATAAGATTCGAGTATTGGATTAAACCCACGCTCATTTGAATCACTTCATGGATTTTATCACGAGTGATCATGAGACGATAATATCTTATATTCTTGAAACGAAGAGATATGAGTTGCAGTTTACAAGTCGGTTTCACATTGATGATATGTAAACGCACCGGTAACTCGGTGTTATAAAACATATCATTGTGTGTGATTTGATGAGTAAACAGAGCAAGCATATGAGTCGAAGTTTATCCGTTCCTTTTACCTAATATGGGATAAAAGCGATATCTGTGAGCCCCTCGATGATTTAGTGATGACACCCTAAGTGCTTGGCCAAGCCTGGACTGATTTGATTTGTTCAATTAGTCGGTCGTCATAAATCGGAAATCGGGAAACAACATATGGACAGAGAGAATGATTATAATCCATGTCTCATGTCCGTATGATATCTAGAATGGAGGATATATGATCCCTTATCTAATGGACGCGTCATTGACTAGGTCGGAGTTCGAAAACGACTTTTAAGAGCTACGATTGCTAGTCGGGTTGTGGAGTCATACTTGCAATAATAGTTATTAGACTTATCCAAGTGGGAGACTGTTGGATTAGGTGTCTAAGCCCATAACTATAATTGGTATGTACTTGACCCGAGAGGTTTTTTGAGTAAGAGGTTTTTTTATGATTTACTAACATTTTATAAGTATAATATATTAATGGAGAAATCATATTATTTAATTAGTATTGATTAAGAATTAATTTGGAATTAATTTAGTGATCAAAAGAGACGAATTAAATTAACGGGGACTGATTATGTAAATCAGTGATATATATATATATATATATATATATATATATATATATATATATATATATATATATATATATATATATATATATATATATATTGTTTGGGCTATTGATCCATGATGGGCTAAGTTTATGTAAGTATCCATGAAGAGTTAGCCCACATGAGATATGAATCATAACCTATGTGTATGGATTAGGGTTTCAACCCGTATAGATCTATACACAACTTCCGCGCTCACACGGGATTAGCATTTACAGGTCAGTGGATTTTGCTAAGATTTTTAGCCTTAGTTGATGAATTAAATAGCTCATGTAGACTTTGTCGAGTTCCTATAGTTATAACAATGAAAGCATATTCGTTTCTAAAACCCTAAGTTACTAGACTATGATTTAAACATTACTCCTAATTTTTATAATACTTAGGCAGTACAACAGCTATAACTTGATGTAAAAACCAGGTTTTGTCTAACATAAAACCAATAATAACAACACATTTAACAAGTTAAAGACGACTTCAAATTATCAAATATATACATCAATATCAACTTTTAACCAACGTAAAACTTATGATAATAACAGACCAGTAGTTGCATAGTTCCAAAATATTAGATATATCATAAGTATATATGATTTAAAACTACTATATCCCGGTTAATAAAATTGTATGTTGATCCGAACATACGATCATATAAACATAATATTAACTTATATATAATATTTAGCTTGCATTTTCCCCCGAAAACATTTTAAAAGTGGGGCCGTGAAACTTACCCTAGTAGCGTGATCTATAGAATCTAACTGAAAAACGGTCAGAGGCTCATCATTGTGAGGCTCGAGAAGGGAAACAGCCTTTAGAAAACCAGAGAGAATGAAAGTAAAAGGTGTAACAATTGAAGGAGCCTTGATTACTATTTATAGGCAGTTTAGGGCCCTCTCAGACTTGTCATTTGCGTTTCTAGCTTCGGATGGTGTCCGGTTAACATCTGACGCCGTGAGGTTCCATTAGTCATCTCGTAGCCTTACCAGGTGTTTTCTAGCCTCGACTAGTGTCCTGGAGCACTCTCACATCGTAAGAATACATGCTCACGTCGTGAGCTAATGCGGCTAGGGTTTTTGTCACGTGTCATGCTCTTAGACTCTTACATCTTTGGAAGATCATAACTTTTGCATACGAGCTCCGTTTTTGACGTTCTTTATATCCACGCGTAGGTATTTCCGATTAATACAAATTTATTTTAGATTTCTATAGATAATTCTAAGTCTATTTTAATTCCTCTTGTTATAGAGGCTATAGTGTTAGAATTTATTTTCATTAAAGATTAAAGTAAATTGATTATATTATGTGTTTGTTATATTTATGGGAATTATCTTTGACCTAAATTTGACTGATGTTACAATGTTGGAAACGCTGGAAAATCTGTGACGGAAAAACCCTTCTCTTGTGATATTGGAGGCCTTTTCCCAGTGGGATCAAACACCAACCATTTGTTCTTCTCCATCGATTTTCATTCATTAGCAAAAATCTTATCGAGGGAGCGTCTCTAAAGATGGCAATGTTCGTTAGTGTTTTTATCAGTGTTCGAAAAGGCGTTTCATGGTGCACGCCAAGGCATGCCATGGCGTGAGGCGCGACTTCGCCCTTACGAAAAGCCTCATAATGTTGCTATTAGGCATGACACATGACAAGGCATGATATGGCGTGTGTTTTTTCGTTTGAGACACTTTTGTTTTTGCTACTTTAGGCCATTTTTAATCAGACATACAAGTAATGTGTTTTTTGTTATTAGTTGTTGATATAGCACTTCTAAAAACTAGTTATGTTTGATATAAATCTATATTTATGTGGTAATATAATTATAAATTAATACAAAATTGCCCTCTTACACCACGTCTTGAAAAACGTCATGACTCTCCTTGACTCGTTAAAGTTGAGGCTTGGCCTTGCCGCCACGCCACGCCTCACGCCTTTTAGAACCTTGGTTTTTATGCGACATAATGTATACTGCTAATTTGAGTGATGATTAGCAGTGGCGTGTTGGAAATCATCAGATTCGAATTGAAGAACCACAGGTACGATCAAATATAGAGAGAAAGACAAACTTGAATTTCAAGAAACTAGAAGAGATGTCAATGAATATTTACATAACGAATTTCCTGGAAACTGTGATTGTGAAAGATTTATGGAGATCATGTGAACAACATGGTGAGGTAGCTGATGTGTATATTCAGCGGAAGGTGTCGAATCTTGGTAAGAGTTTTGGTTTTGTAAGTTTTCTAAAATCTAAAGAACATTCACTTGTTGTTGATAACATAACCGTGTCTGGATTGGAAACTATCATGTATATGCTTCATGGGCTCGATTTAACAGAGAAAAGGAAGTTAAAATTGGAAATATTAAATCTCATGTGGTAAGCAAGAAGGTGGACCACCAGATGATGTGGAATGGGAGTAATGGTGTACCTTTTGGATCCTATGCAACAGTGGTAAGTCGAAAACGACAAGAAGAAGTAAAATAGGGGCTAAAGAAGACAGTCATTTCCATAAAATTGGCCAACTCATATCTTGTAACCATACCAGATGTTGCATGTATTTTGTTGGTAAAGGCTAAGAACACTAATATTGTTCTTAATTTGAGTACAATTTTGAAGTCTAAAGGTTTTAAAGATATTGAATACTTTCACATCGGGGGTTTGTGGACATGGATTGAGTTCAGATCTTGTCATGCTTGTATTGCTTTCAAACAAAATATTGAGATGAAATGATTATTTCCTTTGTTACAACCTGTGACGAAATCATTTTTATTGGAAGAGAGGATGGTTTGGCTAGACATTGAAGGTTTACCATTAATCACTTGGATGCCAAAGGCTTTTTCTAAAATTTCAGGTAATTAGGGTATTGTTGTCTGCATGGAGGAGGATCAAGATGAGAATATAGCATGTGGTAGGGTGTGTATCAAGACCAAGGTTAAAGAATTGATTTCATATATGTGCACGGTTGATGTGAATAGAGTTTCTTACTATGTTAGGGTTAAAGAATCAGGTGTTTGAAGTCAATATGGTTGGATTAGGTGTCTAAGCCCATAACTATAATTGGTATGTACTTGACCCGAGAGTAGCATGGTCCATTTCGGGTTGCATATCACCAGGACAATTTGATAGGATGGATATTTGAGCAAGAGGTTATTTATGATTTACTAATATATTATAAGTATAATATATTAATGGAGAAATCATATTATTAAAGTAGTATTGATCAAGAATTAATTTGGAATTAATTTAGTGATCAAAAGAGACTAATTAAATTAAAGGGGACTGATTATGTAAATCAGTGATATATATATTGTTTGGGCTATTGATCCATGATGGGCTAAGTTTATGTAAGTATCCATGAAGAGTTAGCCCACATGAGATATGGATCTTAACCTATGTGTATGGATTAGGGTTTACCCATGACTCTTGGAATCCTACACTATATATACGTTATCCCATCGCCAAAAATCAGACACAAGTGTTCTTGGAGTTCATATAGCCGATTTTGTGCCTAGTAACCTCTTTCTCAAGTTCTCCTTTGTTCATGGTGTGTTGTGAACCGTTTGAGGCATCACACTTGGGGTGCTAAGTTCTTAAAGGCCAAAATACAACAAGCTACAAAAGGAGGTAATTTTCTAACTAGTATTTTATGATTCATATGCCAAATTGTATGCTAGTTGTAGGCTTCATGCTTTGGAAATTTTATTGCATGTATAACTAGAGAAAACTTAGATCCAATGCATTTAGGGTTGTATGTGCACCATAGGATGTTGAAGTACATAAAACCCAACCAAGATATGGAAATACAAGATGATGACTCTCAAAAGAGTTCTTGTAGTGATGATTTGTTAGATAGACAAAATGGAAAGGAAGAAGAACCACATAATCTTGAAGAGTTGGAAAACGAGTTGTATGTAAAACATATAGACGAGATAAAAGAAAGGGAGATTGACAAAGAATTTGTTGATGAAACACCAATGGCAAAATTACAAGAGAAGATTGAAGTGGATGGGAAAGTACAAGATGATTCCTCTGTGGATGATAGTGTTGGGTTTTGAGCATTGTAACACTCCTATGGTGTACATGCAACCCTATAAACCTTCGATCTATGTTTTCTCTATTATACATGCAAATATTTACTATTCCAAGGTTTCATCCTAACTAGCATATTATGAAGCACCTATACTACAAAGTTCTAGTTAGATGACATACCTTTTGATGTGGCTTGAAGTCTTGATGTATTTGGCCTTAAGAGCTTAGCACCAATAGTATGAAATGCCTCAAATGGAATCACAACACACCTAGGACAAAGGTGGCTCTTGAGAGAGAATTCCATGCACCAAAACACCTCCATATTTCTCTAAGAAAAGAAGTGGTGATTTTGGCTATGGAGTAACCTATTTATATGTAGGATTCCAAGGGTCATGGGTATAACCCATAATCCATACCCATGGGTTTTATGATCCATGGTTCATGTGGCCCAACTCTTTATGTATCCATACATAAACTTGGTCCAACATGGATCATAAGCCCAACACATATAAATATAACTAATTATCATAATTAGTCCCCATAGATTTAATTAGTCTCTTTTGATCACTAAATTAATTCCAAATTAATTCTTGATCGATACTAATTAAAACATATGATTTCATATTAATATATTATAACTTATAATATATTAATAAACCATAAATAACCTTCTCTCAAAAGTCCATCCTAACAAATTGTCCTGATGATATGCAACCCAAATGGACCATGCTACTCTCGGGTCAAGTACATACCAATAATAGTTATGGGCTTAGACATCTAATCCAACAGTCTCCCACTTGGATAAGTCTAAAACTATTATTGCAAGTACGACTTCATAACCCGACTAGCAATCGTAGCTCTTAAAGCCGCTGTCGAACTCTGAACAAATCAATGACGCGTCCATTAGATAAGGGATCATATATTCCTCCATTCTAGATATCATATGGACTGAGACATGGATTATAATCATTCTCTCTGTCCATTTGTTGTTTCCCGATTTCCGATTTATGATGACTGACTGATTGAACAAATCAAATCAGTTCTGGCTTGGCCAAGCACTCACATGTGTCATCGCTAAATCATCGAGGGGCCCACAGATACCGCTTTTATCCCGAAGGTAAAAGGAATGGATAAACTTCGACTCATATGGCTTGTTCTACTACTTGTTGAATCATACACAAAGGCACGTTTTATAACATCGAGTTACCAAATGCATTTTTGTGCAATCAATGTATAACCAACTCATAGTAACAACTCATATATCTAGGTTTGAAGAATATAAGATATTATCGTCTCATGATCACTCGTGATAAAATCCATGAAGTGATTCAAATGAGCGTGGGTTGAATCCAATACTCAGAACTTATGAGCACTCATGAGTGTTGTAGCACCGCTTTGTCCAACATCTTAGACCTCTACAAGCCAACCCATGACAGCCTTGATTCATATCTACTTCCAACATATGACCGACTGTGGATGGTTTGAATAACTTAGTCATTCAGGAAGAATGACCTAGTTTATTCTGGAAGTCAAAACATGCAAAATGAAACACAAGAATAAATGAATCAAATATGGTATCAAACCCTATGAATATAAATAGACCACTTTTATTTATCACCATACTGATTACTCATTATTTCATTGTTTCGGTTTTATCAACTTTATACCTGAATTAAAAACACTAGTTGTCCCATGCTCCAAGCATGTACACTATGTTTTTCTAAACAATAGCTTTGCCATACACCAAGTATGCACTCTATGTTTGTCTATGATCCTTACTTTGTGAAATAAACCAATTGAACATAAATTCAATGATTCTAATTTCACACTCCCAAATCCTTATCGAAAAATGTGAGAATTTCAAATTCCTATCATTTATCGAAATCTGTTTAGATTTAAACTTATATTCACTGACCCTCCTGTAATGAATATGTACAAAGTCACAAAGACTTGTCAACAGTCATTATAAGGTATTCCAATGGAGATCAACTCCATGGAAACTAAGTCTCATATTCAAAGTACATTGCTTTGGACATGCTTCTTGCATTAAGTTTTCTAATCTTACACAGATAACTTCCACCTATGGAGACAACTCCATATTCTCATTTTGACTATCACTTCTGAATAAGAGATGCCACTTTTCAGAATATGTCAATATGGTCCTTCCAAAATTAGCACTATACTTCCAACAGTCCCTGAGCAACCAATCTTTGGTAAACCTCAGATTGTCCTCGACAATTGCTTAATCATTTTAGTCATATTCAATTCTAGACCTTTTCCCTTCTTAATGCCTCTGGGCATTTGGAAAAATTTAGAAATGACAAATATTATAGCACATGCAATCAATCCTGTACGCAAAGCAAATGGTACACGATTCATGATGTCTCACATAAAGACATGATTCTAGTTTGCTACAATATTTTTATTTGCCATGTTTTCAAAATTTGACTATGAAGAGGGATGTCGTAATCATAATCAAATTTTGAGAACGCAATATATAGAATTTCCTTAAGTTGAAACAATCCAACATGAAATTCATATATATATATATATATATATATATATATATATATATATATATATATATATATATATATATATATATATATATATATGTATATATATTCTTGACTAAAGATGATTAAGGTCTCAATCTAAGCCTTTAGAACTGAAATGAAGTATATCCTCTCCCTTAATTATAGCAAAACAACTTTTTCAGTCCCTGCAGCCTCACGAATTGAAACCTTTGTTTTCTATAATTAACATTGCTAACTTGCAACACTAACAATAATTATCATGCTCCCACTAACATGATGATTATTAGCATAACACTTATGCTCCCACTAGCTTTGACATGTACTCAGAAATCAGCTGGACTTCTAGAAATCAATACTTTATTGACTTTCTTACCAAAGTTCAGATTTCTAATACGAGATGCTTTGATAAAACTTTATCAAAATCATACACTTTTCCTTAGATAGAATGCATGTGTGTCTAAACAATTTCAGAACTATGAAAAGGGATGCCGTAATCATAGTCTCAATTGTTTAGACCTTTTGCCATCTGCTTGAAATCTACTTGGTGGAAGTGTTTCCTCACCATCATTTTCATGAATCGGAGAGAAACCTTATGACCCTTAGATTTTATGGTGTATGTGTTCTTATCCATGTGAATCGTCAAAACCGTAGTCACAAGACAAGGATAACGACAAATCCAAACTCATATGGACTGAACTTATGCAATCTTAACTTCTTGCCACCTGGCAGTACAGGGCTTGCCATTGCTTCCAAGTTGTTATGCAACCAATTGAGAACTTTCAGAACTCCTATGCAAAGCCAACTTTAACTGGAATGGGCACATAATATGTCAACACGATAGGTTATAAACCTCAAGTTGTGTGCTAGTGAAGAACCTCAGGTTTTATTCTTGATTAGTTCTTGAAATTCTTTTTAGGATCTTTAAGACTCCCACTATCCTCTTGACATATAAGACTATCTTGCTAAATATTCAAGAGATAGTGCGGATTCTTTATCAAGACAAACACTTCACACAATTGGCCTTAGTTGGTCTTTGTTTTATCCAAAACATCACAACTTACCAATTTCAAATGTACAAGAGTAGGACACTTTTACTCTTACATTTGACAAGTGTTTTAACCCTTTCTTTAAGATATGTCACTCAAGTTACAATCTTGGAGTATGACTCTAAGAATTGTTTTGGAACGAAGTATGACTCATCTTCCTGATCTAACCATTTCAACAATTCATGACTCCTCTTCTTAGTCATAAGAATGCACTAAGATGACCTTTAGAGGACTAATTGTGATATGATTTCTAAATCATTAAGATGATCACAAACATGATACTAAAGTACTCTCCCATCTTTTCAGATTTGAGAAACTTTTATCTTTCTGCCTAATTTGATTCTTCCCATTCGTTTTGCCATACATTGAGACTTTTCCAATGTTTCAGAATTATACTTAAAGTTGTAAGTATAACCATATTTACTATGCTTTAGTAAATCAAATAGTCTTAACGAGCTTTGTGGTGGACATGACCAGTGCACAAGAATGTGTACTCGATCCCTTTAGTCCTTCACTTGACTCACACATCCATGTGAACAAGTAATTAGTCTTGATTTTCCAATGCTTGAAAGTTCTCATTCATCATACTATTCAACTTGCATGATTCCAAGTTTCGGTCCAATTGAAACTTGGGTGATGAGGAACTTTCCTGATTTGGTAAATTTAGACACTACCACAAATGAAAGAATCAAATCCATTTTCCAATATTGCTGTTAGTGGAATCATATAAGCAACAATTTTCCACAAATGCCATTGTAAGGATACTTCAAATAAATAAAATTAAACAATTTTCTTTTATTTTAAAACTTTGCGGAAAAACTTATCCTTACAATCCACATGGAAAATTGTTGTTATCTATTCCTTAGCAATATATCATAACTTCTTAAGCAACTGCTCAAAATTCTGATGCGATCGAAATCCACCTTCGCGATCAGAATCAACATATACTTCCTTTAAGATTTCTCTCTATTCTTTGATTCTTAAAACATCAACATGTGACCCAGTCACATCATGTAATGAGTATCTCAGAATAGAACTTAACAGAGTTAGATAATGGGCTCTACCTGATGTAGAGTCAAACTTATTGACTTTAACATCCTTAGGTAAATTTGGCAGCTTTGCAATCAACGCCCCTTCCTTTGGCAAAATAAACATATGGACCCTTTGGTAATGAGACTATCTCAGACTTAGCCTTTCTCTTTACCATTTGGTCAACCGGGTTGACTATGGCCAATCCCTTTCCATTGGGAAGAGAATGCTTTTTCTAGATTTCCAGTGTCACCATTGTCACTGTCCATAAAGTTTTTGGGAAGTTGATCTTCTAATCAAATTTGCTTTACTATCGTTCCAAATCATTGCTGATTCAGCAGCACCAAGCAAATAGATATGATCATTAAGGTTCATGTCATGGTCTGTTTCATAGTAGTCCCAAAGGAACTCACTATGTGACTTAGAAAGTGATTGAACATCCAACTTTCTCAAGACTTTGACACCCAACTCTCCCGGCTTGTCAATATGTGACTTCATCTCTAAGATGTGATCACACATAGACCTTGCTTGCCATTAGGGCTTGAGTGATCTTGAACTTGTGGGTTAGGGAGAATAATTGGAGGAGGTGGAGGAAGAGAATTATGACTTCCATGAGCCAAACTCGTGAAGTCATATTCATTAGGAAAGCTTGGTTTGGGAAGATCATTGTTGTCTAAACCAGACATCAACAATGGGAGAAATTCACGTAAAGTTGATTTAAGTCCTTAATATAACACCCAATATGATATATTAAGGCTAGGACCCAACAAACTATTTTATAACTTGGAAGAGGGATGCCGTAATCCAAGCTATAAAATATTTGAAGGTAGGTGAATGACGATTCACCAATTTCCACCAAGATAAACGAAATGTATTATTAGGTTTTAATTGGTTTTGAAACTCCTAGATTCTTTTGAGATTCATTGAACTTTTCAATGACATGTTTCAATCTCGAGTGTGGCCTTTAGGTTTTGTGACTGGGATGCCGAGGATCACAAAACAAGGTGTGAAGTAACCATGCAAATATACTTGGTACCCTTAATATTTACCCCTCAATCGATGTGCCGGTTAACCACACACGCTCCAACGATACTATGATAAATATTAAGTTACCCTTTGCCTACCTTGTTAAGTCCAGGTTAGTGTGCCGGTTAACCACACACGCTCCACTAACAGCTTAAACAAAGTCCAAAGTGTAATTTCATGGATTAGCACCTTATTCACATTTTCCTAAGTAACTAAGATTGGGAATTTATAAGTGTTTAGTTACTTAGTATTTATCATTATACTTATAATGAAGGGAGAATTATAGTCTTTATCCTACCCGTTCGGCTAACGACCCTCCACCAGTCAAGGAAGCGGTGGGTGAGAGTGGACACCCATTAAACTGCCATTTTATAGGTAGTAACCTTATACCCCCCTTATAGACCGGCTTTGTGAATGAGGCCTACTAATAGTAAGATTGACTTTATCTTATACATATCTATATAATTAAAATTATAATAATAGTATAAGGGTTGAATTTTAAACTTTTAAAATTCTAAGGTCTAGTTTGGAATTAAAGTATACATGGGGGGTAACTTTACAAATTCCAAAACTTGAGGACAAGTTTTGAAACCTTTCAAAACTCTTGGATTTTTCATAACTTATGAGTTTAATTAAGGTTTAATGAAAAAAAAATTCAAGTTCCATAACTTGAGGACAAGTTATGGAAGACATTAAATCATTTAATGATGACATTAAAAATAGTGACTCTTCTATTTTCATAACCTATGACACTTAATGACACTTTAAAAAGAAAAACTCTTCACTTTCCATAACTTGAGGACAAGTTATGGAGTTCATAAAAACCATTAAGATCAAATATTCCAATTAACACAATAATCAAATAATTTTTCTATGATCTAGATTAAACTCATAAGTAAAGATAATTCACATCAACAATTTTCAAGAAATTCGATAATCATATAAACTAATACAAATCTTGAAACTTTGACAATTATCCTTTGAAGACTCTTGGAATTCATAACCTAAAGAGTTAATAAATGAGACATTTCACATCCATAACTTATGGAAGTTTCAAAACTCTGAAGATCATAACTTAAAAAAAAAACTTTTGAGTTCCAAAATTTTATGACAAAATTTGTAACTCCTTAAAACCATTTAGATCAAACTTTTAAAACAAATAAAATAACCATATCATTCTATCTTTTAATAAATTGACCTAATTCAACTCTTGTAGTAAAGTGACTCAAATTTTATAAATAATTAGTTTTTCATAAAATCAAGTAATTATCATAAAATTTGACAAACTTCATGTTTTTTTTCCTTCAACTTGAAAAAAAAAAATACATTTGCATCAAATATAATAGAAAACAACCCAAAGCTCTGATACCACTGTTGGGTTTTGAGCATTCTAACACTCCTATGGTGTACATGCAACCCTATAAACCTTGGATCTATGTTTTCTCTATTATACATGCAAATATTTACTATTCCAAGGTTTCATCCTAACTAGCATATTATGAAGCACCTATACTACAAAGTTCTAGTTAGATGACATACCTTTTGATGTGGCTTGAAGTCTTGATGTATTTGGCCTTAAGAGCTTAGCACCAATAGTATGAAATGCCTCAAATGGAATCACAACACACCTAGGACAAAGGTGGCTCTTGAGAGAGAATTCCATGCACCAAAACACCTCCATATTTCTCTAAGAAAAGAAGTGGTGATTTTGGCTATGGAGTAACCTATTTATATGTAGGATTCCAAGGGTCATGGGTTATAACCCATAATCCATACCCATGGGTTTTATGATCCATGGTTAATGTGGCCCAACTCTTTATGTATCCATACATAAACTTGGTCCAACATGGATCATAAGCCCAACACATATAAATATAACTAATTATCATAATTAGTCCCCATAGATTTAATTAGTCTCTCTTGATCACTAAATTAATTCCAAATTAATTCTTGATCGATACTAATTAAAACATATGATTTCATATTAATATATTATAACTTATAATATATTAATAAACCATAAATAACCTTCTCTCAAAAGTTCATCCTAACAAATTGTCCTGATGATATGCAACCCAAATGGACCATGCTACTCTCGGGTCAAGTACATACCAATAATAGTTATGGGCTTAGACATCTAATCCAACAGATAGCCCAAGTCATGCTGGAGGTAAATTAAAATGGAAATATGAAGATGGGTCTATAAATCAAGAAATTTGTTTGGAGGGTGATTTGGGTCTGTCATCAACTCGAATGAACAATCTTCATGGCAACCAACATTTCACTGGTACTCGAGGTTACACTCATCCGAAAAGCAAGAATACTCTCGGCTGTCATGATGGCTTCAATTTGGCAACCATGGTCAATGCCATTCAAGGTGACTCAGTTCAGCATTCTGCAAAATCTAAGAGTGGATCAAGGCGATCTAGTGCTACTCCATCAGAACCACCAGGCTTTGAAAGACATATAGTTAATGAATAGGAGATTGAATAAGATGTTGTCAAACCTTCACGATCAGCTACATCTACAACTCTCTTTGAAGGTAATAACCAAACTAGATCGTGGTACAAGAAATTTAATTTTCGTGATATAGATAATGGTGAATGCAACTCGTATGATGAGATGGGAAGGATTTTGGGGTATGAATTGCCATCTGTGAGTAACAAAAATGGTGTTAAAACTATTTAGCAATGAATATTTTATCATTTAATTCTTGCGGCATGGGAGTAGAAAAAATAAGATTTGTTCCTCAGATGTGTAACAGATTTGGTATCAGTTTTGTTGGTCTTCAAGAAACGTATTTGACCAGAGTGGATTTGTTCAAAGTAAAAAGTCTATGGGGGGTAATTATCAGTTTGAGTTTGCTACAAGTTCTTCGCAGGGTAGGTCTGGTGGTTTACTTTCTATATGAGACCCTGGTGTTTTTTAAAAACTAAGGGTGATTAGCATGGAAAATTTGTTGATTTTACATGGATAATAGATTTTTTCTAAAATTCATTGCTTTATGATCAATGTGTACGCACCTTGAAAATACTATAGTAAAAGGTTGCTTTGGAATATGCTCTCTGATTTTAAGAATCAAAACCCGGGCTATTATGTTATATTTAGTGATTTTAACGTGGTTAGAAGTCCTTCAGAACGACTTGGAATGATTTTTAATTCGACCCCTATTGCAAATTTTAATTCTTTTATAGATGAAGATTGTTTGTGGGAGATCCCACTGAGTGGTCATGCTTTTAAATGTATCAATACCCAAGGCGATAAGCTAAGTAAACTTGATAGATTCTTAGTCTCGGAGGAATTATTGAATGAAGTCTTCAATTTGAAGGATGTGGTGTTTGATAAAATGGTCTCTGGTCAAAGAGCTATTGTATTGTTTCAAGATTCGGTTGACTTTGGGCCAATCCCTTTCAAGTTTTACAACTCGTGGTTGAGGTTAGAAGGTTGTGATGACATGATAAAGTGTGCTTGGGTAGAGGCTGAATATTGTACGGAGTCTAAAAAATGTATTGTCTTCAAGAACAAAATGAAGTTTTTAAAGGAGCGTATTCGGTTGTGGAAGTCTTCTTATCTCTCGGCTACGCATGTGAAGAAAAATGTGTTGTCGAGTATGGTGGTGGAAGTCGAGAAGAGGCTGGAAGGGGAGATAATTCTCGGGACATGTTAGATCAGAGGTGGGTGATACTTAAACAATTAAAAGAAATTGATAAGATTGAGATCTCTGATGCTGCACAGAAGGCAAAAGTGAAGTGGGGAATTGAAGCTGATGAAAAAAAAAACTTCACAGGATCAGAAATAAAAAAAAAAGACAACTTGCTATTCGTGGCATCAAGGAGGAAGGGGAGTGGGTTACTAAACCCAAGCGAATTAAGAAAATATTTTTTCAGTTCTTTCAGTAAAAAATTTAGAAGCTTAATAGTGCTTTCATTAACAGAAGACCTGAAAACTTTAAATTGTTAAATGGAACCCATAAAGAGGCGTTGGAGGCTGTGGTTCTCGAGAAAGAAGTGAAGGAAGCAATTTGGGAGTGCGGTTCTGATAAATACCCAGGCCTTGATGGTTTTTCATTTGGGTTTTATAAAAAAAATATTGGGGACTTAATTCAGACTGATGTGATGGAGTTTGTGGAAGAGTTTTTTGTAACGGGGAAGATACCGTCGGGAGTAATTCTTCATTTATAACTCTTATTCCTAAGGTTAATAGTCCCGTCGTGGTTACAAATTTTAGACCGATTAGTTTAATCGGTTCCCAGTATAAAATAATCGCGAAGGTCTTGGCGTCCTATTTCAAAAAATTTATTGATAGTATTGTTAGCCATGACCAATCAATGTTTGTTACAGGTCGCCAGATTCTTGATGTGCATCTTATGGTTAACGAAATAGTAGATTGGTTCAAGAAGCGGAAGAGGAAACTTATGATTTTGAAAAGGCTTATGACTCAATAAGTTGGGAGTTTTTAGAGTAGGTGATGGTGATCCTCGGTTTTGGGTGAAATGGGTGTCATGGATTCGCGGGGCGCTGGTGTCGGCTAAAGCCTCGATGTTGGTGAATTATAGCCCTTCTGATGAGTTTAATCTCAAGAGAGGTCTCGGTCAGGGTGACTCGTTGTCTCTATTCCTCTTCATTTTAGTGATGAAGGGTTTACATGTTGCCATGGAGGATGCCATTGATGCAGGTTTTATGAAAGCATCTAAAATTGGGAATACGATGATTTCTCATTTTATCTATGTCGATGACACTATTTTTTTGGTTGACTATGTAGATCCAATGTTGCTAATGTGGTGCAGCTTTTGGAGTGTTTCTATGTTGTTTCTGGGTTAAAGATTTATCTGCAAAAATCTTTATTGTTTGGAGTGGGAGTGAATGAAGAAAATGTGAGCTCTTTGGCTACTTTAACAGGATGTAAACTGAGTGTTTTTCCTTTTGTGTATCTGGGTCTTCTAGTGGGGTCTTATACGGCTCATATTCAACATTGGAACCCCATTTTGGAGAAGTTTCGAGTTAAGTTGTCTCGTTGGAAGGCAAATATGTTATCAATAGGTGGTCTTTATGTTTTGATAAATTTGGTGTTAGGTTCCATTGGCACGTATTTTCTCTCTTTGTTTCGCATGCCCGTTTAGATTAAAAAGAAGTTGGAATCATTGTGTTCACAATTTTTTTCGGAAACCACAGGGCGGACTACTAAAACTACTTGGATTTCTTGGAATATAGTGATTACATCTAAAGATAAGGGTGGTCTTCATTTTGGTAGCTTGGAAGCTTTGAGTTATGCCTTGTTACAAATATGGCAGTGAGGATATTACCAAAATCCTAATTCCATTTGTGTTAATTTGGTAAATATGATCCATGGTACAAAAAATCAAGATGTTTTTCGTCCTCAGGTTGATCGTGGTGGTGGGGTGTGGGCCCGTATAGTGGGGTTTATCGATACGATGCATGAAAAAGGTATTATTCCGTTAAATACCCTTAGGAAATATGTTGGAAATGGGTGTGATACGAGATTTTGACATATATTTGGGTGGGAGAAACTCCTTTCATGTCGAGGTGTGATAGATTATTTTATTTGGAGATGCAAAAGGAGTGTTTCATTCATCAAAGGTGGGGTGCGATGGGAGCCTGGCGATGGCGTCGACCATAAGAAGTGGTGATGAGCAAGTGCAACTTGATGAGTTGATGAGGATTTTGTCTGATGTGGTCATTTCTGGTCTCAAAGATAAATGGAGAAAGGTTTTACAAGGTTCGATTGACTTTATGGTTTCTAATACTAGGAAAATTATTGATCAAATGTTGCTTCTGAATGCGGCTACTCCCACTAGATGGAATCCATACATCCCTAGGAAGGTTAATATATTTGTGTGGCGTGCGTTTTTGGATCGCCTTCCTACAAGATGGATTTAAAGTCGTAAAGAGGTTGAAGTGACTTCTTTGTTATGTCCGATTTGTTCTTCTTCAGTGGAAGTTTCGGATCATGTTTTTGTTTATTGTGAGCTTGCAGTGAGTATTTGGAAAATAGTTTTTTGTTGGCTTAATATGGTTCAACCGATTTGGACGATAATGGATGACATTGTTAATTGGATTGACTTGTTTTCAGAAGGTGCCAGGAAAAGGAGCATAGTGGAGGCTATTCTCTTTGTGGTTCTTGGAGGATTTGACGGTTTCGTAATGACCTGATGTTTGGAGATTTGGTGCCTCGACGGGATGAGATTGTTGACAACATTGTTGATTTTACGTTTAATTTGTTCGTTTTTAGAAACACACAAATTTCTGCTAGATGGGTTGATTGGCTTAAGAACCCGTATCTAGCTATTTCCTTGTAACTTTTTATTTTTTGTGTTATTTTTTATTTTTTTAATTCAATTCAGTCGTTCTAAAAAAAGAATTTTTTGGAATATGGAATTTGGTGTATAGTTATATAAAATTAAATATTATCATAATTTTATTGCTGAATAACATTACGTTGTTCTTGGAGTATTTTATCAACTCTCTATATTATTTAACAAAAATAATATTGTTAAATGACAATCAAAATTTATTTTTGTTAAATCTTAGTATTTATTTTTGTAAAGATGTTTTACCACTAAAAAATTATTTTTGTTGCATTTATGTTGAAAAAAAATTAATATTTAATTGTAGACTTGACAATTTTTTCATAATTTTTATATCATTTTATTAGATAATGTTAATCTCAAAAAGATTTTACAAACTCAATGATATATATATATATATATATATATATATATATATATATATATATATATATATATATATATATATATATATATATATATATATATATATATATATATATATATATATATATATATATATATATATATATATATATATATATATATATATATATATATATATATATATATATGGGATTTGACCTAGATGACTTAGATTCAATTTCGGTCCAGTGGGACATTTAACAGTATATTCTATGTAAAACAGATTTTTTTCTCAAAGATCAAGACAACTAACTTCGATGCATTCTGAACCATACGTAAAACATATAGTAAATATTTGTCACATGTACAACTATCTTTACTAAGAAAATCTACCATGAATTTCTACTCATACGCTCTGCTCCGAACTATACTGAACTGTTACTAGCTTAAGAATAATTCAGACTGTTTTTAGAGCTAAACCCACTTTACTATTAGAATCCATATCTCAAAAATTTCCCCATTGGAGTCTTGCATGGAGAATTAGCTTCGATTGCCATCTAAGATTCTATGTAACTCAAATCTTCTTTATCTTACGTCTTCTACTTTAATACTGAGGAAGACCGATGAAACCCATCCAAAGCATCAACTTCTCTAATGTTATTGCCTTGGTGAACATATCTTCCAAATTCTTAGCACCAAGGTTTAACTGGTGTTCCTTAGAATTAAAGTAGAAGACGCAAGATAAATAAGATTTGGGTTACATCTTGAATGTTCCTTCATTAATCAATTCTCTCATAAAGTGATATCTCAGCTTTATGTGTTTAATTCTTGAATTAAATACCAGATTCTTTGCAAGATGAACTACATTATGATAATCACAATGCATCACCTAATCTTCTTGATCCAAGACCAACTCTGAGAGAATGTTGTCAACCAACTGAGCTACTTGTTGGCTTCCACTAAATACATGAAATATTTTCGCATAGTTTAAAGAGATAAACTCTTTTATAGTATTGACATCCAACTAATTGAGTTTTCCGCAATTGTGAACACGTAACCAGTGGTGCTCTTATCTAAATCCGCACATCCACTTAAATCCACATCCGTAAAGCCTTCAATGATAACCTTCTTCTTTTGATCACAAAGTGTGTAACACTCCAAAAATTTCAAAACTTTTTCAAAGCTATGGTTATAAGACATTCGGGTATTAGACCACATTTAATAAAAACTAGGTCCCACAAAAGCATTTACAATTAAAACGTTCGCTGTTACCATTAAGCGTCAATACAACCATAACAAGCAATTAAGAATTACATCAATAAAATTTATAAGGAACTTATGAAGTTCCACTCCATTATCTATCACTTGACTTCTAATTTCCATCTATCATTCTCTCTCCTTAAGGGTAACGTGAGACACATGTCCTTTAAAAAGATATACGTAAGACAAAAATGTCTCATGAGCTACGTGGGTTTGTGACCCAAAACATTTATCATATTTTACATGAAAAATCATTTAAGTCATAACATAACATAGTTTTTTTTACCATAAAACATTTTCAAGGAAAACTCTTTTCGTATATGTCATAAACATCACTTCATAACTTCTCATTTCATATGTTATCATTTATTTTCTCTTTGTTTCATTTCAAAAGACCTCTTTCCACATTTCATTCTCTTTTGTCATTAAGGGCTAATTCGAGTATTAAACAGTTGCCATTTTTATACTTAGGGTCTACGTTTAATAAATGAACCACTCCCAAGTCTAGACCAACGTGGAAAGAACAAATCAATCCACCAAGGCATCATTTCCATTAGGACATCTATCTCGCGAAGAGGAGGTGCCACCCCGATAGATTCCTCTAGATCCCGTTACGGGGACATCATGGCCCGGACAATATATTATTGTCATTACTTTCCAATTCTCGTCACAAATTTCCATTTCTTATCATTACTTTCCATGTTTTACACATTTCTTGTGGTCATTACTTTCCAAGCTTTACACATTTTATATGTTAGTATGAAAATACTCATTTCAAAAGTAAAACATCAGTATTTCAAAATATTTGAAACATATTTTCAAAGCATTCGATCTTCCAAAATGTTATTTGCTTTCAAAAACATTCTTGCCTTCAAGGCATTCTTTCAAATTATCCTTTACAAAAACATTTGACATTTTGTTTTCAAAACATTTCATATATCAGACATTAGTGTTTCATTATCATAAAATCATTTTGTCATGTACCCCAAAGTGGGAAAATGCCAACACGTACTCACTTCAATCACAAGAAGGCTAACTAGTCATCTTCTAGTTCCTTTCCTTAGAGCAACTCTCTCGGTCACCACCTATATAACAAGGATGGACACAAGTCATTAAAAATGAACAAAATACTCCTCATAGATTTTTAACATTTAGATATTCTCCATAAGCTTATATACTTCCTATTAGATTATATATAAAGATCTATGGAAATCGGTGGTCGTTTACTATGTTTTACATGAAAAAGATTCACTAAACAGACCCTTTAACACGCCCCGTGTCAAAACTACAGGTCACCATTTTTTGTAGAATTTTCCTAAAAGCTTTGTAACTTGTTCCCTAGACTTCCAATGGCCACCAAACTTTACCAAGTGGTTATTAAGAACATAATAAAGGTTATCAACTTCTAAAGTACTCAATTAAGCCCTATCCTTATTATGACTTAATCATTAAGACCTTTAGATATCATCAAAGCTACAAGAAAGATAAAAATGACATCTAAACATCCTAGTTTGCAATTAAGCTCTTAATTACCAACGTTCCCATCCAATAACATTCTAAATCACTTGTAGGAGTTCTCACACATGGTTAGGAGGTGTTTTATCATCTTAAAATACCCCACTTAATCCATTAAGTTCTCATTGAACACATTTAGAACATAAAGATCCTCAAGTGTTTAAAAGAAGTGTTAACTACTCCATTTTGCACTTGAACATTCCAAAGTACACAAAACTTGTTCCCAACTTGTTGAAAACTAAATAGGATGTTGCCAAGTGCATGAAATCATAACTAATCTCATTGTAAATACTCAATCTAACTATGGAATCCTCAATTCCATTCCATATTCCTAAATTGCTCTTATGACCAATAAGTCCATATATCAATATAGGAATCAAGAAACACCTTATGATATGAATTCAAATCATTCCAAGAGTATCCATTCATGATTATGAATTTCCTTCACCCATCTATTGTCCAACTACTAAGGATTTCATTGATTTCATCATCAACTCCCCAAATCCATTTCAATCCAAGCTTATACAAGACTCTACCATCATGGATGAGTTTGATCATTCCAACTGGATTTATTGTTGTCAATCATCATCTACGTCATAGAATCCAATACTATTTCATCATCAATTGCAATATCCCTAATTTGGGTTTTCTAGAGTTCATGGAGCTTTTTACCCAAATCATCAAATCCATCAATGGGATGATTAGATTAAGATTAGAACCATGTAAACCAATCAAGGGAGGTTAGAAACCAAACAATAATCAATATTTCTCATTAAATTCGAAATTGGGGTTAACCCACTTCATAAATTATCAAGGTTAGAAGGAGAAGAAATTAGACCTAGAAAGCCTTTGATTCATCTTCCTTTTGCTTGTATGCTCCAATCTCCACTTGAATCAAACCTAGAAGCCCTTAGGGTCAAAATAGACATTAGAGGAGGGATATTGGAGTTCAAACACGTTCTTCCTCCATAAGAGAAGAATGGTGCATCTTATTTTCCAGAAGTTTACCATTTGGTCCCTCGAGTTTTCTCGTTTTGTCAATTTCCACCATAAACTCAGATTTTGTGATTTTAAATTAAGTTTTGACATAATAATTCACCCCCATCCATTATATAACGTTTCTAGTCCCTTCCAATAATTGATTCAACCCTTTGGTCAACTCACTTTGCAACTTGACACTTTTGACCCTTTAACTTTAAAATGTTATTATTTTTACTTCTAGATTTCTAAACTTCATATCAATTAATGATATAATTATTCCTTGGTGATTTATATATATAAATCCTTTGTTATTTATTTACTTTATTAATTTAAGAATATAGTCTTAAATTTTAGGATGTTACAAAGAACATGATAAAATGTTCCTTTCAGATATCATAGTATCCATTTGACCCTAACATGGTGTTCTTTTTCTTATTTGACATAAAACTTATGACAATTCCAACTGCATGAGCAATATTTTTGTTGTTTTACTCCATTACGGTCATCAAACTACCGGGTGTTTAAACATATAAAACTTTTCCCATCTCTTTATTATCCGTATATATCTTTGGGAATTCATTCTTTGAAAGTTTCAAGTGACTTACGAACGGTGTACTTCTAGATTTAACATCTTTCATATTGAAATTCACCAAAACTTTTTGGATATTATTTTATTGTGAAAGCTTGAAGATTCTGAAAGTTATATCTCTGACTATGCTCATGCCTAAGATTTACTTACAACTCCTAAGTCCTTCATTTCAAACCCTATAGATAACTGCATTTTTAACCTATTCATCTCTTTCATGCCAGGCCTTGAAAACCAACATATCATCAACATAAAGAAAAAGAATGATGTATAAGTTATTAAACTTCTTCTAGTAGTAGTAGTAGTAGTAGTATTAGTGATGCCTCTCACTTCTATGATGCCTATTCCTCCTCATAATATCAAAGTTTAAGTATAACTATCTTTGAAATTGATTTAAACCATACAACTTTTCCTTTAATTTGCACATCAAGTTTTCTTTCCTAGCTTTCAAAAACCCTTCTGGTTGTGCTATGTAAATATCCTCAAAAAGATCACCATGCAATAAAGTAATCTTCACATCTAACTGCTCCAGGTCTAACTCGTCGTTACAAAAATACTAAAGAAAGTTCAGATTGTGCTCATTTTTACTACTGGGGAGAATGAATCATTGTGGTTAGAATGCCCATTTATTCTGATTGAGCCTTGTGGTTAGAATGCCCATTTATGCTGTTAGAATCCCTTCACTATTGATTGAGCCTTGTATCCTTTTCTTCCATTGGTTTCTTCCTTGACTTCAAATGCCTATTTATTCTGAAGTACCTTCTTCTTTGTTGGTAACTTCAAAAGAGACCAAGTTTCATTCTTCTCAAGTGAGCTCAATTCATCCTCCATTACCATTTTCATACCTTATGGAATCATTCCATTTTAAGGCTTTTAGAAAGGACTATGATTCACCATTCTCAGTCAATGATAGGTAAATTTTTGAAGGAACATAACGTACCAAAGGGTACCTAATACAAGTATATCTTTGAATAATTGAAGGTTCTATTTTGGAATTATTTTCTTTTTTCACTTTCATATTCAGGATCACTTTCTGAAACTTCATTGTCTCTGGATTTATTCCCACTCACTCTAGTATTTCCATATGTATCTTCTCTCCCACCACTTTTGTATTCTTTTCTATTTCCTACGATATCTAAAGTTCTTTCAAGATCATCTTTTTTAAATCCCTTCAAACACCACTTAGATATTTGTTATGGACTTCTGGGTTTGCAGTTTTCTTTAATATTTTTCAACAAAGACGTCTTGGCCTCTTCTTTAGGCTATGTTTGGCGTACTAACCGAAAAGCTAGCTGATAGCTGAAAAACTAGCTGTTAAATAAAAAGCTACCTGATAGCTGAAAAGCTAGCCGATAAAAAATAACGTTTGGTAAAACTAACTGAAAAGCTAGCTGAAATATATAAAATTACATAAAATGACATGTAGGAGTATGTGTTTCTATAATTAATTAAGGGGTGTATTTGGAAAATTTTTAAAAAGCTCCTAAAAAGCTAGTTTAAGTAGCTTTTCAAAAAGCTAGCTTATAAGCTACTTTTTGGCTTGCCAAACACGACAACATAAACAAGCTCGAAAAATAAGCTTGCTTACCAGCTAGCTGTGGCGCGCCAAACACAGCCTTAATGTCACATCTTAGCTCCAAACAACCTTTCTATTCTTATTATCCAAAAATCTATAACACATGTCATTAATTTCATACACAATAAATTAACACCTCTTTTCCTTATCCTCAAGCTTGTCTCTTTCACTGTCTTTAACTTTGAAAAATGAAACATATCTAAACAATCTCAAGTGTGTAAGAAATACTTCTCAACCTTTTCACTCCTCTTCTAGAATCTTGAACCCTAAAGGGACCGAGGGTCCTTTACTTATTAGGTATTTTTTGGTATTCATGAAATCATCCCATAACATACTTGGAAGACATACGTATAATATGATGCTTTTCCCCCTTTCGTTTAGTGTTCGATTCATCATTTTTGCTATACTATTCCGTTGAGGAGTTCCAGGAACCATTTTCAACATCCAAATTTCATGTTATAATAATAATCAACAAAATCTTTTCTATTGTATTCGCACCCATTATCTGAATTTAGACACTTAACTTTGAGATTAGTCTCATTCTCTATAATAGCATTCCACTTCTTGAAAGTGGTGATATATTACAGTTACTTTTAAGAAAATAAACTCACACCTTCCTCGTGTAATCACCGATATAGGTAACATAATAACAGGACCCACCGACTAAAGATATTGAAGTTGCTGCGTAAAAATATGAATGAAGAGGTTTGAGCTTTAATGCCTTTGGAACTTGTCCCATCTTAACAAATATGACATTTTTCTAGTTACAATGAACACAAGATTCACAAAATTCCAAATTAATACTTTTCAACTTCAGGATCTTATCTTTTGTTACCAACCAGTTCGAGCTTTTAAAATATATTTTATAAGTACCTATAGGTACGTACCCTGACAGATACACCGTTCAGTCAATTGATTGGCCAATTGCTTATCCCTATCAAAGGTGGAGGGTCTGGATGTAATGACCATACCTGAATGGGTGAAGCTAGTCCCCATAAGTATCTTTCCGTGTTTTTGTCTTTCGGGATCACCATTCCCGGGAATAGGTTTGCAAGGTCATTGAATCGGGAGGTGTAGGCAGCCACCTTCAATCCTTTCATGGTGAGATTCCAAAGCTCCTGCTCCAGAGCCTTGACTTCCTGTTGTGGGTAGTACTCTTTGGTCATCATCTATTTCAGAGGTTCCCAGCTCATGGCATAAGCTTCATTGATTCCCATTAACTTAGCATGGTTATTCCACCATGTCAAGGCGTAATCCATCAGTGTGTAAGTAGCATACTTGATTCGGCAGTCATCAGGGCAAGAACTGATGTGAAATACTACCTTCATCTTTGCTATCCAGCGCGATAGACCAACAGCTCCTTCCGTTTCGTAGAAGGATTGGGGTTTATAGCCCATGAACTTCTTGTATGAGCAAGTTATGGAGTTGTTTTGGTTAATGAGTGGAGTGCCGCCACTATTTCTACTGTTCCCAGTATTTTCATTCTGGGCTGCCTCGTATACAGCTGAGGCTGTAGCAATCCCTTGGGCAAGTAAAGTCTGCATTAGAGTGGGATCGATTTGAAATGGTGGGTTTGAGGCATTGATAACTGGTGGGGTTTTGACTGGAGTTGCTCCAGAGTTTGGAGTTTCTCCCAAAGTTTGGGTTACCGGTGGTGCAGCTCCTGGAGTTACTCGAGGAATTGGTGGTGGACGAACTCGCAGAGTTTTTCGTGGAGGCATCGTAATATGTTTAGAAAGACACGTTAGGTTGTTTTACACTATGTATTCTTAAACAAGTAGGTATGAGTTTTGTATTAGTATAATTTATTCTAGAAATCTTACAGATTTCTAAATTATAGAGATCAATTAATTCCTGAAATCATACATATTTCCAAATGATAGAGAAGGAATTGAAATCTTTCTGATTTCAAATAATAGAGAGAGAATTGAAATCCTTGTCATCTTTGGAAGATAGGGGAGAGAGAAGTTTGGAGACCACTGAATGATCTATTGGAAACTTATGGGTTTCTCTACTAGGAAGGTAGTAGAGCTATTGAATCTGCGGATTTAAGCGAACTAGGAAAATATGAACACCATCCCATATTTTTAAGTATTTTTTTAAATGTATACGTTGTTTTGGGGTTGATATAAGGTTTCTAAGGTACCATGTATCTGCAAAGGATCTTGAGAACATGCTTCAATCTCTAAAACTCTCAACCATTGTAGTCTGCCAAAATCCTTGCTCAAGGTTGGTTGTGCACCAACCCGACCATATACAACATAGGCGTGCGTTCCAGGTTTATTTATGGTATGGATTATGTACGGTACCAACCTTAGTTGTGGCGTCTGACCTAAAGGGTTGAGTTGGTAGTTTTAGTTGATCGGATGTTTAGAATTTTATTAAGTGTCCTCATCGTGGGTCAGAGTATATATAAAACTCTTATATATTATTGTTGGTAAGGCTTGTAATATTATCAATTTTTGTTTTGTACTCCAAGACTACCAAGTATAGACGAGGGCCAGACAGGAAGCATCGGAGGTCAGGATCATTTTAGTAATTAAGTTATTCTGAATCCAACAACCCAAGCGACCTTTCAAACAAGTTACCCCGTGCCGTAAGTAGCCAAGAAGTAGTGTAGTTAATAATAATACTTTTATTAGGAGCTTGTTTCTATAGTTGTATTCCTCTTTCGAGGATATGAGTTCTCCATAGTCAATTTAGCTCTGATACCAATTTATCACACCCCCGACCGAGGCGGCGGAACACGCCGGGTTTTGCAACTAAGTTCATGGGTCATAGGAAATTGGATATATAGCACAAGTACAACAATAAACAAAACAACATTTGTATTCCATCTTGATGTTTGAATACATGGTTCTTACGGATAATAATAGTACATGAATTGCCTTAATAGGGAGGAAGATGTAACAAAATAAAACTAGATAATTAGGTCGCTTGAAATCCATGACTAACCTTCTATTTGATAGCTTGTTTAATGATATCCTGAGAATACATGTAGTTTTGAGGGCCAACACATGGTTGGTGAGAGTTACAGGGTTGTAGAAACTAAGAATCAAGTATTAATCAAAATCAGAGTTAAACGAATGCAGATTGAACAAACGATGTAAATAAGATCTGGTTTCTGCTCATTTATGCTTTCAACTTTTACAGAGAAAAATAGACAGGTTCTGTAAAGGACTATTTTCTAACTCGAGTGTGTTCGAAAATGTACTTCTAGTGTGTTCGAAAATGTACTTTTTGTAAATGATCCAGTGTTTTCTGTTTTCCCTTTGATGTTAACACTCCTACGTATCGTACCGCTATGTGCGCATACATACAAATGAAAGTGTTGTGATAACTGGTGATGATACTTTATATCATGATCCTCCTCGGTACCACTACGATCGCCTGTCATATACAAGTTATGCATATTTAAGGTGAATAAGACGGTCGACTGAGTAACTCTGCCTCAAATCCACAACCAAACAAGGAACAGGAATTAAGGCGGAATTAGTCACTCTAAGTCTACAACATCTTAGTTATGCACAACCCTGATGTATATGTTCAGCCATCATAGCTTCTCTAAACGGATCCTTTAGTTCTCTTGAATACTGTGACTTGTTCCTATCGGTGAGTTATTATAATTACTTTTAAGTGTTATCCCCAAGTTTTAATCTTATATAAATATAAATTAAATTTCAAAGCAACTACTAAATTGAAACGTACCGCTGCTCGATGGCGACTCCGACGTCGACTCTCCTGCGGTGATCATCAGAATTCTTCCATCCGCTCCTGAGTTCTTTGTTATCGGGCAGTCCCTCCGGTAGTGTCCAGTCTCACCACAGCCATAGCAGGCTTGGTTTTCTTCAACTCTGGGGACTTGGGAGATCGGTTGAGCCGGTGCCCTGTAGAAACGGACTGTGTGTCCTTTTCTGTGGCAGTTCAGACACTGCATTTTCCGGCATACTCCGGTGTGGTGATAGTTGCACTTCCCACACTTCGGAAGGGTTCCAGCATATCGACTGGCAGGTGCTGGAGTAGCAGGTGTTGTGGCGGTGTAAATAGTACTCATTCGTTCCTCCTGCGGGGTGTACTTTGTTGTTCGCTTCTTCTTCCTCTTGTTCCTCGACTTCTTTCCATAATCCTCTTCCCTCGATGGCTCGGGAATCGGGACTTCTACACCATGATGGACTTCATGGTCGATGAGTCGCTAGGCCAGGCGTTTGGCACTATCGAATGTGGCTGGTTTAGAAGACAACACATTTCCTTTGGTCGGGGCAGTTAGACCCCAGATGTACCTTTCTATCTTCTTGCTCTCCGGGGTAACTATCCCGGGGCATAGTGCTGCCAAGTCGCTAAACCTGTCAGTGTAGGCCACTATGTCTGAGCCAACCATCTTGAGCTTCCATAGCTCTTGTTCCAGCTTTTGTACTTCGCCCCTTGGGCAGTACTCTCTCATTATCATTTCCTTCAAGTTTTCCCAGCCCATAGAGTTTGCCACTGTTAGAGTCAATGACTTAACATGGCCATTCCACCATGTTAGGGCTCTTCCGGAGAAGGTGCAGCCAGCAAACTTGACTTTGCTCCCTTCTGGGCATGAATAGATTTCGAAGACCGAATCTGTTTTCTCGAACCATTGCATCAGAGCGATGACTCTACCATTTCCGTCGAAGGAATTGGGTTTGCATTTCATGAAGTATTTATACGAACATTCCCTTGGGTGTTCATGGGTATCTCCGTGGTTGTTTAGGCGAGCACCGCCACTAAATCCACTGATACCACTTGCGCGAATTTGGGTTAGAGCGGCTATCGTTGCTGCTGTTACCGCTGCCTGAAAAGCAGCTACGTTGAACTGTGGCGGGGGTAGTGGCGGTTGAGTTGGAGTTATCGGAATAATGCGTCTGTTCGATTTACGAGGAGACATCTTTGCTAAAAGAATACAAAGATGAGATGGAATAAGTCTATAGCAGTGGACACAAGCCGAAAGCTGAAAAGACAAGGTTATCCCAGTTCTGAGTGTATCGGGTCCTGTCTTCCATAGGATTCTAGAAGCAATTCATAAAGGAGTCTATACCTAATAAACTCTATGAATTTGAAATGGTTATCCTCGATTGAATATCTGTTACCTGAATAACTGTTACCAGCTGCATGTAAGAAAATAATCCTAACACATAATGTGAGCAGTGTTTCCACTCGCTCATTAAGTTAAACAAGATTATTATTTATTAGTGTGACATGTAAGACCTTTTGGTTTCTTCGGTTGATCCCTCTTTGAAAGCTCCTCATGAACTTGCTCTCGTTTCCTCCTGACTCTTCTGTTGTCTATTATGAGGAAGTGGTTGCATCTATCTGGGCTTGTCGTGCGAGAATGGAAGTGACTAAAGAATCTATGAGATTTAAGGTAACTTTATGGGGTGATCCTTACAGAGTCCTCCTATAATTGCACTATGTATACAAGTTGTATATAACTTAAGATTAAATAGACCTTCGAATAAGTGATCCTACTCCAAAACCACAACCAAACAAGGAAAAGGTAGTGGAGCGTAGATCACAAATTCTAAGTCTATAAAATCTCAATTATATATAACCTTGGGAGTATACATTGTAAAATTGTAGACCTATCCGCAAGGGTCTTTTATGTTATCATGTAAGTTGTTTATATATAGAGCCTAAAATACTCCTATAGTATTTTAATGTAATCCTCTTGGTATGTTTCAAACTTGTTATCGCGTTATAGTATCATAGAATACTCCTATAGTATTCTAACTCTTATGTACTTGATCTAGTATTCTCTTCACTGGTGTTTAGGTAAGTTTTAAGACTGTTGCAGCACCACATCACTCCCAAACACATGTCGGTCACATCTCAAATGAATATAGTTGATCAGGCTATATTGATCCTAGCTATGATTACATAACTATTCAGGTTTGACGACAGTGTTCAACCTTTAAATACTTTAGTTCTGTTCTTCTTGTGATACTTGGTCTAGTATGTACATGTATAAGCAAGTAGGTATATTTTTATAACTTATCGTTATACTCTTAAAATATACCATTATCCAGAGCACTTAAGCCCCATTGTATTTATAGTTGTATATCTTTTATCGGTTGATATACTTATTTCACTATAAACAATGCTCTGATACCAATCTGTCACACCCCAAAACCGGAACGGCGGAAACGTTTTGGGGTGGAGGACGTCATGTTTAGTATCACAAGACATTCATTATAGTAAGCAAAGTAATGAACAACCATTTCATTAGAAATGAAGTGTTTACAAAGTGTGTGTTCACAAAACATAGAATACATAAGCAAATAACAAACAAGACTTGAAGCTATACTGCTCCATCTTCTGAATCCCAGTGCGAGTACCTGTCTACTAGGCTCCTGAGAATACAAGTTATTTGAAAGAGTTGATCAGCAATTAAGCTGGTGAGTTGATAAGATTTTAGTCATGTAAGTAAGTTGTAAAATGTTGTGGTAAACTACTGTTAAAAATGTAGTAAGTTGTAAGTTTTGTTTAGAAAAGTTCGCATGTTCCTCTTAGAAAATCCTATATTTTCTACTTTGATGAAAGGTACATAAAAATGATTCTACAATCCTTTCTATGAGTACTAAATGGATACAAGTGATATAAAACTCAGAGTAAACAAACAATCGACTGTGCGCATCTGCCCTAACTCACAACCAAATAAGGAACAGGGAGTAGGGCGGATAGCACATATCCTATTGTTTGTTAGATCATTGTTATATATAACTCTGGTATGTTCACTTGTTACTCATGGAGTTAATTGTAATGGTTTCTTTATATTTAATGAAAAGATTCTTCTAAGAAAACCTTAATTCTTATAATAAAATGGTGACCACAGTGATTACTTCTATAATCACTTAGTTTATACTGGCTATATATGATCTAATATCGATTAGATAGTTAATTGGGTGAATCTGCCCTAAGCCCACAACCAAACAAGGAACAGGAAGTAAGGCGGAAAGCACACATCCAACTACCTATTGGGTATCAATGATATATAACCATGCTGCATAAACTAAAGTATTATAGAGTTAATCACCTAAGGTCCTTGAAGTTTATCCTGGTTTAATAAAATGGATTAACCCCTTTACTAGTAAGTTTCTAGTTTTGTATACCCCAAGTTATGATTTGGAAAGTATGTTCTGTACTAGAAAATTATGCATTGACTCTGTGTCCTATGACTTGACCCATACCTGGTACCCTTATGATGACTCAATCTATACTGGACATATATATCTAGAATCGAATAGATAATAGACTGGGTGAATCTGCTCCAAGCCCACAACGAAACAAGAACAGTAAATGAAGCGGAGAGCACACATCCTATTACCTGTCGGATCCTATTGATATATATGTATCCTTTGATGTATACATTAAGGAATCATAAGATTAGCATTATGGCCCTTTCTACTAAACGTAGCCTTCTACCAAGGCATCAAATGCTATGTATTTTTGTTTCTTGTATTAATGTGTATTTTCCCGCGTGAGACTCTCATTAACTAAATATAGTTTATACAATAATGAGGTATATGAGAAGATCACAAAGTAAATGTAATAGGGAAAATAATATTTTACCTCAGCAGTGACACTGCTGGCTATAAAGAAATAAAATACAGACTCCAGGTAGTATTAAATGGATGATACACCTCGGGGAGTCTTAAGTAGTAAAGTACAGACTCCAGGTAGTATTAAATGGACAATACACCTCGGGGAGTCGTAAGTAGCCTTTAATACCAAATTGGTTAATTAGAGGTTTAAATGTAAACTCGTATGTAACCATGCTGATCGACGACTGAATAAAAGATGACCCTCCGGTGTCATATGTAGTGAGGTGACATTTGTCACCCCTTGGCCTTATCAGCTGGGACTGTAGCCAGCAGTCAGGGTGTGGGAGTGTCTGTCCCGTATAGATCTATACACAAGATGCCCGCTCGCCCTCCAGGAGACTCTGGTTACAATATGATACAACACTGTATCGTTGTATCCTTAAATAGTATGTCACATTAATTTATCGTATAACAGTGTTTGTATAGCAAGTTATAGTGTAGTAATGTTCTCTCTGTACTAGTGTATAGTATACTCTCTTGTATAGTGTGTAGTGTGAAATGTTTCTCAAAATAGTGTGTTCTGACTCATGTATGAACTGACTCTTTGTATGCTTCATTGTACTAGAAGTAATGAATAGTGTCTTCCTAAACTATACCTATTATAGTTTACTAGTGTTTTACTTGAACTGTTATTGAAAAAACTCTTTTATCTACTAAGTTATGCTTGTACTTTAAAAATGGAGTTTTGTAAAACTATAAAGTAACATAACTTTAAAAGAGTTTTTGAAATGTTTTTATCAGTTATAAAATACATAAGCAATCTTTTGAAAGATGTTTATAGAAAACATTTACACAATTGACATTGTGTTCAACTTGTATTCCCCCCCCCTCCCGTAAAAGCATTTAAAACAGTTAAAAGATTCATTACGGGGTATGAACTCACCTGATGTGGGTGATTCAACGAATACGCGTGTAAGGATGATAAGTTCCACGAATGAAGTCCCGAGACACAACAAGTCCTAAATGACATATAATCACATATTTTGGCATGAATACAGTGCTTGGAAGCAACCAAATGCAAGGAAACACCTCACGGGACTAGGAAACACTTTGACCAAGTGTTGGAATCACATGTGATTCATCTAAAGGGTGTTTAAGGCCATGGTTTGGTGTTTACGGCCAAGGGAGTTTACGGCCGTAAACTCATGGTCAAAGTTGCATATGAGGGTGTTTGAAGGCTAGGGAAGCTTGAGGGAATTTTACTCTACACAGTGGTGAGAAAGACCAACTCAATGGAGAGTGTTGAGGTGTTTACGGCCAAGGGAGTTTACTCTTGGCCGTAAACTCTCTAAATGATCACATTTAGGGTCTTAAAGATAGGGAGTCTCAAGGGTTCAAGTGTTCTAAGGTTTAGCAAGAGCCTAGATGTGTTTAAGGTCCAATACTTGACCTTAATTGGAGTTTACGGCCAAGGGTGTTTACTCTTGGGCCGTAAACTCTCTAAATGATGAGTTTGGTGATGATTCAAGGTCTTACAAAGCACAAGGGAGTGTTCTAGCCTCAAGTCCAAGCCTTAGGAAGAGTTTAAGGCTCAAATGGCATACTTATAGGGGTTTACGGCCATGGGTGATGGCTTGGCCATAAACTCCTTTTGGTCTTGTGTTTTTGATGTTTTCAAGGCTCTAAGGATGAACCTTAACTAGATATCAAGTGTAGGGAAGAGTACTTACGATATGGAGGCTTGAAATGGTCGTTTTTGGCCAAGAACACTAGTGTGTGTTCTTGGTGAAACTTGAAGATCTAGCAAATGGAATGATTTCATGGATGAAATCAAAGAGTGTAACTAGGAGATGAAGTGTATCAACAAATCAAGGAAAGAACACTTACGTTTTTTGATGATCTAAGACGATGAACTCGATGATACTTGAGAGAAAACTGGAAGTTCTTGAGTTTGGAAGTGAAAGAATGGCTAGAAATGATCAAGGGCCATATATATGGACTTGAGTTTACGGCCACATGAGTTTATGGTCGTAAACTCATTGGCTTTGTGGTCGTGAACTCCTTATGATGAGGTTAAGGCCCTAATGTTTGCACAGTGTCTCTAGCAGGTACATTCTAACACTTATTCCTTAAGTGTACTAGGCTTAAAACTCCTTAGAATGACCTTTAACCAGGCTAGAATTCATTACCAATGAGTCTGACACTCAATTGAGTTGACTGACTGAGCTTTTAAAGCAAATTTTTTATTTCGGGTTGTCACAATATACCATACCAAATGGCTTCAAACATATTTCTCCGTCAGGATACTTCTTCAACTCAGGTTGAGTTAAAGGAAGTTCCATTGGCACTTTTACAGTCTATCCCTTTGTTGTAGCTAACTCAACATCAGTAAGAGCTAAGCACTCATAATAGTTGTCAATGAAAATCTTGATGTGAGCCAACCCAAGTCGAAAAACTTCAGGATCAGTTTCTCGAAGATATGAAGCATATTTATCCTTTAGCAACAATGAAACTTGTATTAGATCATACAAGTTCATTAAAGGAAAATCAGCTACCGAAAAATCACACACTTGCCCATTCTCCCTAGAAACAATAAAGCAAAGATTCTGCATCATATTTTCGAACAACACATCTCGCTTTATGCTGATCACCTTCTTAATCTTCACCAGTGACCAAATCTCCTCTGGAAGCTTTCCAAGAACAGCATGAAATGTGATCTTCATGTAAGTGTACTCATCATCATTATCAAAATTTTCAGCTATTTTGTACTGATCTATAATGAACATCATCTCATTGATGGGAAAATCCAATTGACTCATATCGGTGTTGAGAACAACATAGCTTTTCTTTGGCTTCTTTTCGAAAGCATACATATGGTTATATGCAACTTTCGACTCTATTGTTTCATAATTGTAATGCTTTGAAGGATCACCCTTGTTCATCCCAGGTGGATCATTTGCACGAAGACGCATAATGCTTTGTACAATTCGGAGCTTTTCAACCTCAGCCTCCGCTTCAGCCTTCTTTTCTTCCTTTGATTTTTCGACCATAACAGCTTTGCCTTTGTCTTTTACAGATGAATTATCAACCTGTTCCTTAGGCTTCGAACTGTTGCCACCTTCCCCAATCATAATTCCTTTGGAAATTGGTCTTGAAATTGGTTTCGTTGATATTGGCATTGTTGTCACAACAGTTGAAATAATTGGCTCAGCAGTTGACATGGTTGGTATTGTTATTGGAATCTTCGAAGAAAACATCTTTCCAACAACTTCACCACTATCCTTCGTACCACCAACCACCTTTTCTCCCCCTTGCACCCCTGTGAAAACAGGTGGGGCATTCGTCGGAAAAAGGCTAGAAATGTGAGAAAGAGGAGCAAGTTGTTTGTGTAGAATAGCTTCAAAATGAACGAACTTTTGAGACAAAAAGTCTGGAGTAATTAATGGAGATAAAACTGATTTAACAGTTAAATCTTTGAGCTCCTTCAGCAGATTAAGCACTTCCACAAAGCTTTGATTTTCCGTTGTCGATAATTGAGTAAGTTGAGGACTCAAATCTTCGTACAACTTGACATATTTGGTAACAGCATCACAAATAATGTCAACTTTCTGATTAATCGAAGCATAATCTCGTTGCACAATCGAGATTTCCTTTTGCATATCCTGGCGAAGCTCTTGAATTTGCAAATTCACATCTTCCCTCACCTTCTTGACATCTTTAACGAATAACACATGTCGTTCTTTTACCAAATCCTTGAATTCTTGCACCTCCCTTCTAAACATCGAATTGAGAGAATTCACCCTTAATTCATCATTCTGATCATTGTGATCAATCTTCTCCAAGAGTCGAATCTCTGAATCTCGGATCTTTCCAGAGACTTTACTCACCACCTTTGCTTCGAAAGTTTGCAGCAGACTATCAACTTCCATATTAGAAACAGACGAATTACTCCCCAAATCTGCTTGAGATTGAAGAATGGAATTCAATTTCTGGTTGAGAATCTTGAATTGTTTCATTGTCATCAACATATGATCAGGGAAGTGATCTTCTTCATCATCAAACTGTAAGTCGTCAAATGCACCTCCAAAACCTTCATTGTCAGTATCAGTTTCACCAACAGGCGAATCAATTTTGGGTGAATCAGTGGATTGAGATGGGAAAAGAGTAGTAAAGGGTTGATGAAGAATGTTTTCAAATGTTGGGGAACTGGTAATATTCGGAATAATACAAGGAGGTAAGGATACGAAAGTATTAGAGATTGAAGATCCAAGAATACCTTTAGAAGTAGCCTCAACTTATTTGTTCAACCCTCCTTCACCCATGTTGACATTTACATCCGTATCAGATACGTGTGTAGGGATGTCTAAAGTTCGAACCTCCTCAGTATTTGATTCAGTTAACGAAACTTCGGGTGGGATGACAATATTCTGCTCAGGAGTAGATACAGATTGAGAAACAATTGGTTCTGGTGTGTCAGGAACTACTTCTTCTTCGGAAGACTCCTCTTGGATAACCAACTTGCGTTGTTGTTTCTTCTTCTTTGAAATGTGTTTGGCCACATCTTCAGCTCTACGTTTCTTGGACAGAGGCGAAACTGGAGCTGGAACCTCTCGAAAAATGACTCCTTGATGAGAGAGTTGTGGTTTACGAACATTAGAAGGAGAAGATTTGAACACACCATCCGAAGATTTTCGTGAACCCCTAGTCCGTTTCTTCAATCGTCGAAAAACACCAGATTTTGAAGGAATTTTCTCTGCCACTACTGTATCATTAACAGGCTCCACTGGTTTGATGACAACAGTCGAAACATTCACTTCAGCCATCTCAGGCTTCTTTGAAGACTTCATGAATTCGTGCACAATATTCTTAGGAGACTTCTTTGATTCATGCACTGGGTTTTCTGGTGTAGCCTTTGCATCCTTTTTAGAACGTTTAGACTTCTTGGAAGGACCAGCTTCTTCTTTCGACAATAATTTTCCAGTCTCAACATCTGGATTGATAGTTTTGAAATATTCAACCAACACCGAATTCGTTGGCTCAACCCTCTTTAGCATTGCATCAGGAATCCGAGCAATGTTTGTGAATACTTCCATATCATCCGAAACTTCCTTTGGGAAGTGATACTTCAAAAACTCAGCCTTTTCTTCTTCAGCAGGAACAGCAATTCCTTCTTTTTCATAGAAGTAACCAAGTAATAAGCTCCAATACCTAGCACACGAAATGCCTTGAACCACATTCGTGTTTTCGACACTCTTTTGGAATTCCTTCCATAGTTGTGTTGAATAATCAACTGAGATATCATAGTACAATCATGCCACCATCGCATAAACCTCCATGCGACCTTTGTCTAAGCCAACACTTCGACCTGTTAAGCATCGCAGAAAAATTCCAAACAAGAAATTCCACACAGTTGGCAATGCTGACTTCTTGAAATCACTAATCTTCGTGAGTGGGGGTTGATGACCCATCTCATTAAACATATGAATAACTTGTGCATAAGTGAGATCAGTAACAAGTTGTGAATTGGGAATATCCAGAATCTGACAAAAGAGTTTCTGGGACAAACGAATTTTCTTGTCATTCACTAGTTGAAAGGTAATGATATCCATTGCTTTACTATACGTAGCAGTGGATCTTACCTGAAAAATCCATGAGAGAGGAACTGCGAATGAATTGAACATCGCCTTTGACAGAACAGAACTCTTCAATGCGACAATTAGCATCTTCAATTCTTCTGGATACAGAGACACATCCCCTTCCACTTGATAATTGGTGCTTTGAATCTTCATGATCGGTTGAGAAGTAATGTCTTCAGTTGTTCGAGAAGTAGAATCAACGCCAGGCATGATTAGGGTTTAGAAGCTTTGAAGAACAGAGAGAATTTGGGTATTTGATTTCTTTTGTTGTGCGTAAAAAGACAAAGAACCCATAAATGCCCTTTTTATATGTAACCCTTAATTTGAATTGAACGCAGGATAAGCATTGATTGAGATCTGACGTAGCACCTTAAAAGTCGCACCAGTCTGCCAATAAAGTTGTCATGCGTCAAAAAGTAATTGTCACATCACCTTGAAACCAGGAAACGTATCCTCACACAGTCTGTTCGTGTCACCTCAAGGAATAGTAACCGTCATCAACCTTCGGATGGAGGGTAAGCTCTTTCGTCTTTGGGTTTAGAGACGAAGTCATTTGCTAGACTGTCGAAATCATCAGCCTGAGTTGGTAGTACTCAGAACCTCAAGGATTTCGTGTGTGCTGTGTGCCAAAGAAAAGATAAGAAACAAATTAACGAAAATTTGGATCTTGTGATGTCACAAATTTCGACACAAAAGCAGAGAAGCCCCGGGAAAAGGTTACTTCATTAATTATCAAGAGAGATAATCAACTGCTTGTATATTTTCCCGTGAATTACAATCGAATACTTGTAGAGAAGTATCGAAGGGCTTCTTTTGTTAGGCTTATTGGTTGGTTTTAAAATTTCGTTACAAATCATCCTAAACATAAGGTGAGTAATTGTAACAGAAATTACTTGTTTGACCAGTGTAGTCAGTGACAAGTATGCTTTGAAATATGTTGATAGTAACTTTGAAAGCACAAGAAACTCATACAGAAATCATATTCATAAAAAAAATTATTCTGAATCCTGTTGGGTAACAAACATCATAGGTTTCGATAGTTTGATCAAGATCACACATAAGAAGAGAATATGATTTTGAGTTTCGAAAAATGGTACTGAAACAAATGTTTCGTCAAATCTGGAACAAAGTTCCCCGTCAATTCTGTATTAAGATATGAAGTTGGGTTTCACTTTCATCACGACCTCATGATGTCAGATCACTAACACAGAATTTTGATATATCTAAACCTTGATGGGTTGAATCAAAGATCTCTTGGATATATGTCTTCGTGTATGCAAGTGTAAGAAATTTTGTGATGAAAAAGAGTGGTTATGAAGAACGAATTGTACCTCTGTTATTTTCGGACAAAACAGATAACTCTTAACTCATGTGAGAAGAGTAAGGTAGCTCAATCGACTAATGTGAATATAAGCCTGACTTGGGAAGAAATTTTCGTATGAAAAAGTTCATTAAGGCTTTCGGAAACAAACATTGATTCTGCAGAGGCTTGGGTCAACATGCTGCAGCATGCTTCTAGGGATAACCTAACTAGTACATAATTAACGAAAGTTTACCTTCCCTTGAAACCAAGGATGACCCTTGAAAACAAATGTTCGTGTTATCTGCACAATGAAAAAGAAACAAAGAGAATAACAAAAATCTTTTTGATATTTTTGATTTTTCAAAAAAAAATATTTTTGAGTTTTTGTGAATTTTTCGAAAAATGAAACAATTAACAAAAGAAAATCTTTTTAGTATTTTTGATTTTTCGAAAAGATAATAACAAAACAAAATAAAATCTTTTTGTAGTTTTTGATTTTTCGAAAAGGAAACTAAGATACAATCGTACAAAAAAAATTTGTACAAACAAACGAAAATTAGACAAACTAGCGAAAATTAAACAACCGTACAGAAATTTGATAAACAACCGAAAATTTTGTACCACACAACCATCATGCAAATTGTCGAATTCGAAGCGTGTCGAAGCGTTGACTATGAACAGTAACCTCTGAATGACGTCTGATAGCCTCTGAATCGACACATTTCTATGACACACCTTTGTTATTCATTCGAAATCCGTCCTGGAACTGAATTCGCTTCAATCATTCCCAACCCTTTCAAAATTCGAACAAATGATTTTTCATCCAAGGCTTTTGTAAAAATATCAGCAAGCTGATTAGTTGTTTTTACAAAATGAACTTCAATGTTTCCATCTTCCACATGATCTTTGATAAAATGATAACGAAGAGCTATGTGTTTTGTTTTTGAATGTTGTACTGGATTATGAAAAATGTGTATTGCACTTTGAGAATCACAGTACAATGGAATCTTTTTCATATTCACAGCATAATCTCTCAACTGACTTTGAATCCATATAATCTGAGATGTACAAGCAGCAGCTGCTACATATTCAGCTTCAGCAGTAGAGATCGAAACACATGTTTGCTTCTTTGACTGCCAACTAACTAACTTTCCATCCAAAAATTGATAACCACCACTAGTACTTTTTCGATCCAATGTACACCCTCCTAGATCTGCATCTGAAAATGCCTGAATGAAAAATCCTGTTTTCGAAGGATACCACAATCCTAACGAAATTGTTCCCATGAGATAACGAAATATATTCTTCACTGTTGTTAAATGTGGTTCTCGAGGATTTGCTTGATACCTATCACAATTACATACAGAAAACATGGTATCAGGTCTACTTGCAGTAAGATAAAGCAATGAACCTATCATGCTCCTGTATAAAGTAAGATCAACCGCAGGCGTTTCTAACGAAGGTGTTAGCCTTGTGCCAACAGCCATTGGTACTCTAAACTTTGTGCTATTTGTCATTCCAAACTTTTCGAGCAAATTCCTTGTGTATTTCTCTTGATTGATGAATATGCCTTCTCTGTTTTGACATATATTTAAGCCAAGAAAATTATTGATTTTTCCCATCATGCTCATTTCGAATTGACTTTTCATCAAGTTTTCGAATTTTCTAGACAAAGCAGGGTCAGTAGAGCCAAAAATAATATCGTCAACATAAATTTGAACAAGCATCAGATGACACCCAACTTTCTTTCGAAATAATGTGGGGTCAACTGATCCTTGTTTAAATTTCGATTGTTTTAAGAAACTGGTAAGAGTTGCATACCATGCTCTTGGTACTTGTTTTAACCCATATACAGCTTTATCTAATATATATACATGATCAGGATGCATTTCATTTACGAAACCTGGAGGTTGTTCTATGTAAACTGTTTCTTCAAGTTCTCCATTGAGAAAGGCACATTTCACATCCATTTGATAGACATCAAAATCCTTATGAGCTGCATAAGCTAAGAATATTCGAACAGCCTCGCGTCTTGCAACACGGGCAAAGGTTTCTTCATAATCAATTCCTTCTTGTTGCGAATATCCTTTTACAACTAAACGTGCTTTGTTTCGTACAATATTTCCATCTTTATCGGTTTTGTTTTTGAAAATCCATTTTAACCCAACAATCGAAACATTTTCAGGTTTAGGAATTAATCTCCAAACCTTGTTTCTTTCAAATTCAGCCAGTTCTGATTGCATTGCAACAACCCGATCTGAGTGTTCCATTTCCATCTTAACTGTCTTTGGTTCAATTTTAGATATGAAAATATTAAACATGCAAAATTCTTGATGAGTATTTAATACCTCATTCTTCGCACGAATTTGAGCTCGTGTTAATACTCCATCTTGAGGATTTCCAATAACCTGATCAATTGGATGAGTCTTTGTCCATTTGTCTAATGGTGGATAAGCCGGATCAAATTCCAAAGGTGCATCTTCGTACAGCTCTTCATTTTCAGATCCTACAACAGAAACATTATCATTCAGATCATGAAAATCATCATTTTGATTAAAATTTATTGTTTCATTTTCCTCCTCAACACTATTATTATTTTGATGCTCCCCCTCAACTAGATGCTCCCCCTCAACAACATCATCCATTCTCCCATTCTCCCCCTCAAAAGAATGCTCCCCCTCAACCAGAGTATTCGAATCCAAGTGCTCTCCTTCGACTGGATTATCAAGCATATTTTCGCCAAGTCCAAGAGAATTCGTTGTTGAATTAACATCTACTATGTTTGGAGGAATTTCCAAGTCATCATTATGCTTCGAAGATTCAGAGTGATGATTATCATTCGCATGAACTTCAGCATCCACAGCCCTGTCAGAAATACCAAAAATTAAATCATAATCAAAATCAGATGAATTGGATTCTTCAGTTTCATCAGATGATTCATTAATAGTTGGTTTTTGTGCAAATTGCTTTTCAACTTGTTTGACATAATAATCATCAAAAGTAAGATTGAAAGTTTCTTCGATTTTTCGTGTTCGCTTATTTAACACTCTGTATGCAACCGAATTGTGTGAATAGCCCAAAAATATGTCTTCGTCAACTTTAGCTTGAAATTTTGAAAGGTTATCTTTAAGATTCATGATAAAACACCTGCAGCCAAAAACATGAAGGAATTTGACATTAGGTTTCCGATTATTGATAATTTCATACGGAGTGATATTGAATCGACGTTGAATGAAAGATCGATTTTGAGTAAAACAAGCTGTGGAAACTGCTTCAGCGCATAGATATTGAGGAAGATTCGCATATGTCAACATAGTTCTTGCTGCTTCACAAAGTGAATGATTTCGTCTTTCAACCACACAATTTTGCTGCGGTGTATAAGGTGAAGAGAAATTATGCGAAATTCCTTTTTCTGTTAAGTACGAATCCAGCTCATTGTTCTTAAACTCAGATCCATTGTCGCTTTTGATTTTTCGAACATTTTTCTTCAGACTCATCTCAATTTTCTTAATAAACTCGATCATTGTTTGAGCAACCTCAGATTTTAACCTGAGAAAATATACCCAAGTAAATCGTGAAAAATCATCAACAATAACCAAAATGTACCGTTTATTGTTGAGTGTTTCAACAGTCGATGGTCCACAAAGGTCAATGTGTAGTAGTTCCAACTGTTCTACAATTTTCGAATCTATCACAATTGGATGACCTTTCCTGTGCTGTTTCCCTTGTTCACAAGCTGCACACAATGTATCATTATCAAATTTTAGTACATGTAAACCACGAACAGGATCATCTACAACCAATTTATTTCAGTTTCGAAAATTTAAATGCGACAATCGTTGATGCCATAACCAGCTGATGTCAGAGGAAGCTTTCGAAAGTAAGCACGTTGAGGGTTTGCCGATGATAGGTTTGATATCAAGAGTAAACATGTCACCATGTCGTTTGGATTTGAGCAAGACTTCGTTAGTTTCAACATTGGAAAACAAAATGAAATGAAGAACATAATGAAATGAAGAACTTTTAACCCAATCACAAATTTTAGTTTTGAGACTATCAATTAAGTCCACATCATTATTTAAAGAAACAGAAACATAAGTTTTTGTTAGTTTGGGATTGTCACTAACGCATGCCTTTGTCTTTTTAGATTGAGTATGATCAAGCTTGTCTTTCGAAACCGGTTGCCAAGTTTTAACCGAAACATTCGAATCTTTTGATGACGAGCTTTCAGTTGACGAAGAATTCACATAATTCTCATAAGCTTCATGAATTTGTTGTGGAGAATATTTCGTTGATTGATATTTTCGACCTTTTCCTTCCAACCAATGATCAATGTTTTTGTTACGAGACAACCCTTTTGTGTATGAAACTTTTAAATTTTGTTTTCCTGTAGGATTTGGAAAATTCGGTTTTTGTGGAAAGAAATCAACATTTGATTTAGGTCGAAATGCCATAGCATATCGACTTCCATCATTGTTGCCAACACTTCGATTTAGAGAAAATCGATTTGGAGATTTTTGTTTTTGAGAAAACCTTGTCTGTTGATTAGAAGAAAATCGTTGATGTGATGATTGATTTTGAACATTCTTTGATGTATTTTGGTTATCTCTTGAAAATGATGAGTTTGAAACTTTCAAAAAATTTGTTTTTGGTTGAAATTCAGATTTAGATTTATTTGTTTGAGCGGGATTTTGCTTAAGATCTGAATAAATTTCTGAATGAGAAGACTTATTTTCAACAGATTTAGTCTTTTTGGTTTCAGTTGTTTTCAAATTCAATTCATTATGTTGTTTTCGAAGTTCCCATTGTTTGCTAAAAAATCTTCTTTCGAGCTTGTCTTTTTGAAATTGCATTTTCTTTTGAAAACTTTTCAATTTGTTCTTTAAATTCTTTGGAATTCAAATTGACAATTGTATGTTTTTCCACAACAACTTCTTTTGAAACTTCTTTCACAATTTTTGATTTTTCAACCCATTTGCGTTGCGGTTTTTGTCTTTGAAAAACATACAAATTCTTTGTTAAGGTATTTTCGACTGTGCTTTGATTTGAAAAGCATCCTTCATTCGTTGTATTCTTCTTGTCATCTTCGACCATTTTGGTGAATTCTGGTTTAATGTTTTCAACATTTCCAGTTGTAACAAACACTTGATTTGGAAAAACAACATCATCAGTACACTTAAAATTAGGATACACCACTTGATTTGTTTGCAAATAATGAGCTCCTTTTTCAGACAACACTTTGTCGAAATTTTCAGTTTCTCCAAATACTTGATCAACAACAACACGATGAATTTCTTTTTCTATCGAATCTTTGTTTGATGAGACCTTTTTTTTCGATTCGTCATCATCATTTTCATCATCACTGCTATCCGTTTGACTATCTCGGATATCCACAAACTCAGAATCACAAACTTTTGAAGTTGAAGGTTTGTCAGTGTCAATCTTAACTTCCAAATCCTTAAGTTTTTCTTTTCCTTTAGACTTTGATGCAACATTAATGACAGACAATTGAGAACAATCAACATCCTCAATCTCACTTATTTCGCTAATATTGTCAGAGTTATCTTCAATATTGGCAAAATTAGATTGAGAATCAAGTGTCGAATTCTCAGTCTTTTTCAAAATTTTGATTTGTTCTTATTTTGTCAAAGTATCATTCACAATGTTAACCAATTCATTTGTATCAAGACATTCATCAATTTTGACAATTCCATAAGCATATCTATCATCACGAATTTTGTCAAACTCAGCAATGTTTTTCTCACGATCATACGAAATATTATCTACCTTCGCTCTTTCCTATGCTAGAAAAGGTAATAATTTCCTATGTTGTTCTTTGCTAATATCACACGAATGATGCAATGCAGTTAATTTCGCATATAGACGTTTAGCAGAATTGTAGTAGATATTTCATTGAGCTAACAAAAGTTTTACATCACTTGATAACGAATCACGATCACACATTATGTTTGTTATTTGCAATTCTAAACATTCTATCTTGACTACTTTCAAATCTAACTTCTTTTGTGTCTCTAATAACTGATTGCTTAATTTCTTAGCTTCATTGCTAGCAGAAACAACCAAATTATCGAAATAAGCAACAGTATCATCAAAAGCAACAATTTCATAATCATAAGCACTTAAAGGAATATTGAAAGATTGAAGAATGTTACGTACCTTTGTTGTCATTGGAGACTTATCAGTAGATTTTGACACAAAGCAACAACCCTCGACCTCTTCATCTGAATCTTCCTCCAGCTTCGCATATATTGCCCCATGCGTAGGATTACGCATTTCCTCATCATCGGAGCCCGAAGACCAGATTTTATATGTGCCATCATTCTCCTGTTCACCTTGAGCCACCAAAGACATATTTTTCTCCTTCGTACGTACTTCTTCCAACCTCTCCCCATAATAAGCCTCATCCTTCACTCTATTCTTCTTCTTATCTTTCTTTCGAAGCATGCAATCATTTGCTAAATGATTGGATCCATTGCAATAATGACAATCCATACCAGAATCTCCTTTCAATTTCTTCTCTTTCTTTTCCTCAGCACCCTTCGCATCATTTTTCTCATACTTCTTCTTCTCTTCTCCTGCAGCTTTGTTCACGAAACTTCCTTTTCCTTCACTTTGCTTCACCTTCGAATTAAACGGTTTCTTGAAAAACTTTTTGACTCGGTTGTTAGAGTAAAAAGCAATTGCCTCATCATCAGAATTCATTAAAAACCCCTCTTCATCATCAGAATCATATTGTTCGATAGTTTGCTTTTCAGTTACTTTTGAGACAAGTGCTAACGGACCTCCCAGACTTAGCTTCGACTCTTCTGCCATTTCATTCACTTCACTTTCGTGAGTTTTCAGTTGATTGTACAAATCATTCAAAGAAGATGTGTCGAAACTTTGTTGATTCTCCACCATCATGCTAACACTTCTCCATTCTTTACGGAGTCCCATAACAAAGGTGAGATTGAATTCCATGCCAGACCTCGTGATTCCATAACGATTGCATTTGTATATCAGCTCATTCAGCCTATCATAGTAACTTTCAATAGTTTTACCATCTTTTTGCTTGAAATCCTTCAATTCAATCAAAAATTGCTTAACTGAATTGATTTTCGTCTTCTCGCTGCCTTGAAACTTTTCTTTGAGATTATTCCATATTTCCTTTGCAGTTGTACAACTTCTGACATAGTTATATACCACTGGAGGCAATGCACCATGTAACTCCCTTATGCATCGTCTTTCAAGTTTCTTCATACGATCATTTTGATTTTCCACACTCGTAGTACTGGATGAAGATCCAAATGGTTAAAGGTTCGTCGGAAGAGTAATATTCCCGGAGATGCAAGTCCAAAGCTCTTCATCGATTCCATTCAAGTAATCATGCATAAGATCAGACCACTGATCATAGTATTCAGGAACTAGCATAGGAATCTTAGTTGAAGATCCTAGCAGATGAGAGTATGAAGTCATCGAGTTGAGATTGAAGTTCGCCATTGATGTACGGAAGAAAATTTTTGAGAATTTATGAGAAATCAAAGAGAATTTGAGAATAAATTGCTGAATTGAACAGAAAAACAAAGTAGAATACTTGATTCAACAAATCTGTTGCAGAATCGAATCACAACTCAAGATCTAGAAAAAAAATTCACGTCAAAAGATGCGGAACATTTTGAACCAGAATTTTGATTCAAAAACCTTTTGAAACAGAATGAAAATTAGATCTCAGATCATGATTCCTGCTCTGATACCAATTGTAGAAACTAAGAATCAAGTATTAATCAAAATCAGAGTTAAACGAATGCAGATTGAACAAACGATGTAAATAAGATCTGGTTTCTGCTCATTTATGCTTTCAACTTTTATAGAGAAAAATAGACAGGTTCTATAAAGGACTCTTATCTAACTCTAGTAAAGTTCCATATTTATAGGAACAGTGAAAACATACAAAAAATACTAAGGCATTGACAATTAACCTTCGTACGAAATACACCTCAGTAAATAAACTTAACAAAACATACAAAGGGTAAAACATACTTCGACATATTACAATATAATTCGACCCTAACAAGGGTTTCTGCTAGCAGCAGTAATACTTTTAAAAACTCTAAAAGGTATTTTCTTTGTAAGTACAACCATACTTAAAACTGTGTTTGTAAAGAGTCTATGAATAAACTTTGAAAGACAAAATGCATTTTTGCATAAGTAAATCCATACTTAAAGTAGTTTTAAAAAGAACCAAGCCCATGGCTTGTAGTAAGAGAGAAAGATTCTAGTTAATGTTTAAAGTTATCTGCCAAGGTTGTAGTTATTAACCGCATATAAGGCTAAAGTTGTACAGATCTACGGATAAAGTTATCTACCAAGGTTGTATTTAACAACCACACATATGAATAAACGGATATACGGATATAGTTATTCCATAAAGTTTGACTATAAAAGTCATTAACTAAGATATATGGATGTACTTTTATGATAAAAGTCGAGTATGTTTGATAAGTATAAGCGTAATAGTGTATGATATTCGTTTAAATAGGTAACAAATCTTATCAGAGTGTACACAAGTACATGTAAGAATCTAAGATATAAGTTTTATAGCTTATTTATATATGTATATATATATATATATATACACACACACAGATATATATATATATATATATATATATATATATATATATATATATATATATATATATATATATATATATATATATATATATATATATATATATATATATTCATGATATAATGTTGAAAACTATAGAGTTGATAACCGTTTACGACACACGTTTTATGACAAGCTTTTTATTCATTAAAAGTCATAGCACGTCGTACTAGAAAGATATATCATTTTTATTTGTTCTAATATATTCATAACAACTATAATATATGTATATAACATATTTTAACTAGTTTATTTGCATATGAGGTATTATTTAGCAAAATAACATTTATAAACTAGTTATGAATTTGTAAGTGTTTTCATAAACCAAATAAGGTAGAGCACGTGTATTCTCCTCGGAAATGTATAAAAGCGTTAAAATGGCGCTGTAAACACTCACCTGAATGTACGATTGTCGGTTTATTTCGAGAACTCAACTCTTCTAAAACGAACTATTAGAACTATTTGTGTTACCTATTTAACCAAAGGAAATTTTTGGCATAAATTAATAAGTGTGGGGCTGTTTTGTATCTTAGCTATATCATAGGGCAGATTTTTGTTTAAACAAATTGAATAGGACTGATTTGGATAAGAAATTTCACTTGAGGGGTTGTTGTGCTAAATCAAGGTTTGAGAATAAGACTAATCTTGTAAATATTTGTTAGGGAGGGGTGGTTTTAATCAATTTGACATGGAAATTTAAGATAGCTTCTTCTTCTTTCTGTTTACATGCGTAGGTAAAGAAACACACAAAAAGAAACGAAGGTCTCTTGGTATCCGCTGTTCAAATATTGAAAAAAGCAACGAGGAACAAAAAAGGAAATGGTAGTGGTGGAGACTTACGATATTAGCAAACGGTGATAGAGATATGATGGCCGAACAGCAGCACCCACCGACAGTAGCAGGATGTAGCGGAGTTGTGATGGTAGCCTCCTGCTGTGCATGATGAGAGGGTGGGGGGAAGGCAAGGCTGCGATCAAGGGATGTCCGGGCCTTCTTCAATCAACAGAAAAAGATAGAGAATGGATATGGTGGTGGCTTTCGATGGTCACCACAAGAACACTACTCTTGGGGATGGTTATTCTTGAAAGTGAAAAAGAAAAAGGGCAGTAGGTGATGATCAAAGGGTGGGTTGGGAGGTGTCTGTTTGGTGGTTACCCTAAACCGAGAGAGAGAGAGAGAGAGAGAGAGAGAGAGAGAGATTTTGAGAGGTGTTTTGATTGGTGTGGAAAATGAGAAAGAAAGAGTCTCCTTTTATATCCTCATGCATGCAAGAAAGGCCATCTATCCACATGCTTTTTGGTTAGTCAGACACTCAAGGACACCCATACATTGTACTTTTGGGAAAGTGTGCACTCTAACTTCAAGGACAAAGTAAGGTGGTGATGGGGAAGGGTTATGGACGTGTGTATGGCCAATCAGAAAGGCAGGAGGTTGATTCTTCACTCAAGCAAGGTCGTAGTGCTTGGTGATGTCCTTTTCAGAAAGTTCTTGAACTTTTCTATTGGATGCAAAGTGGATGCGAGTTCAAGTTCAAGTTTTAAGTCTTAGTTGCGACTAGATGTGATTGGAAGTGATTGGATGCGAATTATCGCAAGACATTGTAGGCTATTGTTATCGGATGCGATTGTGAACTTCGGAAGGTCATTTGGTGTGAACAAGGACGAAAATGATATGATTGCGAAAGGTAGACTCTTAAGTTACAAGTGGGGTCCTGTTTGCGAATGGGAAGACTCCGAGAAGGGTAAGATTGGTTGTGAATATCGGAACGAGTTCAGTTGCGATTCTCGAAAGGGTCTTGGATACAAAATGGGTTTTGGTAGCGATTGGATGCGAATGACTGATAACGGCCGCAAACCATCACAGTTATTGATAAATCCGATGCGAATACGAACCATTTCGGAATGGTTGGTGGTTGCGAACGACCGGTGGATGCGAAAACTACTTGGATGCAAAGCTATCAGATGCGAACGTCGGAACCCAAGTTGAGATTTTTGGACTTGGATACGATTTCCGCAATGGGTCCATATGAGATGCAAACCTCGGAACCCATTAGGCTCTTATTGGTTCCAAAGGGTTGTTTGAGATTTTCCACAATTGGAAGTAAGATATCATTTTATATCTTATTTTAGTTGTAGTGACACTATATATTTTTAAAAATATGCATTAAAACTCAATAATTGAAATTAGAAGGAGATTCACTGTGACTTAATCGTCTACAGTTTTAGACCAAAATTCCTGATCACAGTATTTGAACAGTATATATTTTGTACACATTGTAAGTAAGAACATGTAACAGTTGCAAATTTTGAATAAATTTAGATTTACTTATCATTTATTAGATGTTCCCATTCATGTTCTAAGATGATGTATTCTATGTTAAGAATTTTTTCTCATAATATTATATATGAAGAAAATCTATATGAGTTCATTAAATTAGTAGAGCTAAAGATAAAACCTATATAATCAAATGATATTTGATTTAATCATATCTATGTCATTATCATCCTAACTATATAAACAAGAAACACATATACCAAGTTCAAAAGATGAAATTTTGAAGGAAAAAGAGTCTGATTCATTTGATATATATGAAACCTATTTATATGGAAAGATGATTCACAAGTCTCTTTCTCTATTGGTAGTGAAAGAATAAAAGGATTGACAAAGAATTATACATTGTGATGTATGTAGTCTTCTCAACCCTATGAATATATTTGGTGATAGATACTTAATCAATCTCATTGACGACTTTTATTCGTTATTGTGGAAACTTTTGAATTGTTAAAATTGTTTCATAGTGAAGATTGAAATACAACTCAATGTGGACACCATAAAATAATCGTTATGATAAAGATAATTAATTTTTAAACCAAGTCTTCTTGGAATATCTTAGGAGTTATGGAATCGATTCATAACTCATTCTGTCAAGAACACTCAATCATCATTTGTACAGTTCTTGTGGGTTATGGGACACCTAACCACATAGACTTTATCTTATGCTGTTTGAGGTAGTTGTATTTTTTTAGTGGGATAGGGTCACCAGACCTTTAGTTGTATATCAATACTACAAGTTTTTGAAAAGGATAAATCATACCTTATAGTCTACTATATGATGTTTTCAATAACTCTTTCCTTTATAAACTTTTGGAGTTATGCTCACTTCAACAAATATATATTCAGTATATATATTTCCAACCAAACAAGTAGATTAGATAACTTCGTATGACTAAGTATGAAATGTTCTATCCTTGTCTAAAAGGTATAGTGTAACATCCGAATATTTAGGTATTTACCTTTTAAGCCCTTAATATGACAATTAGTTGCAAAGTGGTCTATAATGGAATTGTCGTAATTATTGGGCAAGCTCGCTAACGCTAGGCGTTCGTGCCAGAATCCCAAACCCTAATATTTAGGGTTTGGACCCTATTTAAACTTCCTTAAGTCCCAAACCTGCCTTCTTTCATCAACCTCCAACCCACCTTCGTCCCCAAGCAAACCCTAATCCATCTTAGAGCATTCTTGAGCATTTTGTGGGTGTTTTGGTAACCTTGAAGGAGAAAGGAAGAAAAGAAGATCATCTTGGAGGAGTGGGACACTTTGGATACAGAATGACGACATCATTTGGCATCATTTGGAGGTAAAAAGCTTTGAAATTGATGAAGCTATGCTTAGATCTATTTTAGTCATGAAGTTTGTGTTCTTTTGGTGCAATTAGTTTGGTATTTTGATTATGAGGTACTCCAATCCAATTAAGTTGTCCTTTCAGACATTTTGGAGTGTTTAGAAGCATAGAAATGTGGTCTTGATCATTGTTTCCCTTCCATGCATGAGTTGAATGTCTTAATGGGTTAAGTGGTTAGGGTTTTTGTGTTTGGGCACTTAGTGGCCATGCAAGACCATAAAGTTGGAAACTTTATGGTTAAGGACATTATTTTCGGGTTAGATCTGGATTATGGAAAAAGAGCTTAAGGATTAAGTTCTTAATGAAAAGGAAAAAGACCTGGTCGCGAACGTTGGGCGCTCCCCAGGAACATTGGGCGTTCGTGGTCAACCGTCATGTTTTTCTGGTCAACTCGTGTATACCAAGCGTACAAGCTGAGTACGTTGGGCGTACTCAACTTTGTTGACCAAGTTTGACTTTTTGACTTTTAAGCTTTGACCAGGATTTGACCAAGTTCGACCGAAGGGTACTTTGGGTATTTTGAGTTGTATTTGAGATTGGTCACTATTTGATGAATAAGTGACGAGTAGAGCTTGTATTCGGAGCAAAGATTTATTCAGCTATCTTCAGACTGAGAGGTGAGTTTTCCTCACTGTACTTGTGGGTCAAAGGCACCAATGTAGGCCTACTAGGTTATGTATCCTGGTATATAGGATGATGTTATGCTAGTTACATGATAGATTAATAGATCTGTATGATTACCTATATTTGTTGGATAAGTGTTTATGTTTATCTATTGTATATGTCGACATATTGTGGAGGGGTTGAGGTGGCCTACTTTATGTTGAAGACCAAGGTACCCGGGGAGGTCTGGATAGGTTGTAGGCCCTGTGAGGCGGTCCAGTCAGGTAAAGGCCCGGGGAGCGGTCCGGATAGGCTGTAGGCCCTACGAGGCGGTCCAGTCATGCTGAAGGCTCGGAGGGCGGTCCAGATAGACTGTAGGCTCAATTTTTAAAATGGTTTTCAAAATTAGTGTCAAAAGTAACCAAGGAAGGATGCGATGTGTATGATCAACCATAGCAATAAAGTATACCCCTTGTTACCCACACTGTTATTTGATATGACGTTTATGGTAGAACAACATGCTAGTTGTAGGGTAGGGATCTTCAGGAATTGCATGATAGAATTTCCTTATGTATGATGCCTTATTCTTCTAGATTTTTCTTGCTTATTTGTTTGTAGTACTCTTTCGGGTGTAAACTAACTATTAACTGCATACATGATGCATGGGTTAAATAATTTTAGAGTGAAGGATTTGGTCCTATTGCGCAGCTCTTGTCTGAGTCCAGCTGCTGTAAGGTGGAGTCTTTTAATCTAAGATTACTTAAACTATGTTTCATGTGATTCTATTCATGAAGTAGTTAACTGGCACCAATGGGGGTCGTTCCGCAATTGATGGCAGGCTGAGGTGTGGACCCTAGGATAGCCTAAGGAGTATGCAGTGCTCATGATTTACTTTTTAGCAAGTGTTTGGAGTATAATTATGAGTTAGTATGGATGTAGCTGGCCAGTTTTGGAATCTTTAGCCTCCCTCGAGAGAGTGAGGATAGGATGTATTCGTATCCTAGTTGTTGTAATTGTTTTGGGTGGTTGTGATGATCATTGAGACAAATACGGGTAGGCGTGGAAGGTAGTATGGTCCCGTACTAGTAAAAGCACAGGACCCGTGCATGTAGCAAGGAAGTCACAAACCCCGAGGGGTAGTCTCATCATGTGGTTGTAGCAATGTGTATTGGGGCATTTCTGATGCTTTTTGGTTCATTTTCAGTATGGAGTTCACGAGGGGATCTGGTTCAGGATGTGGAGCTGATGGCCAAGATAGGTCGGGGTTGACTGTTGATCAGATACAAGAGATGATTACCATTGAGGTTTCACAGATATTGCAGGAAGAACTGTTTGGTATCATGGATCGGATCACTGGTAGGCTAATTTCCAAGTCCGAAGAGTGAACTGCAGTTTTGCAGATTGTATGGGAGACTGTTGAGATGACTACTGAGGAAGATCTTGATGTGGGAATACGAATCAGAAAGAAAAGGAGGGCTCATTCAGTGATAGACGACGAGTTCGAGGCTGCTAACTTAGGTATTAGAAGTCAAGGGAGCTATAATATCCACGGGAAGTGTGGGGGAACCTACGGGTTTGCTTGTCACAAGTTCAAATGCTATAAGTGTGGAGAGAGAGTGTAACACCCATAAAAATCATGCCAAATTTAAACTGTTAAAAACATTTCAAATCTATTAACCATTACAAAACTTGTTTTCAAAATGTATCATATCAGAGTATCCCAGGAACAAAGTCATAAAAAGTGAGGAGCTATACGATCACGCCTTTGCCTTGCCATGATCCCCTGATGCACCTGAAACAATAAACTGAAACTGTAAGCCCGAAAGCTTAGTGAGTTCCCCCAAAATACCCATACCCACAACAATACACATATAATCATAACAGCATACTATGGGTCCAGTCAACCATCGGGTTGGAATACCCCAGGCCCTCAACCTTCCGGTTGGAATGCCAACATACTATGGGTCTAATCATCCTCGAGATGGAATACCCCAGGCCCACAACCAACAGGTTGGAATGCCCACATACTATGAGTCCAGTCATCCTCGGGATGGAATACTCACGGCCCCCAACCAACAGGTTGGAATGCCCAGGTCTATTGGCTTTCGCACAAAGCAGATAAGCCTCAACCGCCAAACAAACATGTGCACATATAACAGATAATCACATAACAGTCTATAGACAACCAACTGATCTACCGGATCATACCACATAACATATAATATTATCCTACCCTCTAGGATATCTAACTAACAGGTCATACCACATATCACATATTATCATCCTACCGTCTAGGATACCGATCTAACAGATCATACTAGCATAACATAACCAATAACAATTTTAAGGGTCGGCCTTGGTGCCTTAGACCCTTGAGTATAGTGAGGATAACTCACCTCACAATGTCGCACTGAAAATGATAGGCTCAAACTCTCCAACACGAACTCCACCACCTATAGTTACCATAAAACCCTTTTTCCATAAATTTACAAATTACCAAAATACCCCCAGAGGTCAACTGGTCAACCCTTAGTCAAAGTCAAAGTCAACAGTCAAGGTTAACAGTCCATGTTGACCCGACTCGTCGCGTGTAGTTCACCGACTCGTCGAGTCCTTCCTGAACTCGAGAAGTCGTGAAATCCTTGGTTGACTCGTCAAGTTTCCCTATAACTCGCCGAGTTCATTCGTATCCCAAGGTTGGGAAAAACCCTAGCCGACTCGCCGAGTCATTCGACTGACTCGCCGAGCCCATGGCAATCTTCATCGGACTCGCCGAGTTATTCATCGACTCGTCGAGTTCATGACCATCTTCATATGACTCGCCGAGTCGACCTTGCGACTCGGCGAGTCCCTTCAATCCTTCATCCATACAAATGCTTTTTAAGCCATGCTAAGGCTCCATATTGTAGATCCAGCTTCCCAAGGCATGTTTATCACGTAAAGTTGCAAACTTTACGTGCATGCAAGGTGATAATGACCTAAAACAAGCTAAATAAGAGGTTCTTGGCAAAAGAGCTTCACCAACATGCTAAAGACTGAGACTTTATGATGATAAGGGCCAAGATGAGCCTACATCTGAAGTTGCAACTTCAGATCTTGGTTCATCACTCGAAATGCAACACCAAATGCCCAAAATGGTCCAAAACTCAATATAGAAAGGGGTTTAACTAGAAGAAGCTCAAGGTGATGACTTGATACCTCCAAATGGTGATAAACTGAGGTAGACTTCAGATCCCCAGTTGTTCCTTGTTCAAAGCTTCTTGGTCTTCAAACATTTCCTCACCAAATCCCTCTTCCAAGCTAAGAAGCACACCAATATAGAGAACAACACTAATTAGGGTTTCTGAATTCGAGGGGAGCAGTAAGAGAGGCTAAGGGGGGGGGGGGTGGTAAGTGATCCTTAAATAGGGTGCAAAACCCTGAAATTTAGGCTTCATCTGCCAGCTCCTACTCGTCAAGTCCCTTGTTGGACTCGGCGAGTAGGTCACTAAAACACGTGGACCAACCCGCTGCTACTTGACGAGTAGGACAACTGACTCGTTGAGTAGACCTTGAAAACAAGAAAATTCTTATATTAATTCAATACCTGAGAATCGGGGCGTTACATTCTCCCCCACTTGAACTAGACTTAGTCCTCGAAGTCTGCCGCGGCGAACAGCTCCGGATAGTGCTCCCACATCTCTGCCTCTGGCTCCCAAGTCCACTCAGATCCTCTCCGATTCTCCCACTATACCTTTACCAAAGGTATCTCCTTGTTCCGTAGAACCTTCCTCTTCCTCTCCAGAATGGTCACAGGCCTCTCCACATAATTCAGGCGCTCATCGACCTGAATATCATCCAACGATACTACCGCCTCCTGATCCATAATGCATTTTCGCAATTGCGAAACGTGAAAAGTGTTGTGGATCCGACTAAGCTCCTCCGGTAGCTCTAGCCTGTAAGCCACCTTGCCAACCCTGGCAATGATCCTGAACGACCCGACGTAACGGGGACCCCATTTCCCCCTCTTCCTAAAGCGGATCATACCCTTCCAGGGTGAGACTTTCAAGAGTACCATATCGCCCACCTGAAACTCCAACTCAGATCGGCGTCTGTCAGCGTAACTCTTTTGTCGACTCTGGGCGGTCTGCAGTCGCTGCCTAATCTGGTGAATCTTCTTAGTAGTCTGCAAGACTACCTCTGTCCGTCCCATCACCCTGTGTCCGACCTCACCCCAACAAACTAGGGTGCGACATCTCCGTCCATACAACAGCTCGAAAGATGGGGCGCCAATGCTGGAAAGATAGATGTTGTTGTAGGGGAACTCTGCAAACGGTAGGGGGAATCCCAGCTCCCACCGAAGTCAATGAAACACGCCCTCAACATGTCCTCGAGAGTCTGAATGGTCCACTCGCTCTGACCGTCTATCTGGGGATGAAATGTTGTGCTGAAGTGCAACCGCGTGCCCAGTTCCTCGTGGAACTTCTGCCAGAAACGGGAGGTAAATCTAACATCCCGGTCGGAGACAATGGAGACCAAAACCCCATGGTGAGCAACGATCTCGCGGACATATATGTCGGCCAACTTCTCAGCCGGCAAACTCTCCCGTATTGCCAAGAAATGGGCACTCTTGGTCAATCGATCCACGATAACCCATATAGCATCAAACCCCTTCACTGTTCTCGGCAACTTGGTAATAAAATCCATCGTGATTTGTTCACATTTCGACATGGGAATCTCCAGGGGCTGCAGTTTGCCATGCGGCCTCTGATGCTCGGCCTTGACCATCCTACAGGTCAAGCACCTCTCGACATACCAAGCGATTTCTCGCTTCATGCACGACCACCAGTAGCTCAAACTCAAATCCCGGTACATCTTGGTGGCCCCCGAGTGAATAGAGAAGTGAGACTTATGAGCCTCCTCCATGACCGTCTGCCTGACCCCACCAGTCATCGGAACCCATACCCGACCACATCGGGTCAACAAACCCCGGCTATCCTGCACAAACCGGGCGTTCTCGCCCCTGATCCTCTCCAGTTTCTAATTCTCTGGTCGCATACCCTCCACCTGAGCATCTCTGATCAAACTCACAAGCGGGGAATCCACTGCTATCCTCATACATATCGCTGGGGTTGGAGTCCCAGCTGACTTGCGGCTCAGAGCATCCGCCACCACATTCGCTTTACCAGGGTGGTAAAGGATCTCGTAATTGTAGTCCTTGACTACATCCAGCCACCTGTGCTGCCTCATGTTCAGGTTCGGCTGATCCATGACATGTCTCAGGCTCTTGTGATCTGTGTAAATGGTACAACGGACCCCATAAAGGTAATGTCTCCATATCTTGAGAGCGAATACCACCGCCCCCAGCTCTAAATCATGCGTAGGGTATCTCGTCTCATGCGGCTTCAGCTGCCGCGATGCATAAGCTATCACCCGTCCCCTCTGCATGAGGACCGCCCCTAAACCTGTGATGGTGCATCACCAAACACCACGAAATCCTCAACTCCCTCCGGGAGTGTCAAAACTGGAGCCTCACACAAGCGCCGACGGAGGGTCTCAAACGCCCTCTGCTGCTTAGGGCCCCACCGAAAATCCACCCCCTTCCTCGTCAGATGAGTGAGGGGTACTGCAATCTTGGAGAAATCCTGTATGAATCTCCGGTAGTACCCTGACAATCCCAGAAAACTCCTGATATCTGAGGGAGATTTCGGGACCTCCCACTTCATGACTGCCTCGATTTTGGCTGGGTCGACCAAAATCCCATCCTGGTTAACGAGGTGCCCAAGGAACTAGACCTTTCGTAACCAAAACTCGCACTTCGAGAACTTGGCATAAAGCCGCTCTCGTCTCAGAACTCCCAACAACTCCCTGAGATGCTCCTCGTGCTGCTCACGAGTCCTGGAATACACCAAGATATCATCTATAAACACGATGACCAAGCGATCCAGCATCAGTCTGCAGACCCGACTCATTAGGTCCATAAATACTGCCGGTGCATTGGTGAGCCCAAACGGCATCACCACGAACTCGTAATGACCATAACGAGTCCGAAATGCGGTCTTCTCCACGTCCTCCTCTCTGACCCGGACCTGATGATATCCCGACCTCAAATCTATCTTGGAGAACCAAGATGCTCCCTGCAACTGATCAAAGATATCATCTATCCTCGGGAGTGGATAACGGTTCTTCACCGTCAACTTGTTCAACTCCCTATAATCAATGCACATCCGGTGCGAGCCGTCCTTTTTCCTGATGAAGAGGATCGGTGCTCCCCATGGAGAACTGCTAGGTCGAATGAACTGCTTGCCCAGCAATTCCTGCAGCTGTAATGACAACTCCTGCATCTCGGGTGGCGCCGGTCGGTACCGCGCCTTGGCGATAGGAGCCGCACCCGGTACCAGGTAGATCCGGAACTCGACCTGCCTCTCCGGAGGTACTCCTGGCAACTCCTCCGGGAACACGTCAGCAAACTCTCTAACCACTGGAACCTCTGAAACTGGAGTCGGATCCCTAGCCCTCGTATCCACCACATACGCTAGATAACTCGCACACCCGTGCTGAATGTACTGCCGAGCCCTGGCAGCTAAACAGAACCCTGATCCCACTCTGGTGCCCTCACAATATACAATCAGTTCTCCCCCACCTGGGGTGCGAACTACCACCCACTGACCCTCGCACTCTATCATGGCACCAAAACAGCTAAGCCAATCCATCCCTACAATCACGCACACCTCCCCCATGGGAATCGGTATCAAGTCTATCGGAAAGGACACTCCGAAAATCTCCAACTCACATCCTCGGTAGACCGAAGAAGCAGCAATCCCGTGTTCGTTGGCGATGGAAACTCGCAACGGACACTCTAGCTCACCTACTAGCATACTGAACTCCCTACTGAAAGTCTGAGATACAAACAACCGACTCGCCCCCGAGTCAAATAACACCAATGCAGGTAAGAAGTTTACTAAAAATGTACCTAATCACAGGTACAACAGATAAGCATATAACAGATATAACAAATCAGAGTAAGGATAGAAACATACCGGCAACCACATCTGGTGCTGCCCTGGCCTCCACGGCTGTAAGCTGGAAGGCACGACCTTGAGCCTTCAGAGGCTTTGCCCTGACGGGTCTCCCATCCGTGATCCTCAAAGTAGCCAGTGCTGGAGCCTAAGCTGGCTTGGCGGCTAGTAGAGGACACTGGGCCTTCATATGGCCCACCTGCTCACAATGATAGCAAAGCCTGACTCCGGAAGTCAGAGTCGGCTGCCTGCAATCCCTGGCCAGATGGCCCTGTCTGCCACATCGGTGGCATCCACTCCCTGCTCCGCACGTCCCTGAATGAGCCTTTCCGCACTTCCCACAAGTACGGCCTGGCTGTCCCCCAGTCCTGGTATCAGCAGTCTTGGACCGCTTCGGCGCCGGCTGCGACTGTACCGGGGCCTACCGCTGCTCCCTCAACTGCAACTCAAGCTCTAACTCACGCCGCCTGGCGGCCTCCTGTAACTCCAGTAGTGTATCGCATCTCTGAGTGGCAACAAACTGACGGATGTCAGTCTTGAGCATGCTCAGATAGCGTGTCATCTGAGTCTGCTCCGAGGAAAACTCCGGGTAAAACATCGCCCTCTCAGTAAACATACGGGTGATCTCCGTCACCGTCTCAGTACCCTGTCTCAGCTCCAAAAACTCCTGAGATAACCGCTCACGCTCGACCCTTGGAATGTAGAGAGCACGGAACATGTCCCTGAACTGCTCCCAAGTAACAGCAGCTCTCTGATTATCCGTATACAACCCCGTCATCAGTCTCCACCAGTCCTTTGCCCCGGACCTTAGCAGGTTCAGGGCACATCTGACCTTCTGGTCAGTAGGACATGAACAAGTAAAGAAACACCCCTCCACATCCGACAGCCACCTCATGGCTACAATGGGATCCTGAGTACCATTAAAAGTCGGGGGCTTCGTGTTATCGAAGTCCTGGTATTGAAAAACTCGGCCCGCTCCCCCTCCTGCCGCTGTTACAGTCGCGGTGGCTGCAGCGACAGCTGTCTTAGTAAGGGCTGCATATCTGTCATCAAAGTACTCCATCATAGCAGACTTAACAGTCCCAAACAACTCCGGAATCTGACCCCGGACAATCCCGACCACCTCCTCGCGGATGATCTCCCTGACTCGATCCTCTGTTAACAATGGCCCCTCCTGGCCGATAATCTCAGGTGCTGTTGGGGCCTCCTGATCACCCTGTCCTGATCCTGATCCGGATCCTGTCATGAAATGCCTCGTAACCACTATACTGAAAATAGAACAGGAAGATATCAGTAAATCCGCATAAATGACCGGGAACCAACTCCCAACTAAATCCTAGGGGTTGTGACTTCTTTGCTACGCGTATGGGTCCTGTGCTTTCAGTAGTATGGGCCCCTACTACCTTTCACACCTACCCATATTTGTCTCAAGTATCACCACAACACCCTAACACTATACATATATCTGGTGGTCGCTCAACCTCACCCCTAGAGGAAGGCTAACTGTCTCATAACTGACCTACCAGTCTCGCACAACCCATCCATCCATGAAATTTCCACCAACCCTGCAGCACTAGTGTATGCTAGCCATACATAACGCTGGACCCTATAGACTTTCGAATATCCAATCCTACCCTAAGCTCCCAATCAAACAAGAACAGAACATAAGGCCAAATCAAACATTCTCAGGCTATAAGATCTTAATTATGTATAACCGTGATGCATACACTAAGCAACTACAGTAATGATATCATTCTCATATAAAGGAAACCCTGGGCTAGCAGGCATCATGTAATCAGGCAATTCTATGATTCAGTTCCTGAAGATCCCTAGCCTAGTACTAGCATGATGTTCTAACATATCACATAATCAAATAACTGTATGGTATTTTGGTGTCTACTTACTGGCTCCGGCTGATAGTACACCCTACATCCTCCCTTACTTATTTTGAAAACCATTTTAAAAAACCATTTTGAAAATCTTTCCTTGATTTGAGACTGGACTCACACGAATGTTTCTCCAATTCACTCAAACCAAGGCTCTGATACCAACTTGTAACACCCATAAAAATCATGCCAAATTTAAACTTTTAAAAACATTTCAAATCTATTAACCATTCCAAAACTTGTTTTCAAAATGTATCATATCAGAGTATCCCAGGAACAAAGTCATAAAAAGTGAGGAGATGTACGATCACGCCTTTGCCTTGCCACGATCCCCTGATGCACCTGAAACAATAAACTGAAACTATAAGCCCGAAAGCTTAGTGAGTTCCCCCAAAATACCCATACCCACAACAATACACATATAATCATAACAGCATACTATGGGTCCAGTCAACCATCGGGTTGGAATACCCCAGGCCCTCAACCTTCCTGTTGGAATGCCAACATACTATGGGTCTAATCATCCTCGGGATGGAATACCCCAGGCCCACAACCAACAGGTTGAAATGCCCACATACTATGACTCCAGTCATCCTCGGGATGGAATACTCACGGCCCACAACCAACAGATTGGAATGCCCAGGTCTATTGGCTTTCGCATAAAGCAGATAAGCCTCAACCGCCAAACAAACATGTGCACATATAGCAGATAATCACATAACAGTCTATAGACAACCAACTGGTCTACCGGATCATACCACATAACATATAATATTATCCTACCCTCTAGGATATCTAACTAACAGGTCATACCACATATCACATATTATCATCCTACCCTCTAGGATACCGATCTAACAGATCATACTAGCATAACATAACCAATAACAATTTAAAGGGCCGACCTTGGTGCCTTAGACCCTTTAGTATAGTGAGGATAACTCACCTCACAATGTCGCACTGAAAATGATAGGCTCAAACTCTCCAACACGAACTCCACCACCTATAGTTACCATAAAACCCTTTTTCCATAAATTTCCAAATTACCAAAATACCCCCAGAGGTCTACTGGTTAACCCTTGGTCAAAGTCAAAGTCAACAGTCAAGGTCAACAGTCCATGTTGACCCGACTCGTCGAGTGTAGTTCACCGACTCGTCGAGTCCTTCCTGAACTCGAGAAGTCGTGAAATCCTTGGTTGACTCGTCGAGTTTCCCTATAACTCGCCGAGTTCATGCGTGTCCCAAGGTTGGGAAAAACCCTAGCCGACTCGCCGAGTCATTCGACTGACTCGCCGAGCCCATGGCAATCTTCATCGGACTCGCCGAGTTGTTCATCGACTCATCGAGTTCATGACCATCTTCAAATGACTCACCGATTCAACCTTGCGACTCGGCGAGTCCCTTCAATCCTTCATCCATACAGATGCTTTTTAAGCCATGCTAAGGCTCCATATTGTAGATCCAGCTTCCTAAGGCATGTTTATCACGTAAAGTTGCAAACTTTACGTGCATGCAAGGTGATAATGACCTAAAACAAGCTAAAGAAGAGGTTCTTGGCAAAAGAGCTTCACCAACATGCTAAAGACTGAGACTTTATGATGATAAGGGCCAAGATGAGCCTAGATTTAAAGTTGCAACTTCAGATCTTGGTTCATCACTCGAAATGCAACACCAAATGCCCAAAATGGTCCCAAAACTCAATATAGAAAGGGGTTTAACTAGAAGAAGCTCAAGGTGATGATTTGATACCTCCAAATGGTGATAAACTGAGGTAGACTTCAGATCCCCAGTTGTTCCTTGTTCAAAGCTTCTTGGTCTTCAAACATTTCCTCACCAAATCCCTATTCCAAGCTAAGAAGCACACCAATATAAAGAACAACACGAATTAGGGTTTCTGAATTCGAGGGGAGCAGTAAGAGAGGCTAAGGGGGGGGGGGGGGGGAGGTAAGTGATCCTTAAATAGGGTGCAAAACCCCGAAATTTAGGGTTCATCTGCCAGCTCCTACTCGTCGGGTCCCTTATTGGACTCGGCAAGTAGGTCACTAAAACACGCGGACTAACTCGCTGCTACTCGACAAGTAGGACAACCGACTCGTCGAGTAGACCTTGAAAACAAGAAAATTCTTATATTAATTCAATACCTGAGAATCGGGGCGTTACAGAGAGGGAATGTATTTTGCGCCTACAAGAAGGATCAGATATGTTTCCACTGTCACCAACCGGGTCATCTCAAACCTGGCTGTCCTACATGGGTATCGGAGGGAGTGCAAGCCCAGATGTTCACTGTCCGGCAGGAGGTCAAGGTTAAAACGCAAGAAATCATGGGTATTAAATTTTGATCTTTGGTTTAATTTTGGAATTGTTTGTCATTCATGTAGTAGCTTGTTTGGATTATTTTAGTAGCATCTATAGGCCGTAAGAGGTTGGGGATTCGGCTTGCGGGGTGCTTCGTGCATCATAAAATAGGAGGGCCCTTCGTGAAGGGTTGGAAGCTGTAATGTTGGGAAGGCTTCTGACATACCCATTTAGGGTTCGGGATTTCCTCACGATTGTTGGTTATTATTCAGGAATTGTCATATGTCGTTGTATACCGATAGATGTGTTTAAAGGGTATCTGGATGAACCAATTTTTAGGTTGGGTTGTGGAGAATGTCGGCCGTTGAGGGAGCAAGCCCTGAATGGGGGAGGACTGAGCATTCTGCTTGGAGGATCAGATGCCACAAGGTCAGAGGATCAACAACCAGATTGATTTGACGGGTTCCGCACGATGAGCCGAAGGAAGTTGTAATGAAAGTTTGTTGGATTTTTGGTATTCAATACTGTTGAGATCTTTTATGATAAAGAGGATTGGGAGATTGATCTGAAGTGGGTGTAGGACGAGTTGTCGTAAATTCCTGCTCTTGGAATTGTGCACGTAGTTCTTGCATCGGAGGCTTCTAGACAAGATCTCGTTGCAGCCGGCTATCCCTTCTAGGACAATGAAGTAGAATTAAGAGGAGTGCATCTTGCTCATGTTGAATAGATATTGAGGCTAGTAGGGTTGGAAAAGAGTCAGTCTAACCTTGGTTTTGATGGCATTCAAAAGTTTGGTTTCAGTCAGTTGAGAAATTGTAGGATCGGGTCGATTATTAAGCTGAAAAGCTTAGGACCCGGACTCTATGGTTTGTTAGCGAATAGTGAAAGTCTTGAAATCGTTAGAGAGGGACTAATTTCAAGTGGGGGAGAACCACTTGAAAATATCGGTAATAATTTCAAATCCAGATTATCTTGGAATTTGTATCTAAGGACAAGAGAATAATTGGCTTTAATCATAATCAGGAAAATCAGAGGCTAAGGATTTGGATTATCTCGGTCGAAGGATCCGGCTCATATTGATCTTCGATTAAGTATTCTTGGGGATGGATGACAAAACCACGGGATGGGCCCATGGCAATTGTAGAAATGTTGTGAGACTATAGGGTAATTGTAATGTTCCCTAGGTGGTAGTCGGGCGTAGAAGTTTGGTAAGTCTATGATTTGGTCGTCGCATTCTTTGGGATGAGTTAGGTCGTACCAGGAATGATTGTGAGAAAGTGGCAAAAATGGTGGGGAACCGTGAGCTTCCCATTCCAATGATTGAGTGGTGTCATGACATGTCACAGACCCTCGTGGGTTTCATCCATATGATGGTGCGTGCAGTTTTGGTTATCAGATTGGGGGTAAACCCGAGAGTAGTTATTCGTTAGGAAGAGCGAGGGTAGGCCCGAGTGTGGTCAGAGGATGACAGGGATGTTGGGCCGAATGAGTTCTTGGGTTAATCTGGCATGCGACCGATTAACTTCTGTTCAGGTCTCGTCAGCATATTTATATGTTTAGTATTCTTTCCACGTGTTCTGATGGTGTTCCTAGTCAGGGACTAGGGGTGGGTACGCCAATTGGATGATCACCAATATTAGAGTGCGGTTTCTGAAGTTTAGGATCGATGGGTTCCCAGTTCTGGGAAGTATATTGATGGAGCTAGTAGTTCGAGAATTTTCGGTTGTTGGGTTCTCACTGGAAGCTGGTTCTTCCGTTGAAGGGAGAAAGTGAGTCGAACAATTGAGTAATTTCAAGTTATTGTTTGTTGACAGTTGTGGGTTTCTGCGTAGTCTCTCAAGATTTTCTAAGTAAGTTGATCTGACTTGAAGTGGTTAAAGGGAGTGTTGAATATGTTGACGTGGTTGTGTTTGACAACAACAACTATCACTCCAATAGCGGTGCGCTGCCATTTTAGTTTATCTATTGGGGGGGGGGGGGAAGTTTCGTAACCCAGTATGTTGGGGATAGGTGGGTCTTAGGGACATGGGAAGGACAGAGGTAGTCCTTCAGATGAAAGAGCTTATTCAACAGATTAAGCAGAAGCTACAGACAACTCAGAGCCGGCAGAAGATTTACGCCGACAAGCGTCGATCTGAGTTGCAGTTATAGGTTTGCGACATGGTTTTGTAAGGTGTGATACGCTTCCGGAAGAGGGAAACGTTGGGGCCCCAGTATATTTATACCATTTCGAGTGGTTTCCAGGGTGGTCAAGGTAGCTTTCTTGTTGGATTTGCCTGAGGAGCTCATTCAGATCCACAACACTTTTCATATTTCACAGATTCGGAAGTGTGTGGCTGATGATTCAACGGCTGTTCCTTTGGATGATATTCAGGTTGATGATTGCATGAATTATGTTGAGATACCAGTGGCCATTTTTTGATCGGAAGAAGAAGGCCTTACGTAACAAGGTGGTGTCTTTGGTCAAGGTTCAGTGGCAGCATCGGAAGGGTTCTAAATGGATGTGGGAACCCGAGACAGAGATGCGGGAGCATTACCCTGAGTTTTTCATAGCAACGGACTTTGAGGACGAATTCTAGTTCAAGTCAGGGAGAACTGTAACATTCAGATATTTAGGTATTTACGTTTTAACCCCTTAATATGAGAATTGGTTGCAAAGTGGTCCGTAATGGCATTGTCGTAATTATTGGGCAAGCTCGCTAACGCTAGACGTTCGTGCTAGAATCCCAAACCCTAATATTTATGGTTTGGAACCTATTTAAACTTCCTTAAGTCCCAAACCTTCCTTCTTTCATCAGCCTCCAACCCACCTTCGTCCTAATCAAACCCTAATCCATATTAGGGAATTCTTGAGCATTTTGTGGGTGTTTTGGTAACCTTGAAGGAGAAAGGAAGAAAAGAAGATCATCTTGGAGGAGTGGGACACTTTGGATCCAGAATAACAACATCATTTGGCATCATTTGGAGGTAAAAAGATTTGAAATTGATGAAGCTATGCTTAGATCTAGTTTAGTCATGAAGTTTGTGTTCTTTTGGTGCCATTAGTTTGGTATTTTGATTATGAGCTACTCCAGTCCATTTAAGCTGTCCTTTCATACGTTTTTGAGTGTTTAGAAGCATAAAAATGTGGTCTTGATCATTATTTCCCTTCCATACATGAGTTGAATGTCTTAATGGGTTAAGTGGTTAGGCGTTTTGTGTTTGGGCACTTAATGGCCATGCAAGACCATAAAGTTGGAAAATTTATGGTTAAGGACGTTATTTTAGGATTAGATCTGAATTATGGACAAAAAAGCTTAAGGATTAAGCTCTTAATAAAAAGGAAAAAGACTTAGTCGCGAACGTTGGGCGTTCGTGGTCAACCGTCATGTTTTTTTGGTCAACTCGTGTACGCCAAGCATACAAGCTGAGTACGATAGGCGTACTCAACTGTGTTGAGCAAGTTTGACTTTTTGACTTTTTGGCTTTGTCCAGGATTTAACCAAGTTTGACCTAAGGGTATTTTGAGTTGTAATTGAGATTGGTCACTATTTGACGAATAGGTGACGAGTAGAGCCGGTATTCGGAGCAGAGATTTATTCAGCTATCTTCGGACTGAGAGGTGAGTTTTCCTCACTTTACTTATGGGTCGAAGGCACCAATGCCGGCCCGCTAGGTTATGTATCCTGGTATATAGGATGATGTAATGCTAGTTATATGATATATTAGTAGATCTGTATGATTACCTGTATTTGCTGGATATGTGTTTATGTTTATCTCTTGTATACGTCGACATATTGTGGAGGGGTTATGGAGGTCTTACTTTGTGCTGAAGGCCAAGATACTCGGAGCATTCCGGATAGGTTGTACACCCTACAAGGCTTTCCAATCAGGCCGAAGGCCCGAAAAGTGGTCCGGATAGGCTGTAGGCCTTGCGAGGCAGTCCAGTCATGCCGAAGTGTCACACTCCCAAACCGGAGAAAACAGTGGAAACGTCCGGGGGCTTGTGTGACTTCATCTTGTAATATCATCACAGTGAATATAATTGAAACAAATCATGCATCATCATCACATGAGAAATAATACAACAATACAGAGTTTACATCATTGTAATTGTTGACATGAGTTACATCCCAAAATATCAATGTCTATAATAGCAACAAAAGGCAACAATTTTCCACATGACCTTGATGTCCACTTGCTTAACGGCTTCCTGAAAATACAAGTTATTTTGAAAACGGTCAACATATATAATGTTGGTGAGTTCATAAGTGTATTTGTATGAAAAGTTTGTATCGCTTTGTAAACACCAGAAAATCTGATATTTTCTGTAACAGAAGTAAATGGTTTGATTGCTTTGTATCAAATTTTGTATTAAAGCATGTGTGTTTTTAAAATGTATAAGGGAACTATTCCAGAAAATCCCATGTTTTCTATGTAAGTAAAAGTGATGTATAGTATAAGTTTTTCCTAGAAAATCCGATATTTTCTGCTTGCAGAAGTGTTGCAGTATTAATACCCAAGACCGTAAGTTGGTGTTTGTATAATATTGTAATTGTAAAATTGTTTATGTAATCCGTAAATTTACAGTGGAGTTAATTTCTTTGTGAGTCGCTATAACCATACTTGATAATGACTGATCCGCCTGTCATGACGCTTTTCAGACGCCGACTTGTTTAAGGTAAGGTTTGTCACCCTAGACTGGCCTAGTCTAACTGTAGCGAACAACTCAGGTGTGGGGTGTCAACCCTGTATAGATCTATACACAAACTCTTGCTCTCCCTCCAGGAGACTCTGGTTATAACTACAGGCTACGGTAGGTGTCAAACGAAATGTCTCACAAAAACCTTAACTGAATTTACGCGAATATTGAATTGCACATTATATATTGTTTCCATGTATGTATTTAGTTTTCAAGGCCCAACGAGTATATACGTGAATGTGTGAAGTCAACAAGCATGTAGATGGACCACGAAGGCCGAATAAACATGTAACGTATGTTCCAGACACTACAATCATGTATATGGGTTACAAAGGCCCAATAAACATGTAATGTATATTCCAGGCCCAATAAGCATGTAAATGGATATTCCAGGCCCAACAAGCATGTAAATGGACCACTAAGGCCCAATAAACATGTAATGTATATTTCAGGCCCAATTAAAAGTGTAAATGACGTAATTAATCTGTTTGTTGTTACGTTGGTTGTTTAAGCTTAATTGTTTACCAAAATGACATAAAATGCCCACTTTTTTTGTAAAAAGACATTTTTGGTCCTTAAAACCGAAATTTACAATTAAGGCATATTTTTGGTAAAAATGACACTTTAGGTCCTTTAAGACCAAAAGTTTACATTTTTGGGCTTGTTTTAAACGAAATAGCATTTCTAGCCCCTTTTTGTTAGAAATAACACTTTTGGCCTCAATTTTATGAAAAGAGATGTTCTCGGCCCAATTGTGTATAAATTTATCTTTTTGGCCCAAGTTTAAATAAATTTACATTTTCAGCCCTTTTAACCGAAAATTTACATTTTTGGCTCAAATTTGTCTAAAATGATAATTTAAATCATAAAAGCCCAAAATTTTACAAGTTTATCCCATGAAACCGTGAAGGCCCAATTTGAGGCCCATTTTGTGAAAATTTACTCTTTTGGCCCTTTTAAAAACCGTGAGTTGACAAAAGATCCTCACTTTTTGTTTACTTTGTAAATTTTTGGCCCTTTACCCGATTTTACTTAGTTTCCAACATCCTTAACATGTTTTAATCCTTTCATCTTCATAATAAGTTGCATAAAGTGTTTTAGTTTACAAATATCACCATATTTTAGTAGATCTTTCGAAATCTATGAAGTTCCAACTCATAAGCGCAACATATAACATGGAAAACACACATAATGATGCATAAACACATAGATATACACAAATAAACTTGTATTCTCCCCCAAAACATAGTAAAAACCGAAAATAGGGGGTATGAACTCACTTTGGTTTGATGAATTCGGTTTTTGAAGAAGATGGGAGGAGTTTTCGGCCTAGCTCACTTCTTTGAAGAGATCTTCGATTTCTAAGAGATTTTATGAGCATGGATCAAAAAATAGAGTGTTAAGGAGTGAAGGATTAGCATAAAATGAAGTTAATCATCTTACTTAGAGAGTAGCTTACCCAAAAGTGATGATCTTTGATGAAGTGTTCTTGATGCACACTTACAACTCATGAAAATTTGGAAGAATGGAGGTGAAATTTTTCTTGAGAGCTCTAGAGAGGATTTTGTGTTTGAGAAATGAGAGAAGTGTGGGTGGTGTTGGGATTCTCGGCCGAGACTAGAAGAAGAGGGAAGAGAGAGTTAATCTTGGATATTACATGGAGGATTTGGGAACTAATCCTAGAAGTATGTGATGTAATTAGCTTGGAAATCCAATAAATAAAAGTGAGGTGTCATCCCCTAATTAATCCCATAACATTTTTTTTACATATATATATATATATATATATATATATATATATATATATACATATATATATATATATATATATATATATATATATATATATATATATATATATATATATATATAACCGAAAATGGAGATGGGAGGGAAAAAAATTTGGATATTGGGCTAGTTTTGATAATACTCGAAATTATAAGGCCCATTATGAAAGTTTTTGGCCCTTTGGGCCCATATGAGGGTTTACGCCCAAAAATGATAAAGAAATGGGTTTACAGCCCAATAATGTTCAAGAAAGTTGTTTACGGCCCAATAAGGCTTATGAAAACATGTGAGTCATTTTAGGCCCAACATGGCCCAAAATGCTATAGTTTAATGAATGTAGGTCCAATTAGAGTCCAAATGAGGTTCCTTGGCCCAAAATAACCAAATTGAGAGTTTACTAGCCCATTAGGCCCAATAAGAGGATCCAAATCCAAATCGAGTTTGAACCGGGACATTAGGGTTTCAAACCCACAGTTGAGTATATGAGATGTATTGAATTAGGTTTTGAACTTCACAAGTCAATTTTGATTCGAATAGTTGTTTTTGAAATGACTAACATGTATAGCATCAATCTTAAAGTTACAAGATACATCAAGGGTTGATCATACATAGATAGAATTTCCTAACCAAAAATGCTAGTTGTGACACGAAGGCTCGGAGAGCGGTCCAAATAGGTTGTAGGCCCTACGAGGCGGTTCAGTTAGACTGAAGGCTCATATTTGCATGATGTTGTTTGTTATGTTGTGTGATGGTACTTTGGGTAACTCACTAAGCTTTGGCTTACTGTTTCAGTTTATTATTTCAGGTACTTCAGAGGATCGTGGGAAAGCGAAGGCATGATTGTGCACATCTTCCAGATTTTATGGCATTGGATCTTGGGATATTCTGAATTTGAATAATACTTTTGAAACAACGGTTTTGTAAACACTTTATGGATGAAATTGGTTGTTTTTGAAAAGTTAAAATTTATTGTGATTTTTGGGATGTTACGTATAGAGTTATGAAGCTTATGTAAGACAAGAAGCTTTACTCAACCTAACATCTACTAACAACAATTTGTAGAATATCCTAAATGATTTTTTAGGATGAAGTTTCTATGATCCCACTAATTTTCATTCCAGAAGACATATACTTAGAAAGTTATTTTTCTAAGTGGAAGTAATGTGGAACTATAAAGGTTAAGAACCACAGACTAAATGCATCATAGTTTGAAACTAGCAAGTTTTTCAACAGTTGTTGAACCTATTAAAATAATTGATTAAAAACTAATATAACACATAGAGATACATTCATGTATGATAACCAATTATGGGATTGATTAATCTTACTCAATACAATATGACTATAAAGAGTAAGTGAGTTTTCAATGGAAAAAACATACATTGATGGAAATATTTATAGATTTAAGCCAACATCTCAAAGTAAGAATACTCTTTCTTATTGGAAAATTACATAGTATGATTTCTTTATAAATGAAGATGACGCTTGTGTTTTCTAGAAGCTAGTAGGAGCGCAATAATATTCCTAGTCTTGTATGTGAATGACATACTAATTCTTGGAATAAATATCTATATAGTTAGATCATGACAACTTAAAAGATTAAGTAGAATTGAACTGATTGTCAAAAACTTGAAAGGTTCAAGATATAAGACTCTAAAAGAGTTTATCTTGTCAATACCACATGACATGATTTTGAGGAAGCCTCGGAATCCTAGTAAGATGGTTGAGTTAAATAGTATGATTATATTCCATATGATGTTGCAGTTAGATTCATCATATATGTCATGTTATTCATGAAAGCTAGATACGTCATGTTTTTTGAGCATGGCAATACGATACCAGTATAAGTCGATAATAAGTCATAGCATGACTGAAAAGAAGATTCTAAAGTACTTAAGAATAACTGAAGAAATATTCCTAATCAGCGGAGTATTTAAAAGAAAGTTATACATAAATTGTTACACATATGATAAACTTCCAAATAGATTAATATGATACTAAATCAAAATCAGGCGTGTCCTCATTATGATTGAAGAAAAGTTGCATGTATAAGAGTTACATGTTGATTTTAACTGTAGTTACACTACAAAGTCAGAATACATTGTTGTTCAGGGAACCACATATAAAGGTGCTTAATTGATTAGTTCATTTATGACTATGAGTAATCCCATTACGTGAGTATTGGTATCTAAGCCATATTTAAGCACTTAAAACATTCTCAAGATTTTTCTTTATATATGGGATATATATGTGAAATATAAAATGTTAGTATTCACAACGTTTATACAAAACAAGTTTGTCAAATCCAGTTAACAAAGTTCCTTCAGTAGTGAAAGAATAAAAGTCACGTTGGTGTTATAAGACCTTGTTGTTCTAAGCGAATATATTAGTATGGCATTTAGTATTTAGATATTGGAACAATATAAGAAACATATATTGTAATGACTTGAGATATTGGATATAGTCTTTTCATTAAATAATCACCGTGTTCTATATTAGCATGTTAAATCCTTGAATAACATGGTTATTCTAAATGCCTATAGTCATTCATAGTTATGAGAGCATCTATGAAATAAGTCTAATATGAATGGATTGGTTGATTTTTATGGGGATGAAAATTATAAAGGATTGTGATCAAATTCATAAGTACTTGAGTAGAGAGTAAGTATTTGACATAACACACATCAAGATCACTTCATTGATCGTAATCATGAGTGATATTTTATTAAGGAAAGTATCTTTATGTCCTTCGACTTGAGATACATATTAGGGACTTAAGTATAGGGAAATATTATGCTTTGACATGGTTCAACGTTGTTCGTAACCGTGCAGCTATAAAGGCCATCATTGGGTACAATACGAACTATGTAAGAGGCGTATGTATTCAAGATTGAATTTTTTTCTCTCGTGTGTTGAGAGTTATACGTCTAAGGTGCCTTAGTTAAAGTTGGATAAAAAATGAGAATGATTCGATCCATGTCTCGGTATCTAAGATGATGTTTGAACAAAAGGAATACCGATAAATTTACCTAAAGCATCAATTGTTGCTTTGATCTCCTAGAATTGGATGTTGATAAGATGGAACCCCTTAGTATGTTGTTAGGAACAGTAGCCTGTTACTAGAATCTAGCTAATGTCTATGTCAATCCATAATGAATCTTCTGCAAGTGGGAGATTGTTGGATCTATATGCTCAAGAGTCATTATTGAGTAATATTTGCTAATAACTAGGGTCACACCTTAATCAAGTTGGCATATATTAAATATTTATTATTAATATCATTATTAATAAATAAAATCAACTCTTGTATTTAATGAAGAAATTATTATGTATGCAAATAATATTTTCTAAGAGAGAAATAACAAGTAGAAATTCATAAGGTATGATTTATATGTTGTGTACATGTTTTGGACCTTTTATAGTCCATTTATATAAAGTTGGTTTATATAAATAATAAGTGCATATGTTAGTATATAATAAAGAGTGAATGACACCTATGTTTTGACCATTTGAGGTTAAAGTCGTAGGTTCTTACACAAGGGGGTGAAGTTTCTTGTGAACCAACCTCTTACACCTCCACGAATCTTCCTTTATCCCTTGCTTTCATTTATGAGAGGTATGACCCTTGATACTTGCAAGATGCTATATAAAGAGAATAATAACTAGTCAGTATGTTGCTTATTACTTCTTCTTTTTTCTCTCTAGTAGAACCGTAGGTTCTATGCTCTCTCCTTCTTGCTTTTCTTTTGAAGCTAGTTGCAAATGTTGGTGCTTAGAAGTGCTTCTCCTTTAGTTCTTAATTATGTTATGCACTTAAAGTCTTAACAAATAACAAATACAAGAAGGGAACTAGCTTTCTGTTGTGTCTTACTCTTGATGGTGGATACTTGTAAAGAAGATCATGTTTCTTGTTCTTTGTTATCTTCAACAACTCCCCAATTCCAAGTGAGATCAAAGTCTCTAAAGGTTGTGTTCTTAACATCCAATGTGTTGTTATAATCGTTCTCGTTCATGTAATTGGATCCTCTTGGTGCTTTTGTTAAAATGGTCTTAAAATAAACTAGTTACTTTTAAATGCTTCCGTTTGCCGTATAAAACTGTTTTATAAAAATGATCATTTTTAGATTCCCAAAATCCAGGAGATACTGAGACATGGTGTCATAGATCTAAAGTTTAGCCATGAAATTAATCTTCTTCCACTCCGATTCGCTAGGATTATGTGTAGGTTTTTCATAACTATCATTATTGTAATTGATTACATCATTTGTATCCATGGAGAAAAGTAGCAAAAACGTTAGAGAACAATGGCAACAACATTAGAGAATAAATGAGAATAATGGTGGAAAGGAGTTGATTCAGGAATAAGAGATAATAAAGAGATTTTAGTAGAGAATAAATAAGTAATTAATCAGTATACCATGATAATTGGTATAATTCATAATTGATTACAACGGCATTACAAGACACACACACACACACACACACACACACACATATATATATATATATATATATATATATATATATATATATATATATATATATATATATATATATATATATAACATAAGGAGAGTGTATGGGCTATACTACATATTAGGAAAATATAACAGGTAAATACATGAAAGAACATAAAGTATTAAATTTTTATTAAGGCTCGTGTTTAACACAGTGTCCGTATAAAAATTCACCTTGTATTGGGTGCTTCTTTCCCATGATACAACAATGAAAAACGATTCTTCAGGAAAAATCCTTGGTTGCAACTAGAGGACAAGGCAGAAGTAGAATCGGATGATAGGAAGAAAAAACTTATTCATTAAGTGTCAATCAGTAACAAAAATGTTGCATATATACAACAAAATGTAACTAATGTCTTAAACATTAAAACGTAACTGTTAAAAATAAAGAGCATATAAAATCAAGAAATATAAACTGGAATATATGATTAATGGCATATAATACTGGTTTATAGTTGATACAGATTCAATTATGAAAAGAAAATTCTTCCAAAAAAGTCCTTGAACTTTTCTGTTCGGCCGATGGTGCATTCATACCCACAGACCCCACACTAGCAAGTTCGGTGAACCCAAACCAATTTGTTTTGCATTTGCAGCCTCTACACGTGCAAAAAATAACCTTTGTTCCATAAGACTTACAAGGCTAAGAAGCCTTTGTGGTTATAAATTCATTTTCTTTTCATACTTCCACCTACGTGGGATGAAATAAACCCAATTAATCCATTTTTGTTAGTTTCTTCCAACTACCCCACTACCGTATGCAAGTTGTCATTCATCTTTAATCCGTTTATTACATTTGATATAATGAAACGAAGGTATCACGAAAGAAAACACAAACACATAATCATTTTCTCATTATGATAATGTTTAGGGTTCAAAATCTGTGTTCAAAATAGGGAAAAAGTTTCATTTTTGAAAATTAGTTGAAACCAATTTTCCAACACTACCAACATATATTAAGAGTGAATACATAAATGCATATAGTCTAATAATTTGAATTACTAGCTTCTTGTTAATAGAAATTATATGATTCTTAATTTTATTAATATATAAAAAAGATTTATGTAGAATCGTTATTATGAATCTCTTATATTCATACTTCTGATTGAAATTAACCCTTATAATTAGAAATTGGAACATCCCTTCGAGGGACTATATCTTCCCAGGCGACCCATTAGGTGATGGCTATCTAGTTTTATTGATCCAAAATTTTAAAATAATTACATTGATACAACATTTTGAATTAGTTTTGTAAAAAAAATTATGTAGAATTCCTCTTTATTTCAAATTGTGAAATTGCAAGTATAATATGTAGTTTTGGGATTTCAAGGAGATATTGGGTGCTACATTATAGTGCAAGTAGAAGAAGGGGTAGTTGTAGGATTTTAAGGTGACATTGGATTATTGGGTGCTATATTATAAAGCAAGTAGAAGAAGGAGAGTGTTTCACTAAAAGCTCAAGGAAGAGAAAAAGGGGATGTGAAGGTTTAATGAGTATAATGGATCGATAACTAATGCATATACCAATGCTACCAACCGATCATGAATATTTACTAAGCTTTAGTGGCAATAATTATTAGATGAGAAATTTGACAATAAACCTTTATGAATTCAGGTTTGAACAAGGTTGTACTTAAAAATTTGTTATCAAATGGTTTAATGAATAATTTAGCATGTTATTTATTGACCATTGAATTTAAATTATAATATAAAATATTAACTAAAATTATAAAAACTAATTGGTGAAAAAATGCGATTTTTTCTACAAATATAAAAATACATTATATATCATGATAAGTTAATATTGATATACAAATCTAATACATTCGTACCAAATAATAAAATCAATTCATTTTTCTCGACTTAATTATCTTTCATTTCATTTTTATTATCCGCTTCAATTCAATTTTTCTGTAGCAAACATACCATACTGATATATTTTGATTGACTTGTCTAAATGTTAAATTTTTTTTTAAACAATGTAATCTGCGGATACTTATTCATGTGTATTAAGTATTTATTTACAACGAAAATCTAAATATTGGTACCGAGATTTGAGTAATTATATTTTTAGAGTATTATAGTGTTTTTAAGAATTAAAATTCGGGTTTAAGAACATTAATGAGAGAATAGAATTCACTTCGATATGCTTACTGCCTTTTTGTATTATTATTATTTTATTTTCATATGCTGATGCTTATGATGGATTTTCAAGATATTGTTCATTTCACCAAAGTTAAAAACAACCAAAATCTGTCTTTTGATTCTTTTGTTGTTAACACCCAATGAGTACAAGTGATACGTTGGTTGCCTAACCACTAATATGCACTACCTCCAACCAAGATTCTTCACTGTCTTATAAAAACCCCACCTCCCGACCCCATTCCAAGATCAGCTTGATCCTAACTATTATACCCAATTATTTAATTAAAATCTTATTTTATTTCCAATAAGATTCTTTAATTTCTAAGTAGAACTATGATTTGATTTAATGAATTGGTTTGGGTTGCTCTTTTTTCGTTGTAAAGAAAATAATTTATTAATTTATTTCATTTCGATACAGGATAAGTTGTAAATACGGAATATTATTTATTTATTTATTTATTTTTATAATTCCATTTACACAGGATACGTTGTAAATATTTTTTTTTTATAATTCTGTTTACCATGAATAAAATAATAAACAAGTATATATGTTGTTTTAATTTTTTTTCTGAAACGGCAAACTAATTTATTCCTAATCTACTTCTAAACACCATCTATGTCTCCTAGTAAGACTTGAACCCATGATCTCTCATTTGAGAGAGTCACTCCTTACCGTTAGACCAAAAACTTTTTGGTATATGTTGTTTTAAATAACCGATCTCAAACACCCTACATAAACTTGAATGTGAGTTATAACTTCTAAAGATTGTTCATAAAGAAATAAGCAAATTTGGATTCTAATGAAAATTAATGAGCTTTGTACTATTTCATTTGGAGGAGAATGTATGAATATAAAAACAAATCATGAGATGCTTTTTTCATCCTCAGAAAACGCAATGGTTTATTTGATAACTCTAATCAATTTTTATATAGTTGAAATGCTTATTTGATACGTTTGGTTTGATACGTTTACTTTTACCATACAAAAATCTTAATGACACAATTTATTGTCTGTTTGTCTTCTCACTCGTTGTACTGTGATAACTAAATGTCTTTTAAATAAAAATTTAAAAATATCCCGTAAAAGAATATAAGAAAATTTATGAATCACAATATCAAAAATATTTTATAATTACTATTACTGGGTAAATTAAACACAAATGAGAAATAATTTGGTAATAATTGAGAAATAATTTATATATCGAAAGAAGGACAACTATAATCTTAAGTATGGTTGTCAAAATCGCGATTCTGACGATCCTAGGTATGAAAAACGAACCGGATCGTAAACATATTGTATTTGAGGTAGGATCGCAGGATCGGGATCCGATCCAATCCAATCCTACTTTCTCTTTATTTTTTTACTGCTTTATGTCTTTTACTTTTTACCAATTTACCGTTTATCATTTTGTGTCGTGACTTATGATTAATATTTGAAAGCTTTTATAACTTTTAAACGAAAAATCGAATGTTTGAAATATTTTTCATGTTTTAAAATTATAAATTAAAATTATGATTTATTTTGTGCGATCTTAGGATCTCGATCCCAATCTTGCAAGCCCGAAAACAATCGTACTTATGATCCCGATCTTGACACCCTTGAATTGAAGTAACCATAATTTTTTTTTACCAATTTAAGAAATTACTTTCCTTTTTTTTATCAATTTATATAATCAAATTGAATTTGTATTAATTCATGCAACAATGTGTTATTATTATCAACATATATAATAAATTTAATCTGTGACCAATTTTTAAGAGTATAATTAGATGATTTTTATTTATTTATTTATTTTTTTTAAAGTTTAAAACGTTTGTAAATTAAATGTTATATTTTTCATTCCGAAAATATCGTAAGATAAATAAGGGCAATTTTGTCTTTTTCTTTTTGCGATCATAATCAAATGCACATCTTAAGCAAATTGGCACTCACCATGCACGCGCGCATCTTACTCTATAAAGTCTTCCTCCTTCCCTGTTCATCTTCATCATACATTCTCGTTCAAGCCTTCATTTCTCTCTCTAGAAAATCAAAACCCACTTCTCACTTCATTCTCCTTTCCTTCTCTCTCTACCTCTTTTTTCCAGTTTCCTTCCGATTACATAGTTATGGCCGACATATATGATTGGGATAAAATACTTAGAGAAGACAAATCACGGAGAAATACAAAAAACCCATCATTTTCTTCCACTCTTCTTGACGAAATCTACCGTTCCATTGACGGAAGCGACGAGAGTTTTGGTGAATTTAAGCTACGCAAACAGAAAGCTGCAAAGAAACAGAGCATCAAAAGCGGCGGCGGTGACACCGCCTGTGGTGGTCGCGGTAGATTTAAGAGTAGCAGTGCGGTGGAGGATGAAGAAGTAGCAAGTTTCCGGCGAGCTTGTTTGGTTGATAAATGGATGGAAATGAAAGTTAATAAGAATGTCTCAAAAGGTGGCAGAAGGCCTACTTCATTGCCGGAATTTGATCGGAAAACGATACATGATAATGACCCAATGTTCTTTAGTTCTGGTTCAAGTTCTTCCGATTCAAGCTTTGGATGGTATTCGGAAGCTGAAGTGGCGAATCCCAAACCTTCTTGTTTCGGTCCTTTCAACAAGGTGAAAACCAGTATTTCACCACGTTCTGCTCTTAAAAAGCAGAACGAATTTTATTTGTTTGATGAAGATCAAACAAATAAAACAGACCAGACTTTTGGTCTAATCCGGTCGAAAACCCGGGCTTTGAAGATCTACACAAGTTTAAAGAAAGTAAAGCAACCGATCTCACCAGGAGGTCGGCTAACAAACTTTCTGAACGCCCTTTTCCCAAATGGGCATTCAAAGAAATCAAAAGATTCGGGTTTTGAAGATCGAACTCAAATCCGAACAGGAAGATCATCAAAATCAACAAATGTATCTACGTGTTCAACAGCCTCTTCATTTTCTCGATCATGTTTAAGTAAAAACTCTCCAAGATCAAGAGAGCAACTCAACAATGGAATGCGAAGAACAGTTCGGTTTTATCCAGAGAGTGTAACTGTTGATGAAAATTCTCGTTCTTGCAGTCAGAAAAACGTAAGGGGGGAGCAAGATTTTCAGAAATTTCAATGGCAGAAAACAGAAAAATCAAATCTTATACAAATTCCAACAAGACAGAATGACAATGAAGAAGAAGAAGATGACGAGGATGATGACATGGCAAGTGACACTAGCTCAGACTTATTTGAGCTCGATCACTTGAACGTTTTCAAGAATGATCAATATTGTGAGGAGCTTCCTGTGTACGAAACTACTCATTTGAGTACCAATCGTGCCATAGCTAGTGGCTTAGTTTTCTGAATTTGTTATTTTCTTTTGTTTTGGATTATTCTTAATATTTGGTAAACAATTTTTGTTTATATACTAAATTAAACATTATAAATTTTGTCAAGTGATTCAATGAATGTCGTATAATTCAGTTATCTTGGCAAATTAAATACCCGAATTCCCGACCCAGAAAACGTATGGTTGATATTGAATGTCCTTATTTTTGTCAAGAAATAAGATTAAAAAAAATGATGTAGAAATTTTATTAGTTCAAAGAATTTGAAAGAAAGAAAGTAAAGGGGTTGAAAGGGAGAGATAGTGACGTTGGGAATTTGGTTGATCCCATGCGGAAGAGAGAGGGAAAAGTAAAGGGGGTGATGTGTAAAAAGAGGAAAAGTATGGGGTAAAAATAAAGAATGGAGAAATAGGAGGGTAAAGTGAAAGGCAGATCTTCCTTTGGGGTTTGGGAAAGTGAGTGCTTTTGTTTTCTTCAATGCTGTTTGTTGTTCTTCGATCGCCCTGCCTCACAACTTCGAATATTTTCATCCATAGCAATATACATACTAAGAATGTTTGAGGGAATCTTACTTACGTTCTATTAAATGTAATTTGTGTTGGAAAATTGGTTTTACTAATTTTCAGAAATGAGTTTTTATTTTTATTTTTGAGCACGAATTTTAGACTATAAATATAATCAAAACAGACTGTATGATTATATATTTGTGTTTTCCTCCATAATATCTTGGTTTTGATATATCACATGTCCAAAACAGTTTAAAAATAAATAAGAAATTACTTATCAGAAGTAAAGTAGTTGAAGAAAACAACAAACTCACTTTATATATTGTAATATGGTTTGAAATCCAGTGGTGTTTCGAGTTCACTAGCAACAAAAGGATGCTACTTTTACAAAATAGTTTAGTAATCGTTTTTTGTCTTATGCGTAGAAATTAAAAACTGAAATTTAATTGGGTTTCTTGGTTACATAATCTAATGTTGGCTATTAAATCTTTGTTATTGATTTCTTCGTTTTCTAGTTCCCTCCTTAGTTAATAAAAATTGAGTTGTTTAAGAAACCAACCAAAGATACCTAAATTTCAAAAAATAGTTAAAAATAAGAAGCTTAATAAAAATTAAAAATGGTTTTCTTTAATATCTTCCTACCAAATTGGGTATTTTATTACTGATAGCATTAAGATGATAAAGAAAAAGCATACATTCTTTAACAATTACATGATACAAGATTTAATGCATTTATAAAAGATGGTCTTAGAGCATATTTGTTTGCTTTATTGATGATCGAAGATACAAGACACGATCAAGTTGCTTTTACTTTATTGTAGTGTGAATTTGGGAAAGTTAAAGCTGCAAACAATCTCATGGAAACACACACCTTGGGATCACCAAAGCTTCCCCTCCTTCCTCTTTTAACTTTGTCTTTCATGCCCTTCCTTCCCCTTTTAGATTCTTTCTCAAACAACCAATTATGTAATATTTATATATCATTATATTGTTTCTCATCCAAGTGATATAAAAAAAAATCATAAAGAGATATCAATTTATATTATTTAATGAGTTTTAAGCGTTTCAATCAATGAACGTAATACAAAAGTTTTGATAATATCTTGTGATTTAAGGGTAAACTCATTTAGCCTCAAGCATTGACTTGTAGAAGTGTAAGAAATGTTGTTTTGGATTGTGAGTTCTAATTATTTCGAACTTGACCATCTTCATCGTAGTTATTTCTGACTTAATGTGAATTACTTCATATTAATGAACGAATGAAATTGATGAAGATCATCATAATTATCACAGGCTTTAGTAATAGAAATCGATACGAATTCAAATCTCATATGCTTTAAACTTCTAATGACCTTCTTTGTTAAAAAAAAAAAAAAAAAAAAAAAAAAAACCATGACTGTGTTCCTAACATGGTTGCAAACATTGCAAAGACATTGGATCTTTTAACGGCGGATAAAATATAAACAAAGGTAAAAGATCTTTTAACGGCGGATCTCAAAGAGTATTTAATAATTGTTGAAAAACAGTAAAACACTCATATTCTAGCTTAACCCTAGATTAGACCAATCAAAAAAAATTAATAACATTTATAAAAATACGATCTGTAAGGATTCTGTAGGATCCTAGATGAATAATATCATGCAAATATCTTTAGATATAAAGTCAGCACAACTGATAAATAAAATTATGTTTTTGATAAATTATTTGTTCTAATCATATGATCATAGGGAGGTGGAGATTTTTTTGGGGTGGGACACCTCTATTGTTCCAAAAAAACTCAAAACAATCTTTGCATGCTTCTCATGTAAGTAATCATCTTTATTAATTAAGATCATGTATCATAGATATTGCAGATATTAGTTAATATAATTTAATATAGGGATGTCAACGGGGGCAAACAGAATGGAGATTGCATCTCCCGCCCCCACCCCTGAAATTTCTCTGTTCCCACGTCCCCGCCCCCGCCCCCGAAATCTCTAGCCTCCCCACCCCTGCACCTGCCCCCGCCCCTGAATCCCTATATTACCGCCACCCCCGCCCCCGTTTCCCCGTCCCCTATATTATACACTAAAGGAAATTTTCTTTTACTTAAAGAAACTATTTTTAGGTAAAAATAGTTATTTATAACATAATTTCACATGTTTAAAATAAAAATATTATAACATCTTAAAAACGTTGTACTAACAACTTAAAAACATGATATTTTATTGAATTTCAGAAATTCAAAATCATTGCTATTATTTATTATATTTTTATCATTAATATATATTAATATAAATAATATATTAACGGTCCCCCATTGCGGGTTCGGGACGGGACTACCCACCCCCGCCCTGCACCGAAATTAAAACGGGGGTTAGGCTTGCCCCCGCCCCCGCCCCCGCATGCTCCCCCGATTTTTTAAACAAATATCCCCCATACGGGATCGGGGCCCCACGAGACTTTTTGACATCCTAGTTTAATGTATAATAGATTAATTAAAATCAGTATCAAATTTTAATATTTGCAATAAATACCCCATCCCACTTAACCCATGTCAACACCTCCCACGTGAACCTATTCGTTTGTGAATCATTCCCTTCATATTCTTTAGTGAACAGAAGCCCTAAAAATCTTCACGGTGATTGGGATTTATCACCCCTCCCCTCATTCATCTCTAATGCCTTCCAGAATACTTGTAACAGAAGAGCTTTGTTGCCACAGTGGAAGGCCACCACCACCGTGCATACTATCTCGGTGCTTCATAGTGGTTGTGTTGGTGATGGATTAATGTTGTCACTACCACATTTGAGAACAAGGCTTCTTTTCTCATGCAACCATTTTCTTCCTCTCTTTTTCAAGGTGGCAAGTATAGGGGTTATGCATGTGGTAGTAATTTTTGCTGACCTGGAAGCTCTCCATGCCTCTTAGCGCAGGGAGAGTATACTAGAAGGCTTAAGTATTTTAAAGATCATTGAAAATGTTTCAAGAATCAAACATTGTCATCACCTGGTGAAGCTCCATTTCAAATCTAAAAATATCCAAAACAACTGGAATGCCCATGGTGCAAGAACTTCCCAAAATTAAAAGATGGTTATAGTGATGTAGGGAAAAGTCTATTGAATTCATATTTGAATGCCAATCATGTAAGAACTTCCCAAAAAAAATTAGGATTCCCGTGGGCACCTTTGTGTGTGATATTAAATCTCTAAATGTCAACAACAATAAATGGATATTTGAGGTTGAGTTTGAAAAGTACTTATTAACTTATTAACTTTCCAAAAAATCAATAAACTTTAAAAAATATTTGAGAAATATAAAAAATGTTTTTGAAAACATTTTTTTACTAAACATTTAAAAAAAAGTAATCAACTTATAGTTTTTTCTAACACATAAGCTAATTAAACATTTTTTTAGAAACTCTTTTATCACCACATAAGCTAATAAGCATTTTTTTATCAAAAAGATTGTTTATTAAGCTAATAAGCATTTTTTTATCAAAAAGATTGTTTATTAAGTAGTTTGAGACACAACCTAAATATGGTTTTTCCATCTTTAACTTTTCTTCTTTTGGGTTTAAATATTAGTTGTTTTACGTTCTTAAGCAGTAAAGAAGATGTAGAAAGGCAACAAAAACTTAGAAACTCTCCATCCTTGTTTTCCTCATGTAAGTTGTTCTTTAACATCAATAAAAAAGCTTCTTTTGCCTAACTCTTCCGACACATGTTTTCTTTGTTTTTCATAGGTTAAAAACTACATTTTGCTCACTGTTTAGACCACCAACAGTAGCATACTTTGATCCATTTTGGTTTCTAACAGGTGATATCGGAGCCAGATTATTTTTATGTCCAAGTATATGGTAACAAGGGGCATGCTTGAAGGTAATGGTGCTCAAATGATGGGAAAGATGGTAGTGTTACTTTACACTATCGAACGCTTATGGTATGAACTATGAAATGTGTGCTACAAAAATATGGATGGATTTACAAGAACAAGTAGTGTAAGATGAAATTCAAAACATATAAGTGGAGGAAGGGAAAAGACTAGATGATGCTTACGAATATTTACCAAGTAATTTTCAAGAACGCACTTCTAACTTTAGCTGAAAAAGAGACGGATAAAGAAGCATGGGTCTTAAAGTTTTAATACCCAAAGGTTAATAGCTTATAGAAGGTTCTTAAAGGTTCTCATTTTCCTTCTTTTCTCCTCTAGCAAAACCATATATTCTTTTCTCCCTTCTTTCTTTCTCTTAAACTCTTAATACAAATAAAAAAAGCTTGGTACTTTTAAGTCTATTTTAAGAAAAATTATGGTTTTTGCTTAAAAGCTTAAGAATTTAATATTGTAAGTACTAGCATCCAATGTGTTTTTATTACTTGGTGGTGAACTTCTCTAGAGTAATTTTATTTTGGGTTCTTGTCATCTTCATCAACTTCTAACCTCTCAAGAGGAATCGAAGACATCAAAGGTTGTTGTTTCTTAACCCTTCTATGAATGTGTTTGATCTTTCATGTTAATTTAAAATGATGCTTGGTTGGAATAAAATATATTTTTTTATTCAAATTTATAATTCTTCTATCACTAATTTTTTTTGTTTTAGAAACCGAATAAAACCCAAGAATCCCCCCCCCCCTTCTTTCTATCTGTCTTTCGCTATCACTACCTTATCATGTCACAATAATCTCCTCTTTAAATAAAGGAGATTCTATAATAACCTTTTTTCTAGATAGATGAGTTGAAACATGCATCAATGTGATAACCAAAGAAAAGCATGCTTGGTTTCTCCTTTAAACCCTTAAGAAACTCATATCTTAAGTTTATTTGTTGTCAAGGAAAGGATTCACATAAATTATAAATTGATGAAGATGGGGTGATTCAGATTAGATCATAAATGTAGAAACTATGAAGATAATGATGATTAAGTAGGGTTTCCTATTAAATATAGTAACATTATCGTTGACATTGGTTTATCACATATGTAGGTTTATCAAACCGGAGGTAGGGTAGCAGTGGAGGTTAATGATGAACATGCCATCAATCAATGGATGGGGTTGGTTGATTTCATTTTCTTTATATATATATATATATATATATATATATATATATATATATATATGTTGTTGGATCGTAGGGTATAACAATAAAAAATGAAGAACAATAACGAACAAGAATTAATCAAAACCAATTGATTAAGATTTCACAAAGAACTTAATCTCGCATAAAGACAGATATCACAAAGCTGTAAATTACAATGAACCCTAGAATCACTTATATACTAGGGTATCCTAACTAATATATGGAAATCCCTACATATCATGGATTCGAAATACTATATGAAAATAAGAAAAACTGTACAAGGATATGATCCTAATGTCTAAGATATCAGATCTGAATTCTTAATGCACACGCAACTTCATGTTGACGCTAATGAGAAACAAACAACATATGAGACACTGATAGATGTGAAGACAGTTTGACTCATCAGATTATATGGTTCAACCTTACAATCTCCCCTAATCGGATGATGTCAAAACTTATGGAGATGACAGATTAAATATGAGTACTTTATCTGTCTTACCGAACAACCTCGAATTTGATCTTTGTGTAGATAACTAAGAATTCTTCTTTTATTTTGTATTTTTTCCATGATGATATTTGCAATTTCAAGTCATAATCTTTAATAATTCCCCCATAACATGGATGTTCCCTCTCAAATCGTGGCTTCATTTATGTTAAGAGTAGGTGTCTCTCACTTATGATAAAAAACCATAAGTAATTTCTTATCTTCATACTTCAGAATAGTTCATACTCTCCTCCTTTTTGGCATCATCGGGATAAGTGGATTAGAAGCTGACGTAGTAGAGGGCCGATTAAATAAGGGAACCTAAAGCGGGCGGTAGTGTAATGGAAAATTATAGATGAGCATCAGGGATAAAGTATGATATAACAGAAGTACCTTTTACCAGGAAAGGTTGGTAGGTAACATACCTAATCTATGGTGATAACAGAAAAGGTCGGGGTCACCAAGTACATTTTTTCTTACTTACCTATGGCTTACTAGGTAGATCATAGGCGATAGGGAATGAGTGAAACTGATGTCATAACCCAGTATATGGTGACAATAGAAAGGGATCATGGACATCAAGTAAAAATAGTATCATATCTTGTATATGGTTATAGACATGGTCAAGGATACAAGTAACCCTTTGATTTTAGAGGACCAAACAAGTTTCTCTCAACTGATGGACAATGCAATCAGTGTGATCCATAGGGTAATGCTCAGTGCTTAAGCAGAACATGAGACTTTAGGCATATATAAACGTGATTTCAGGTACACAGGTTCTGGAAAGAGTGATAATCATAAAATAAACACCCAAGCCTTATAATAATTTATGATTTGGACCAGACAATCTCATTATTAAGACTAGAATGCTAGACAATCAACATGAGTGGGCGACTCTACATCATCACACCAGATGGTCTAACTGTTGAGATACTTAGAGAGATTTAGTCACATTTAGGAGAATATGTATAAGGATAATAGTTGTCAAAAAGTTACATCCTTAATATTGATAAGATTACCGTCAAATCATAATTATTACATAACAAATCTTGTCATAGGAAATTTTCCTGGAGAAGTGAATTGAAGTAAATGATGGCATGATATTCCTGCAACACACTTTTACATAAAAATTAATGCAATCTCATAAAAGCAAAAATGTTTCAACTTCTCTTCATATAAAAGCATGTAACCTGCATCTTTATATTAATCATTTCTACAAAATTTATCTAAACAACATGGTTTTCATGTTGGATAAAAAACTGAGATAATGATGTAAGAGCAAGGGTACAAAAGATCTTACTATCCAAGAGTGGTAACAAGAATTGATGGAGAGAAATGTGTGGTGACATTTGACAACCTAGTAAACAAGTATGGAGTGGTTATGAAACATGTAGTACAACATGATCAACTCTGACCAATTCCACCAAAAGTAATGGTTATCTTAAAGGAAGGAGATATTGTGGATACAAGGTGTAACAGTGGATGGTGGTTAGGAAGGCTTGTTAAGAAGATATGAAACACATGTGTGGTTTTTATGATGGATCCAACTATTTTGGTTTTTTTTTATCATAGGGACGTTCATATTCATCAAGAGTGGAATAGTATTCTATAAGCTCATTGGTATTATCTGAAATAAAATTTGTAATGTACTTACACGAAAATGAATGAATGATTTATTGTTTTGAGTTTTTTAGATTTTTATTTTATTTTATGGTTTATATAAAGAAGACAAACAAACATTGACAAGAGTCACTATAAGAGAAAACACACACATACAATATATTGAAACTTAAAAGAAGAAAACCTTAGGACATAGAGAGCATGCTGAATTCACCAGTGTAAAACAATATGATTTTTTCATTCGGGGAATTTAGTTAAAATATCAGCAAGTTGATTGGTGATTGGAATATACATCAACTAAATGTTTCATTTCTGTACATTGTCCTTGATGAGGTGATGTCTAATCTTGATGCATTTTGTCTTTGAATGTTGACTAGATTTTAAGTGATGAGAATGTAATGGGTGTTGTCACAGTAGATGAGAGTCTTGTTGGAATAGTGTCCAAGGTCATTAACTATTGGTAATATTTCTAATAATAGCAGGGTCCTTTTGGGTTACCCTCAAGACCCAAATTGAGTAGAATAAATAAAGGAGAAATTGGTTTATTAATTATTATAGTTAATAATTAATTAGAAACTAATTGGAAATATATTTTGGAAATATATTATGGGAATTAATTAACAGTTTAATTAATTAAATGGTTGAATTTTCATTAATCGATAGTTGGTTAATCAGGAATGTTCCAGAACCCTTATGGAATTACGGTTGGATGAAAATCACTCCATCCCACATGGGAAAGGAGTGAAATTTCGTGGTTAGGCCTCCATCCCACATGGGAAGGAGTACTAAACCCTAGGAGGCATCCAAGGCTATAAATAGGGCCTTAGGGATTTCATTCCTCCTTGCACCTTGGCTTGAAGTTTCGCCAACCCTTCTTCCTCCCCCTCTTAGGGACGATTTCTAACCCCTTTGGTTTTGTGAAATTGACCCTTCTCCTAGTTATTCTTATTCCACTCTTTGGTGTCATTGGGTGTGATACCATTAGAAGGATTCTGGTTTGGGTCCTTTCATCCAAGCAACTTCATGGAGGTTCAAAATCTCAAGCATGGAGATCAAGGGCCACATAAGAGGTATGTTTTCTTACTTATGTTTTAGTTTTCTAGGGTTGATGTAATTAGCATGAAGCCATAGATCCATAGGATGCATGTACACGTAGGTATATCGTTGTTTCGATTTTTCCGCTGCGTAGTTTTAGAGTGTATTTGATGCGTAGAAAACCCAACAGTGGTATCAGAGACATTGGTTCATGGTTACCTTCACCCTAGATCCATGTTTTCTGTAAAAACTTGTTTGAAACTGAATGGATGAAAGAATAATTGAAAAATTCGTAATGTGTTAAAACCCTAGTCGTAGCTCACGACGTGAACTTAGCAGATTTGGGATTTTCGAATTTTCCTTTAATTTTCAAATATGAAGCTTTGATAAACATAGATAAATACCTAATTTAAATTGTTTTTGAATCTGGAAAATTAATAAATATTATTTAAATGTGTTTATTTAAATTTGAATATTTATTTGGTAATTGATAAATATTATTTAAATATGTTTATTTGAATTTGGATATTTATCTGTTATTTAAATAGTGAATTTAATATTTAAGATTATTTGTAATAGAGAATTATAAATTTGAATATTAACCCCTCATGATTTATTAATTGTTACATTGCGTCCTCGCAATTAATTAAAATTAAGAATAGACAACTAAATTTAAAGAGTTTTAAATTTACCCCTTGTGTTTATATATATTAGAATTGTGTTTATTATATGTATAAGAAAGTTGCAACATGCGCCCTCGCGTGTTTAAATGTTGACATTGTCAGTCTTACCTCGACTAGGCTCACCCGTTCTAATGTAGGGGTTTAAGGAGGTCTCTTTGATTCCTAATGAGGTCGGTTTTTAATATGCTTCGCGCTTACCACCCTCACCGCCCAATTGCATTTTGAGAATGGAGTTACCGAAAGGGTTTGATAGTGATAATGGTCAATCTAAAAGTATTCTAAATACAAGTATAAAACAAAATCCCGTTTTATTAATAGAATGTGAGTTTAAATTATCCATGAAAATTGCACATTCTCTTTATATTCTGTTGGTGGAGCTCGTGTGGTTAACCGGCACATCAATCTAGAATATAGTCGAGAATGATATGGAACTCGCGAATCTCAAGCGTAACTTGAGTCGGGGACCATGGGATTTTGTATGGTTAATTCTCAATCTATTCAATGTGAATCTTATGTTATCCATAAAAGTTGCACATTCTCTTTATAACTTGTTGATGGAGCTCGCGTGGTTAACCGGCACGTCAATTTGAGAGTATATGTAGAGAATGATGTGGAACTCGCGAATCTCAAGCGTAACTTGAGCCGGGGACCACGCGATTTTGTATGGTCGATTCACCATCTGTTCAGTGATCCGAGGCGACCCCGTCATTGAATTTGAGATGAACATAATCCGAGATTAACATGCCATTGATAGTCAATGAATCTCAAAGATATAGGAATTTCGTGGTGATCGAAATTGGCAAAGGGCTTTGCCTACCTAAATAACTTTATGGTGTGTTTACGGCATCCTTTTACACATCATGGAGCCAAATATGGATCCTAGCCTTCTAAAATAATTTTATTTAGGGTGATTATTTTCTAAGGATAAGTAAAACAAACTATAATGGAATTTGTTATTGAATGATGACTATAACCTTATCCACTAAAATCTACTGCTATAAAACCTTTGAAAGGATTAGCTATGAGGATTATCAATCTTGTCAATTTTTTAGTTTGGGAGTAGTTCTCATAAACGAAAGGAAAGATCATGCCTTTGTTAAAGCTCTTCGTAGGTTACTTCAAGCATTGCATTCTAAATTGTTAGAAAGAGCAATTATCAAATGTACGTTGTAAATTGACATATTGAAGTAAAATGGAATTTCCTTGAGTTAGAAGTTGACTAGGGTTAATCAACTAGCTGACATGTACGTATAATCAATTCATCTTGATTTTGATATGAACAACTTGGAATGTTCATTAAGGAGTTGTGAAACATGTTGAGGTTTCATTTTGGAACTAACATGGCCAATCATAGAAACTCATACTTCAAAACACTCCCATAATTTACTATCATGAATAGAAGTGTCAAGAAGAAGAAAGCCAACTGCCCATGGTTTAAAAGGCGATTAGTGTTGGTATATCTAATCTAGGCCCAAATACCTAGGACAAAGGAAGGCTTGTTCTAACACATGTTCTGATAGCAAGAAAAGGACAAGAAAGTATACAGGCCCAAAATGTATATTTGAGGTGAAACGACTAGAACATGAAGAAGTTAAAATTTGATCATGGATCATGAGCCCGTGCTACTTTCCATTGGATCAAAAGATAACTAGTTCTTCCATGTTTGGTATTCAATCAAATATATGGATTTATAATGTCATCAACACATTACTTCTAAACCTTGAGTATTTTACTAAGGATTAGTACTGACATTTGCAAGAATGTGCAGTTACTAAAATGAAGTAAGAAGACTAAAACATGGAGAAGATAATTTGATCATGAATGCCAAGCCCTTGCTACATTCATAGGATCAAAAGACAACTCTTTTCAAAATGTGTAGTCTATGGTATTATAATTGAAATTGTTTATACTATGATTCATGAGATAGTTCTGACTTATTTAAATGTGGAGCATTCTAACATGTTAAAAGAAAGTCATGAAATCTATGAAGCTAGTATAGTAGCAATAGTTCAAAATTGATTCGAACATTTGAATAAGATGTATTATTGTGAATATCTGTTGATGTTAGTTCAACTAATGGATCGTTCAGATTGACCGTAATAAGTACTTATTCAAATACATCCAAAGGTATGGGTGAAATCTATTTGTGGCATCACAGTCTTGGATACATAAATGAGAAATGCATTACCAAGTATCCAGTTGGATCGAATTTTGGATATCATTTGACCTCGGGTCTTATGATAAATGCAAATCTTGTTTATCAAGATAGATGATGAACACATCACTGGGTGATGTCAATATCTGTTGGAATTGGTTTGCACTAATTGACCGTTCAAATCAACCACAATACATGGTAAGACCAACTTCGTATGAATGTGAGTCTGGAACCTTTCAGGTGTTCAGAGCTCTCATAAAGCGAGGTTAAGAATCAATTGGGCAATAGGATGAGACACTCATAGTGAGAATCTCAGTCCAAACTTTATCGATCATCTAAGTAATTGTGAAAGAGTTTCACGATCTATCTCCACCCAGATCACTACCACTAGGAAGTGTTAGTTGGATAGAGAAACAAATCGTTCATTGATTTTGTACTAGATGAGTCGCATTATGCACACTAACAATTCGTGGATTGTACCATGAATAGTGTTACAAGAAGTCCTTTGGTCTTGTGCCAACTAAGTAGGTTCTTGAAACACTCTATGATATGTGAAGTGGGATTCTATCCTCACTGCCATATATGGAAGTCTACGATTATGAGGCTTATGCTCGTCGTGAAGCGCTCGACAATCTAGGACTTTGAATAGAGATGTGTTATCTCGTTGGTGAACCAATCAAGCATTTTAGATAATTGTTTAACAATCCTTATGAGAACAAAGTGTATGTTACTCGAAGGGCAGTCTTCCGAGAGAGGGTTTCCAAAAGGGCTAGTGGAGCCACATTGATCTTGATAAGATTCGAGATCCAACCATCGAAGAGCCTAAAGATAGAGATAACATTCAATTTGGAATTGAAAGAGCTATTAAGGAAACTGACATATTTCCATTTTTTCCTTATAGATCTGATAGAGGACGCCATACACCTTTTTATATAAGAGTTTATATTACTAAGGTATATGAGTCACTGGTAGATTACAATCAGAGTATACCAACTATCGGAAGCTATGGTAGGCCCTAAAGGCTACAACATGGAAGGAATACATGGAAAGCGAGATTCAGTCCATGTATGTTGAAACTTGGTAGATCAAGCACTTGACCTTAACCATTAGGTATAAGTGGATCTTCAATAAGAGACAAGCATGGGTAGGAACAGACAGGTTATGAAGGATGTGTAAGCTTAATAAGTTCATTTATGGACCGAAATAAGCATCTCGCAAGTGGGATCATTATTTCAATGAGAAAGTTCAAGGAGTTTGAATTTCGAGAAATAAAGATAAGCCATATATATGTCAAAGCTAGTGGGAGTAATTGGAATCTTTGTTTCAATGAGAAAAGTTCAAGGAGTTTGAATTTCGAGAAACATAGATAAGCCATATATATGTCAGTGCTAGTGGGAGCACTGTAGTCATCCTTGTGTTGTACATAGATAATGTACGATTCATAAGAAACTATATTCTAACTTAGCAAGTGTAAAAGCTTGGCTTGGTGTGAGAATTGTTTCGCTATGATATACATGGGAGATACAAAACACGTACATAATAAGAATCTATGGAGATAGATCAAAGTGATTCATTGGATTAAGCCAAAATACATTGAATGTTGAGGAAACTCGACATGCAGAACTCAAAAAGGAGTTTAGGCTGGCATGACATTGAGCAATGCTAATGTCCTAGTTCTACTATTGAGCTAAAGCAAATGAGTCGTGTCCCACATGCTTCTGCTATGGGATCGATCATAAATGCCATGAAATGTACTAGATCTAATGACTCGTATGCCTTGAGCATGACAAGTTTGATTAGATCAATTTGGCAAGAATCAATGAATCAGGATCAAGAACATTCTTAAGTGTCCTTGGAGGACAGAAGAGATGATCTTGATAGTATGGAAGAGATCATTGTAAGAGTTACATTGATGCTAAGTTCCGCACTAATAAAGGCAATTCCGTTCGCAGTCGGAATTCGTGCTTTTACTGAATGGTGATATATTAGCTTGAAAGAGTACCAAGTAATACACCATAGTGGATTTAACATACTTAGAGGATATTGCAGTTGGTTAAATTGCAAAGTGGACAATGTGACTGAAAGAGATTCATTAGTGACATCTTTGTTGAAATTCAATCATTGATGGTCCTTATGAAGTTTCTTGTGACTTTGGGTGAACTTACCTCTAGTATGGATCCCAAGTCACACGAGCTCATATGAAACATACTCAGTAAGTACCAACACATTTGATAGCGAGTCAAATGTAAAGACATCATAGTCAATGATTCATATCGAAAGATAATATTGTCGATCCATTCCATAAGCCGATGTCATTGACCATGTCTGACAGTCAGACAAAGTCGAGAGGCATTAGATTTGTAAATGAATTGGCTTAAACACTCTTAGTTTGGTTTGTTTTAAAAACCCGAGAACTTTAAGCAGTATAAGTTTAATTTGATTTGGCGATTATTAAGTGGTGATCTTAATATATGATGGAGTTTGGTCATTTCAATTAGCTTATCACTGCGTTCTCACTTTTGCATGTTTGGAACCCATTTCCCGAGTATTAATTTACTCAAACGTCCACAATCGGTCAAACTCTTGGAAGTAAGTAGTGATTCAAGACTGTCATGAGTATTGGTGGATTGTCCATATTTATTAGACATAGCATAGTGATTGCGCTAACACTCATGAATGCTTAATAGAGATTTAAGTATTGGACCAACCCACGCTTAGAGATTACTTCATGGATTCAGTCACAAGTAATTCTAAGACGATAATATCTTCTATTCTTCAAACCTAGATACATGTGGGGTTTTGTTCTATGATTCTGTTATGCATTGGTCTACTCCAATGCTAACCGTAACGGGTAGTTATAAAGGGTATGTCCATGTGTGACATGATGAAATAGACAAAAACTATGTAGTCGAAGTTTATTCGTTCCTTCTGCCTTAACAGGAGAAGCGATATCTATGGGCCCCTCGATGATTTTGTGCTGACATCTAAAGTGCTTGGCTGAGCCCTGACTGGAATTGATGTGTTCAATTTAGTAGTCAGATGCAGTCGTCACAAATCTATATCGGGAAACATAATCTTGAATTCTTGATATTGACCATTATCCATGTCTCGAATTCATACAGATATCATAGAACGAAGGGATAGTTGATCACTTATCTAAGGGCTGAATCTTGATTAGATCAAGAGTTCGGTAGTTGCATTGGATGGCTAACTCTCTGTTGATTATTGAGAAATATTGATCCTCGTATAGTTGATGACTTGTCCAAGTGGGAGACTGTTGGAATAGTGTCCAAGGTCATTAACTATTGGTAATATTTCTCATAATAGCAGGGTCCTTTTGGGTTGCCCTCAAGACCCAAATTGAGTAGAATAAATAAAAGAGAAATTGGTTTATTAATTATTATAGTCAATAATTAATTAGAAACTAATTGGAAATATATTTTGGAAATATATTATGGGAATTAATTAACAGTTTAATTAATTAAAGGGTTGAATGTTCATTAATCGATAGTTGGTTAATCAGGAATGTTCCAGAACCCTTATGGAATTAGGGTTGGATGAAAATCACTCCATCCCACATGGGAAAGGAGTGAAATTTCGTGGTTAGGCCTCCATCCCACATGGGAAGGAGTACTAAACCCTAGGAGGCATCCAAGGCTATAAATAGGGCCTTAGGGATTTCATTCCTCCTTGCACCTTGGCTTGAAGTTTCGCCAACCCTTCTTCCTCCCCCTCTTAGGGACGATTTCTAACCCCTTTAGGTTTGTGAAATTGACCATTCTCCTAGTTATTTTTATTCCACTCTTTGGTGTCATTGGGTGTGATACCATTAGAGGGATTCTGGTTTGGGTCCTTTCATCCAAGCAACTTCATGGAGGTTCAAGATCTCAAGCATGGAGATCAAGGGCTACATAAGAGGTATGTTTTCTTACTTATGTTTTAGTTTTCTAGGGTTGACGTAATTAGCATGAAGTCATAGATCCATAGGATGCATGTACACGTAGGTATATCGTTGTTTCGATTTTTCCGCTGCCTAGTTTTAGAGTGTATTTGATGCGTAGAAAACCCAACATGTCTTTCAAAACTTAAAACCATAATCAAGATTGGTTTTGGATCCATAGAATTTAAGCACACCATCTTCTAGCGACAACATATTTTGCCTCAACGGTTGAGTATGCTACTGATGATTGTTTTTTGATGGACCAACTTCTTAATCTGTTTCCTAAAAGTTGATGTAACGCCCGTAGATCCGGGCTAGTCAATTTAGAGATAATAGGGGTCGAAAACGACTCTTCGACAAAAGATTATTTAGAATAAAGTTGTAGAGTACGATCCCGCCTACACGTGGATATAAAGAACGTCGAAAACGAAGCTCATATGCGAAAGATACGAATTTTTAAAGTTGGAACTCGAATTTGCGAACATGGTGCGAAGTTGGTGACGTGGCAGCGCCACAGCCGTCCGATACTGATGACAAAGCTCGCTTCGGATCATAACACGTAGCCCCTCGCTACGCCCCGCGTCCGAGGCCGAGTACGCCCAGCGTACTCCGGTCTTATCCGCTTCCAAAGTGCGAGACAACTGGACGCAGCTGGCATCCTCATCCGAACTACGCCCAGCGTAGTGCTGCTGAACGCACAACATAGTCCGAAGCTGCTGACCCTATAAATAGGTGCGAAATCTCTCGTATTTTTCACACATTTCCACTTCTCTCTCTAAATACTTTCTCTCTCTAGCCCATTCCAACCCTCCTAAACCCTAAGGAACCCCCCTAGCACCCGAAGGAAGCCCCGAGGCTCCCGGAGTCCCGAGAAAAAGGGTATTTCGGTTCGGAAACGCTGCTCCAAGCGAAGCTCGGTTTTCTATAAAACCCGTTGTTTTGTCCGAGGAAAATTGTTTTGAGATAACGAAGTGCTGTCCGAGTACCGAGTCACCACCTTATCACGTGAGTGCATAGTTACTTTCATCTTACACATAGATATGAAGTATTTAATATAAATTACATGCTACGTGTGCATATTGTCTGTATACTTTCCGTCTATGCTGGGTGAAAAAAAATTTATACATGTTTTAAATGATTTAAACTGTATATGTATTTTATATCTACGAAATGTGTTGGGTAAAACCAATGTTTTAAAACCCGGGTTTTTAGTTGACCCGGTGTGATGACCGGTTCACGGGTCAACCGGTTGAACCGCCGGGTCAACCCGGTTTATGGTCTTTTTCTATTTCTATATATTTTTATTTTCATGCATAATGCATAAACATATAAAACCAATAATTTGATGTCCACAAAGTTTAAACATTGAAAAATATTGAAGAAACAGCAAACTGCTCGTTGTTTTGGCGTTCGCTACTTGTATCCAACTATCCAAATTCTATTGAAACGGGTCAATCCGGTTTATCCGGTTCAACATAAGCGGTCGAACCGCGGTTTAGAGGAAACCTGGCCGGTTCGATCCGGTTCGTATTTTTACAAAAAACCGGTCTCATTTGACCCGCCTTCTACCCCGGGTCACGGTCCAACCGGTTGAACCGGCCGGGTCGACCCGGGTTTTAAAACATTGGGTAAAACATGGGTAGATGAAATAGTTGTTATGTGACAAAAACAAAATGATGAGAGGTGATATAGACCACGAGATAAGGGTGAGAGGTGAACCATGAGAGAAGCCTTTTACCCAAGTATTGGCCCCGTCATCTACCAGAGTATGGATGACAACCATGGACTATTCTAGACAGTCCAGTGGAACACTAGCAGGCTCGCAACAGGTGTATTTGAACTGTGTATTCACCAGCTGTACTCTAAAAACCCATTAACACGTATTGCGAGTGGATTCTCGGAAACGATACTGTCGATAAATGATATAACCCTGGAGACTATGAGACTTAGTGCCTAAACCCTGGCGACTATGCGACGTAGTGCCTGTTGTATAAACCTTGGCGACTATGAGACGTAGTGCCTATATCCTGGCGACTATGCGACTTAGTGCATGTAGAGTAAACCCTGGCAACGATGGATTTCGTGCCCATTCCTTAGGATGATCCTTAGGAATGAATGAACGAGGAATAGTTGATTCTTAGGGTAGATCCTTAAGAGTAATGAAGATAATGGGGATGGGTAATTGGGCTGATTGTTTGATGTTTAAACATAATAATTATATTGTTGTGGGTTGAAAACCCTATGTACTCACCAGGTTTCCCAACCTGACCCACTCCAGCTCATTTCTATGACAGGTGTCGATATGGAGTTACATTACACTGAGAGATTAAGGAGATATAAGATCACTAGTGTAAATGAATGTAAGTTCTGTTTATGCTTATGTTTCTGTATTGACAATGACATCCCAAATGTTTTAAAATGAATAAAAAAATACATTTATTTGGAAATGCTTTGATAATGTATTTATCATGTTTTACTGGGAACAAATTCCACAACACTTTTATTTAAAAAAGTTACTCTGATTTTTAAACAAAGCATAAACAAAATCGGTTTTTTCTGGTCGTGAAAATGGGGATGTCACAGTTGGTATCAGAGCATTAGTTTAAGCGAACTAGGAATATGGATTTATTTCTAGACTTAAACTTAAAATGCTAAGCAATGATTGTGAGGAGTGTGTCTAATAAAATTTAGGTAATACACCTGAATAGACACAAGCACTAGCTTATTTAGGGAAAATACCTAACATGCTTTTATGTGCTAAATGATTTATGATATGCATTATATGATCGGATCTATGGTTTGTTGCCGACCGGATCTGGAAACTTTATGTGTTCAGGTTTCTAAACGTTTAATTACGGTATTAGAACTAGCATGTAACTTTTCGGAGTAATAGGGAGATTTACACGTCGATCGTAAAATCTTTCCTATCTTAATTCTCGTCGTTTCCCACCAAACGTCTGAATTGGTGTATAGACCGAAATGGCAAGAACCCGCAGTGGAGCCGGGAACGCGAATGGAAACAGGAATCTACCACCAGTGATTGAGCAAATACCCGTTGTAGTAGCCGCTCCTGAGCCAATCACGATGGTCGGGGTACAAGCAATGATCCAGATGATGTTGGATCATCAAATGGAGGAAACAAGATGGTTACTGCTACAAGAGAGGGATGAACCTACGATGCCTGTCGAAGAGCCTGAATTGAATGATGGGCAGTTTGAGGAGGGAAACAACAGTAGGATCGTTGGTCAAGCTGATCCGCCGATGATTAAGAGGAACAACCAAGATGATGGAGTCGAGAGGAATGGATGCAAGTACAAATATTTTCTAACTTGCAAGCCATCGACTTTTACTGGGAAGGAAGATCCGATCGGAGTTATGGATTGGGTCTCGGAGATGGAATTAGCCTTCATGACATGTGGTTGCAAAGGCAAGCTACAAACCACGTTTGCGGTGCGCCAGTTCCGAGGAGGCGTGTTTCGTTGGTGGAACACCCTGGGAAAGACTCTGACCCCCAGTGAGCCCCTGAAACTAACATAGGCAGAGTTTTTGGTGCAATTCAAACGCAAGTACTGCTCAGCCCAAAACCTGCTCGAGCTAGAGAACCAATTCCTGACCTTGAAGAAAGGAAGCATGTCAATTGATGAATACACCAACAACTTCATAGAGAAGATGGTATTCGCCTTGCGTCTTGTTCCGGATGAGCTGACGAAAATCGACAAGTACGCAAAGGGACTTCCATGGGAGTACGCGGTGCCAGTGCGTCAAGCACCTACTCTGGAGGCAGCTATCTGGGCTGCCAAGTCTGTGGAGGATATGATTAAGGGAAGAGCTTCCAGCAAGGTTGAGGTTGGCGCGAAAAGGAAGTTCGAGGGGTCTGCAAAGCCCAACAATAAGAAGATCAAGTCTGGTTCAAAAGAGTTTAGTGAAGGAGGAAACGAAGCAAAATGGTGCGAGAAGTGTAAGAAGAAACATTTTGGGAAGTGTAGCGAGGAAATGACTTGCTACAAATGTGGAAAGACAGGGCATTACGCCAACAACTGTTCATCCAACAAGAAGGTGTGCTACGGGTGTAACAAAGAAGGGCATATTTCTAGAGATTGCCCAAAGAAAAACGAGGCAGTGAGGCCAAACACACCCCCAAGGCCAAGGGCATTCCACATGATCCTTGACGAGGCAGAAAACGACGCGAGAAATCGAGGATGAGGAGTTCGTATCCAAAGATCGAGTTATGCAGTAGCCATAGTATCGTATGATGTAGCCTACTAGAGGCATAGTTTAGGGAAAACTTCAACACCTATGTAATTGATGTGCACAAAAGTACCCACTAATTTTAGAATTTATAACCTAACTAACTTAACTAACTAAAATGCACCTAGGCAGTGTACCTATTCGAATTATAGAATAATTGGGTAAGCCGGGTGTCGATCACAGGGAACGGTGTTAACTAATTAAGTTATCTACTACTAAATTAACCTAATTTTAGAGCAAAGATGGGGTTTTATCTGATTTTGCAAGACCATATCAACTTAAGTCACAGAATTCAATCAAGTAATTAAAAACACTCTTGTTTAGCTCGAATCCACTTCCTCTTTATGGTTAGCTAGCTATTATGGATTATCAAGTTGGTCACTAATTATTATATTATTAGCAATTTAAGTCTAAATTTACTAATCTTTTTACCAATTCATGAACTACCTTGTATGGTCACACATAAGCAAAACACAGAACTAGTTATTAGTTATAGGTATGCTATGTAAGATTTATTATGCAAACACAATTATGGTCATAATTTATGTTCTCTAGCACATCTAAATTTATTTACTCTAATTACCATCTAAGATTTTGGTCGATCCTAGCTCTAGCAAATTAGTGTTCACTAAATCACTAGGTTATCAAGTTTATGCAGTTTAATGATCACTAACTACACATAACATGAATTCAAGCAGCTAAAGAAACAAATATTAACATGCTAGGTAGTAACAAATCAAACACAAGCAATTTACCAACTAACAAATCCAATAATCATTAAGCTAAACCATATGTTAGAAGCTTCATCTAGCTAAACAAGAGTTGCTAGATTTAGCTACTCATAGTAGCAAATAAACAAACACAAATCAAAGTATAAAACATGTTCAAGTATCAAACAAATAAACTAATTATGAACCTTTACTCCTTTGGTGTTGAAAACCTTTTTCCAGAGCTTCTCTTCTGCTAAAATTCGTCTTTTGGAACCCTTTCAATCAGCCAAAAAAACTCCCCAAGTCGTAATGGGCAAGGGAATTTTTAGTTTTTTGAAAAGTCGTGATCCACGTCGTGGCAGGAAGCTCCACGTCGTGATCCGAGAATTATCCGTATTGGGCAAGGATTCCTTCTTCACGTAAGCTTATCTTCTAGAATACTCGATCCACGTCGTGGTCTTCTCGTTCACGTCGTGACTTCGGTTGAATCCGTGAATTTCTTCATCTTTTGTACTCCAAGTCTCCAATGTTCCAAGTATTGTCAATTTTGGTCCCTTTCTTCGAAAATGCTTCACTTTGGCTGCAAATAACAATTTATCCTTATAAGTACCATAATTCTATGCAAATAACCAAAATGTTAATAAAAATGTAAGTAAATATTGCCTAAAAATATGTATAAATATGACAATATCAAAATACCCCACACTTGTACTTTGCTTGCCCTCAAGCAAATTTAGCTATTTAAACTTAAACCTTCATTACTAGCATCACATAGAACAATCCATTTTTGAACTTAGCCATTATGCCAAGACCTCAACGCATGCATTTGTGTCTAAAATTTTCCTAAAGGACCACCCATACTCTAAATACTCACAATCTTGATAAACACTCACCCACTTCTTTCGAACAATGCTCATTTTATGCAACCCTCCGAACCCATCCTCAGAACGCTTTCTAACCTCAAGGTATTTTTGTAAAGCCACCCAAGCATACACAAACGTGAGAATTACAACTCTAAGAAGATACCACAATATGGAGCTCTTGAATTCTTCACTTCTTGATATTTTGATCTTTGATTTCTTCGAATTCACCAACTTTTTGTGTAATTTTGATATCTTCAACTTTTGAAAATTCAGAATTTTCGATCTTTGATCTTCATACTTTGATACTTTTATGCTCCAAAAATTCTTCAATTTTTTCACTTTTTGGTAATGTCTCTTTTTTTTTTTTTTTACATGTACTCACTTTTTTTATATCACTCAAAAACCTACACGCTTAAGCAGGGGCGCTTTACTTCAACCTTTATTGGTTAAGATATTAGTTTTCCTGGATACATTTCAGGTTTAGGCTGCTAAACATATCGCATTCCTCAAACTAAGCGAAGTTGTGTTTTTGTTCCATGATTTCACTAAAATAAGGGAGGCCACAAATGCACTATAACGTGTATCGGCTTAACTAAACATTTGAGCTCTTATCGGATCATCCCAATACAACACTAGCAATTACAGCTCAAATTATTATTACTAGATCCAATTATTAAAAATTTTAAAATTTACCAAATTTCTAGTAATTAGTAATTTACTTTTTCTACCTCCTACCCCACACTTATCACATACAATGCCCTCATTGTATGCATAAAAGTAAATTAAAAACAATAAAATGGAGAAAAAGGAACAGACTCCCCTGGGATAGCAGCGTGATCGAACTCCAAAAGTGCGGATAAAATGTGCATCTCGAATATGGACCCCTTCAAAATATGAACTTGGACTTGAACTTGATAGATATGTAAATGAGCCATCAAACAACAAATCGAAACTTCCAATCATCAATAAAAGTGGTGGAGGAAACGAGCCATAATAGTCTTTAGAATGATCCCAAGAAGATACGTGGAAAGCCATAAGGTAAACACCCAATGGTATTCAAAATGGAGAAAAATTTAGAAATCGCGTCATGATGTGGAATACCACGTCATGTTGTCGTAAAAGAACGCATGCATAATTTCTCATTTATACCAATCCACGACGTGAACAGGAGAGCCACGTCGTGAAAACTGGTCTTCAGAAAATATTCATAACCCACTTCTTCTTGAACCTTGCACTTTGACCAATGTCTTAATGGGTTAAGACTCTTCTAATTCAGTATGTAAAGACACTTTTCTAACTCTATCCTCTCTCTCTCTAACGCACCCCACACTTATGTCGAATTGTGGGTCGCGAGTCTTGACTTCTAGACTCTAACCGATTCTTGACTTGACCTTCCTTACCGATACTCCATTGCAAAACTGAAATAAAACAACCAAAAGACAAGTAAAAGTAACATAATAGTTGTCAAGTCTTACAAACCATAAGTTTAAAAACAAATCAAAAACCACACAAAACAAAACCAAATAACAACTAAATAAAAACTATGAAAAAGGAAATCAATCATCATCACCATGTCCTTGTACTCCACTAGGTCCTTCTCCATCGTTTCTCGGGTTCCAAAGCTCCTCCCAAGTAGGCATGTACGGGCACTACAGCGGCACGACAGGTGGTCGAACCACTCCCATGTGAGAAAACATGGCCTCCAACTTCTACGTGTTGTAATTCATCCCTCCACGGAGATTATCCAAATAGGACCCAACCCGTCTTTGAAATGGGTCGGTGGGCATTCCTCCCATATGTTGTTGAGCAGCCCGTTCTCTCTCAAAATCTCCCCGAGCTCTAACATTTCGTCTACGGGGCCTCGCTGGAGGTTGTTGCTCCGGTTGCTCATCCTCTTGCTCTCCATCCTCCGGGGGTATAACATAGCCGCCCCCGGCATTTACCACCACCCGCATAACTCCCAACACTTGACTCGACAATTCGTTGTCGGGAAAACGTGTAAGATTCCGCACAAACTCAGGAGACAAAATACCATACGACCGAGCAAGGCGGGTGACCAAATGTCCACCCGTTATCGGACTCCCTGGCCTAGAACCAGCCGCATTCTTCCCCATGAATCTCGCAAGCATATATGGTAAATCACAACAGACCCCGGGAGTAATGATACTCCATAGATAGAACAAATTATGAATGGAAATCTTATCACCATGGTGCTTGTGATTGATAGAAAAGGTGATAAGGCTATGAAGAAAACGATGCACGGGATTCCGAATTTGCGCTTCACTAGAGTCACGAGAATTATACTCGTGATTAGAGATAGTCCGCCAAAACTGAACATCCAAAGTGCCAGGAGTAAAATCCCGAACACACCCAAGTAGAAAAGGCACAAAGAATGGAGATTGAGTCTCCACTTCTGTATATAACCCCATGCGCCAAGCGAACTCACGAAGACTGCACTCTCGATATACCCCTCCTAATTGGAAAACTAGCGCCCGTCCGTAATCAAAGTCCACAATCCTCTCTTCAAAATTAACGGTAGCAAAGAACTCCACCGATAATTCCCGATAAACGGGTTCTTGAAGTGCAAATAGGTTCCTCCACCCATGACAAGTAAAAGAAAAATCATTCCCTTCATATACCTTCGTCCAAAAGCGCTCCAATTCTGAAATCATACCCACACCCCTAAGCCAATTCCAATTCACAATGGGTGCTATTGCAAACTCCCAATTATATAACCATCCTAACCGGTTCTCATATGTGTTCAATAATGCTCGAGAGATGTTTTGAGGAAACCGATACAATGGATGAATACTTGCCACATCAATCAGGTTATTTTCCTGTTGAATAGCACGTCTAGGAGCCATGCCTGAAATCAAAAATAAACCAAAACCAACAAAAACACCAAAAGCATTATATAAAAAAACGAAATTGAATTTTGTTCACCCAGGAACCACGTCGTGGTTCTGAGCGCCACGTCGTGGGACGCAATCGGGACGTGGGGTTCAGATCGAACAATGTCCAGTCAAATCCATCCAAAAATCATACTTGGGGTTTGTTTCTCTTGCTATTCTAAAGTCATGCATCCGAAAAATACTAACGAATTCAACCAATTTGGGATTTTAACTTCAAAACAAACCCTAACCAAGAGAATGTATAAATTGCAAGTAATGTCAACAATTAAGGGATGAAATACATACCAAATGGAGTTAGAAGACAAGAAAATACAAGAAACTTGGAAGAAAAATGAAGAAAAATCGGCTGTGGGGTTGCTTCCGTGCGTGCGATAGTAAACAAATGGGGAAAAAAAACTAGTGGTCAAAGTGTTTATGAACTGGTCCCCCCCTGACTTTTAAAGGCCACATCGTGGAAGGCAATACCACGACGTGGTTTTCGTAAAAAGCTAATTTGGTCAATTCTCAATCAGTCCCCGTATTCCATCTTAAACCACGACGTGGCGCATCAGCCCACGACGTGAATGATGTCTGGACACAGAATATAATCTAGCTAATATTAATGTTTGTTTATTTTCATTGTTTAACAAAACACCCCACAGCTAAGTTTTAATAGTTTTTTTTAGATGATGACTTGATAACTTTCCTAATCAAAAACTCAAAAACTAAAAAGAAAAGAAAAGAAAATGCAAACCAAACTCGGGTTGCTTCCCGAGAAGCGCTTCTTTTTGATGGAGTCGTGAGCCGGACTCCGTGCTTCCTACGTTGAATTTTCAGATGAGTCCATCACTAGCTGGATTTTTTGCTCCTTCCATCGCCTCTTGTATGATTGGATTCGTCTAATGTATGCCTTCTTCGTGTTTTCCTTTTTAGCTTTCACCTCGCCTATGTCAAGCTTCCTTTTTGTTCCTTTTATTTCCACTTTTTCTTCATTCTTCTTTAGCTCAATAGGGACCTTCTCTTTCTTTATCATTGGAATCGTCTCCTTGGAAGTAGCCTCATCTTCATCACTTGACAACTCATCGTTTTCCTCTCTCAACAAAGATGTCGGTTTTGTGTAGGTAATGACTTCAACGAAAAACGAAACGGATGCTCTTGGTTTAGTGCGTTTGACTTGATTAATTGTCTTGATTTCTTCTTCCATAAGCTTCTCTAGTTCTTCAAGTTCATTATCTTCATCAATATTGAACACTTCACCCTTAACATCATATCCTTGAAATCCATCTTGTATTCCAAAATCTTCCTTATCATCACCAACCCTCAATGTAAACTTAGATTCACGAACATCAATTAAAGCACCAGTGGTATTTATCAAAGGGCGACCAAGAATGATTGGGATATTTGCATCCTCCTTCATATCCATTACGACAAAGTCGACTGGGAAAACAAATTTCCCAATTTTAACAAGGATGTCTTCAACAATTCCCCTTGGATGCGTCACCGAACGATTGGCCGTGTGGATGGTCATTTTTGTTGCCTTCATCTTCTGGATATTTAACTTTTGGTAGAACGAAAAAGGCATCAAATTTATGCTAGCCCCAGAATCAGCTAAAGCATAAGTCTTCAAATTGTTTCCAAACTCACATGGAAGAGTGAGGCGTCCGGGATCTCCCATCTTCTTAGGTAACTCTCCCATTACAGCCCTTGAACTTTTCTCACTTAGAATCACCTTAGAATTCTTTTTTAGTTGCTGACGAGTGTCTATTAAGTCTTGTAAAAACTTTTCATATTCGGGAATTTTGGGTAATGACTCGACAAAAGGAGTATTAATTGAGATACCCCTCACGTGCTTAATAAACTCCAAATGCTCTCTTTCTAGTGGACTAAGACCAGCTCGGGAAGGAAACGGTAGAGGCGGACGATATACCGGAACGGAATCTGAATTTTGTTGTTCAGGTCGGGGCCACGTCGTGAACAGAGGAGGTTCACGACGTCAATTCGGTAGTTCAGCAACATTCTCATATTCAATTTTCGACTTCTTTGGCTTTGGTCCGGATGGCTTTGGCTCCACTTCTAGGGTTCCTAGGAACTCAGAGATGGCCTCTTCTTCAGTATCAATCATCATTACATGGGATTGAATGTTCTTTTCGGGAGATTGTGAAGACAATTTGTTGCTCACCAAAGTAGTTAGTTGACCAATTTGGACTTCGAGATTATGGATTGATGCTTGATGATTTCTTAATGAAGCTTGCTGGTCAATTATCATTGTTTGCTGTTCTTTCATCATTTTCATGTGTTCCTTTAGCACTGCATCGGTGTCATCATGCCTTTTCTCGGAAGCTTCCATAAATTTGGTCAAAATGTTTTCCAAGTCTACTTTCTTCTCGGCTGGTGGTTGCTCTTTTTGGTAGAAGCCTCGGCTTGTTTGCTTAAATTTTTCTTCTTTTTGCCTCTTATACTCATCATATGGCAGCCACTCTTACTTTGGTTTCCTCCATTTTTCATCATACTTGTCCCCACTCTAGTAGCAAACTTGAGCCTTCTTGTTCCCATATTTTATCCAAATGGCAATCTTTAGTCAAGTGTGGACCACTGCCTCTTTCACAACCAACTCTAATTGCATGAATTGATTGGTCCATTTGGGTCAGCCTTCGGTCCATATTATTTAGCATTGCCATCATAGCAGCCATCTCTTCAGAATGTGCACTCCCAACTCCCTTTACTCCTTCATTCCTTGGATTGTGGTATTCACGAGAATGCTTTGCAAATTCTTCAACTAATTCCTTGACTTCACCCGTATTTTTCTTTGTAGGTGGTCCTTGAGAATCAAGGAGTTGCCTAGTCATTACATTGACCCCGCCATAGAATATAGATTCTTCTTGTTGGATGTTAAGGTCATGTTGAGGACAATTCCTTAACAACCCCTTGTAGCGCTCCCAAGCCTCGTAAAGTGACTCCCCCGGGTTTTGCTCAAAATTGGTTATTGCCTTCTTGAGTTTAGCTATCTTGGATGGTGGGCAGAACTGATCTAGAAATTGCTCACGCATTTGAGCCCAATTAGTGATTGTACCCGGTGGTAGTGCTTTTAACCAATCTTTTGCTGCTCCCTTGAAGGTGACTGGTAGCATCCTTAGCAAGACGGTATCTCTATTCACATTTGGGACATTGAAATAATCAGCAATGTCGTTGACTTCATCTAAGTGCTTAAATGCATCCTCATGATCTTTTCCATAGAATGGAATATCCTTAAGTGCAGTGAGGATATGTCATTTTAGCTCGAATGTGGCATTGGCTGGAATGGCAGGTTGTACTAAACTTGGACCAACATCATCTCTAATTCGCTTCTTGTAAGCTCCCATTGACATTTCTTCAATGTTCGCCATCTCGTTTTTTGGTTCGTCTTCGAGTTTACTTGTATAGAGACCAAACTCGGCTTCGGATTCGTATTCGGATTCGTTTGGGATACGTATTTGATCTAAGCTCTCAACTTTGCTCTTGTTCTTTGAAGATGAACTCGACCCTTCCGTTTTCTTCCCCGACTTCTTTGAGAATACAGACTTGAGTTCTTGTAAGGGCGTCTTTTTTGGTGTTTGATCCTCTTTCACGGTCTTATCTTTCTTTTTGTGAAGGGCAGACTCTGGGTCTTCAAAAGGTGGCACCAAAGGTGTGTTAGAACCTCTGGTCATGAACTCCTGAAATAAAAAAAAATAAAAACGTAAAACTGAACTAAACAAAAAAAAAAAACTAGAAATCACAGTTTTCACGTCGTGGAAAGATACTCCACGTCGTGATTTCTGTAACTGAAAATTTTAGTTATGCTAGAAAAATAACTTTTTGCAGGTTTTACCCCACAAAAGGATCAATTAATCTAAAGCAAATAAACAATAAACTAAGCCGTTCCCCGGTAACGGCGCCAAAAACTTGATGTGCACAAAAGTACCCACTAATTTTATAATTTATAACCTAACTAACTTAACTAACTAAAATGCACCTAGGCAGTGTACCTATTCGAATTATAGAATAGTTGGGTAAGTCGGGTGTCGATCACAGGGAACGGTGTTAACTAATTAATTTATTTACTACTAAATTAACCTAATTTTAGAGCAAAGATGGGGTTTTATCTGATTTTGCAAGACCAGATCAACTTAAGTCACATAATTCAATCAAGTAATTAAAAACACTCTTGTTTAGTTCGAATCCACTTCCTCTTTATGGTTAGCTAGCTATTATGGATTATCAAGTTGGTCACCAATTATTATATTATTAGCAATTTAAGTCTAAATTTACTAATCTTTTTACCAATTCATGAACTACCTTGTATGGTCATACATAAGCAAAACACAGAACTAGTTATTAGTTATAGGTATGCTATGTAAGATTTATTATGCAAACACAATTATGGTCATAATTTATGTTCTCTAGCACAGCTAAATTTATTTACTCTAATTACCGTCTAAGATTTTGGTCGATCCTAGCTCTAGCAAATTAGTGTTCACTAGATCACTAGGTTATCAAGTTTATGCAGTTTAATGATCACTAACTACACATAACATGAATTCAAGCAGCTAAAGAAACAAATATTAACATGCTAGGTAGTAACAAATCAAACACAAGCAATTTACCAACTAACAAATCCAATAATCATTAAGCTAAACCATATGTTAGAAGCTTCATCTAGCTAAACAAGAGTTGCTAGATTTAGCTACTCATAGTAGCAAATAAACAAACACAAATCAAAGTATAAAACATGTTCAAGTATCAAACAAATAAACTAATTATGAACCTTTACTCCTTTGGTGTTGAAAACCTTTTTCCAGAATTTCTCTTCTGCTAAAATTCGTCTTTTGGAACCCTTTCAATCAGCCAAAAAAACTCCCCAAGTCATAATGGGCAAGGGAATTTATAGTTTTCTGAAAAGTCGTGATCCACGTCGTGGCAGGAAGCTCCACGTCGTGATCCGAGAATTATCCGTATTGGGCAAGGATTCCTTCTTCACGTAAGCTTATCTTCTAGAATACTCGATCCACGTCGTGGTCTTCTCGTTCACGTCGTGACTTCGGTTGAATCCGTGAATTTCTTCATCTTTTGTACTCCAAGTCTCCAATGTTCCAAGTATTCTCAATTTTGGTCCCTTTCTTCGAAAATGCTTCACTTTGGCTGCAAATAACAATTTATCCTTATAAGTACCATAATTCTATGCAAATAACCAAAATGTTAATAAAAATGTAAGTAAATATTGCCTAAAAATATGTATAAATATGACAATATCAGTAATCATTTCAAGGAAGAATATAAACCTTCGTTTTGTTATCTGGTGTGTTAAATTGTTATGTGATCTTCTTGTATGGTGACTTGGAAAACTGCGAGACAATACTTGGAATGAGTATGAGTAGGTGTGAATGGTAGTAGAGGCCTATACTACTGGAAGCACAGGACTCATACTTGGATCAGGGAAAGTCACAAGGTTACCAAGGAGCTAGTAATTGATTTTGTTTTATTCGAGTATGTCGTTACCATCGTTTCGGTAATGACTAAGAAGATTGTTGTTATTCCGACCCTAGTGGTCATATCAAATTGAGTCCGGCTACGATGAGTATGTTACATGGTTCAGAGAACCAAGTTCGATGTAGCATCTGACTTACGCCAAGAAGATTGAAGTAAAAGATAATCGAACCAGTATCGCGCTCATAGTTAAAGAAGTTGGTAGCTAGAAATGCTACATGTTGAAATGTGATTAGATCACATTAGAACATGAAGAAAAGTATATTCCATTCAGGAATTTGACTCTAAAGAGACCTGAGTCTAAGCGTTGCGACACATGATGAGAGGTCATTGGAACATGATCCACCGGTCTATTGTGGAAATCAAACAACTTATCTAAAGTTTGTTAAGAAGAGGAAGGAGTCTCCAATAAGAATCGACATTGTGACTTGAAGGTCATAATTTGGAGTCTAACATAAGACAGAGAGCAGATTCAAGATCGAGCACCGCCTGCAGTTAAAAAAAGAGTTAATTTGAAGGAACATAGGAGTTACAGTTATTACCTAGGATGAAGAGATAACGTATGGAGTCACTATACAACCCTATTTCGTTGATGATTCCGGGACGTAATCATCCTAAGGGGGAGATAATTGTAACGCCCGTAGATCCGGGCTAGTCAATTTAGAGATAATAGGGGTCGAAAACGACTCTTCGACAAAAGATTATTTAGAATAAAGTTGTAGAGTACGTTCCCGCCTACGCGTGGATATAAAGAACGTCGAAAACGGAGCTCATATGCGAAAGATACGAATTTTTAAAGTTGGAACTCGAATTTGCGAACATGGTGCAAAGTTGGTGACGTGGCAGCGCCACTGCCGTCCGATACTGATGACAAAGCTCGCTTCGGATCATAACACGTAGCCCCTCGCTACGCCCCGCGTCCGAGGCCGAGCACGCCCAGCGTACTCCGGTCTTATCCAGTTCCGAAGTGCGAGACAGCTGCACGCAGCTGGCATCCTCATCCGAACTACGCCCATCGTAGTGCTGCTGAACGCGCAGTGTAGTCCGAAGCTGCTGACCCTATAAATAGGTGCGAAATCTCTTGGATTTTTCACACATTTCCACTTCTCTCTCTAAATACTTTCTCTCTCTAACCCATTCCAACCCTCCTAAACCCTAAGGAACCCCCTAGCTCCCGAAGGAAGCCCCGAGGCTCCCGGAGTCCCGAGAAAAAGGGTCTTTCGGTTCGGAAACGCTGCTCCAAGCGAAGCCCGATTTTCTATAAAACCCACTGTTTTGTCCGAGGAAAATTATTTTGAGATAACGAAGTGCTGTCCGAGTACCGAGTCACCACCTTATCAAGTGAGTGCATAGTTACTTTCATCTTACACATAGATATGAAGTATTTAATATAAATTACATGCTACATGTGCATATTGTCTGTATACTTGCCGTCTATGCTGGGTGAAAGATTTTTATACATGTTTTAAATGAATTAAACTGCATATGTATTTTATATCTACAAAATGTGTTGGGTAAAACATGGGTAGATGAAATAGTTGCTAGGTGACAAAAACAAAATGATGAGAGGTGATATAGACCACGAGATAAGGGTGAGAGGTGAACCATGAGAGAATCCTTTTACCCAAGTATTGGCCCCGTCATCTAGCAGAGTATGGATGACAACCACGGACTATTCTAGACAGTCTAGTGGAACACTAGCAGACTCGCAACCTGTAGGTGTATTTGAACTGTGTATTCACCAGTTGTACTCTAAAAACCCATTGACACGTATTGCGAGTGGATTCTCGGAAACGATACTGTCGATAAACGAGATAACCTTGGCGACTATGAGACTTAGTGCCTAAACCCTGGCGACTATGCGACGTAGTGCATGTCGTATAAACCCTGGCGACTATGAGATGTAGTGCCTATATCCTGGCGACTATGCGACTTAGTGCCTGTAGAGTAAACCCTGGAAACGATGGATTTCGTGCCCATTCCTTAGGATGATCCTTAGGAATGAATGAACGAGGAATAGTTGATTCTTAGGGTAGATCCTTAAGAGTAATGAAGATACTGGGGATGGGTAATTGGGCTGATTGTTTGATGTTTAAACATAATAATTATATTATTGTGGGTTGAAAACCCTATGTACTCACCAGGTTTCCCAACCTGACCCACTCCAGCTCATTTCTATAACAGGTGTCGATATGGAGTTACATTACACTAAGAGATTAAGGAGATATAAGATCACTAGTGTAAATGAATGTAAGTTCTGTTTATGCATATGTTTCTGTATTGACAATGACATCCAATTGTTTTAAAATGAATAAAAAAAATACATTTCTTCGAAAATGCTTTGATAACGTATTTATCATGTTTTACTGGGAACAAATTCCGCAACACTTTTATTTAAAAAAGTTACTCTGGTTTTTAAACAAAGCATAAACAAAATCGGTCTTTTCTGGCCGTGAAAATGGGGATGTCACAGTTGACACCCTCCAAAATTACTTTTTTTTATCTAAAGGACAACTTGCATAATCTGAGTCATAATAACCAACTAAATTAAACTCGGAGTCACGAGATACGAAAGGCCAAGATTGGTTGTGTGCTTAAGATAACAAAAAAATTGTTTCATAGCTAGGAGATGTGATTCTTTGGGATTTTCTTGAAAACGAGCACACATGATGGTTGCAAACATGTGTAACGTCCCAAAATTACAATAAATTTAAACTTTTAATAAACTTATTTATTTAATATAAAATCCCAATCATTCGTTACTCAACCAATAGCCATTAAGTTTAACCTTAAAAAATCATACTAATAAAATATGTTATGTTCACAACTAACAATCAAACAGTGGGATAAAAGATACTATGAATTTATTTTTTTATAAAAATCATCAAACCGCGTCAGGTGTACCGTCAAGCTATGACTTTCCCTTTATTAGAACCTACTCTTCCCGAAACAATAATTTTAAAAGGGAAATGGTAAGCACGGATCTTAGTGAATTCAAACACAACATCATACATCAATCTACATACTTTACACCTATCACATAGATAAAACATACAAGCCAACAATTTTTAATCCAAACATACTACAAAGGTAAGCATTTAGTATAATATTACACATGCAAGTCTAAGAACACATTACTAGACGAGTATCCACTAAAGACTCAGCATTTCCACCTTCAGTCTATTGACTCGAAATTACCACCTTCAGTTCATTGACTCAGCATTACCGCATTCAGTCCATTGGCTCGGCACGTCCGCCTTCAGTCAGTCGGCTTGACATTGCTGCCTTTCAGCCCAATATACTAATGGGATTATTAGGTTACAACAATATGCACAATGCAGGAAAACTCTTAACAATTAAGAAGGGCACATGCAACCTAAAAGGATTTATGTCTTCAGATTAAGGCAACATACTTTGAATAACAAAAACCAAATATGTATCCTAGTAATTTTGAAAATCACAAAGTAAAGATACATACCTCAAACTTGTTATAGCAAACAAGTTACTTCAATCCTTCCTTTAAAGAGCTTGGAAAGCAAGCACCAAAAGGATGATGCCTCTAATGTCTCACACCCAAACCCTAGAACTAGAAGACACTTGAGGAGAGAGGAGGAAAGGTATAATTTTCGTTCATAGGCTTCCAAGAAAGAGTAGTCATGAAAATTGATGCACAAAGGGTCCTATTTATAGTTTATGTAACTTATGGACAAATCAAGATTTAAATAATTAAATAATGGATTTAATTTAAATTTAAATCCTTTCCTTATCATCATCCATGAGGCTTTTGGAAACCCTAGAAGGGCTCCCAAAACCGTCCAACCAAGGATGGTTCTAGAATTTCATCTTTTGTTCAACTATTGAACGATTACAATTCAACCATTGCACCTTTAATTAATTTCAATTAATTCCAGATTACTTCGGACTAATAATTAATTAATTCTAAGTGATTTCTCATTAATTTATTAACCATATAAATTGACAAATCAATTACTTTAACAATTGATCTCATATTATTTATTAATCACATAATAAATTAACAAATCAACTGTCTATTTCTAATTAATACATTAATCATATAATATATTAATAAATCATTTTCTCATAATTTCCAATTAGTATATTAATCATATAATAATCTAATAAATCATTCTCTCTCTCTCTCTCTCTCGCTCTCTCTATAAATGTCATTCAAATCAAGCTCTAGTTATGAGGGAAACCCCAAAAAGACTTTTCTTCTAATTACAAGAATAGACCAATTTAGTTACGAGCTTAGACACCTTTATCCAACAGTCTCCCACTTGGATAAGTCTGTAACTATAATTTCAAGTATAGACCTTGAACTAAACAGCAAATAGTTCTTTCCAAAGCCACTGCCAAACTCTGATTCAAATCAAACGTTGTCCCTAATATAAGTGATCAGCTATTCTTACGTTCTACAAGATATCGTATAAACAGAGTCATTGATTAAATGATCAACCTCATGTTCATTTATTTGTTTCCCGATTTCCTGATTTATGATCAAGTTAGACTACAAAATTGAACACATCAATTTAGTTCGGACCATGCACCTGGTTTTTTCATAGATCGAACTCAAGTCACCGACGGGCCCACAAATATCTCTTTTCCTATTAAGGAAAATGAATGAATAAACTTTGACTATATAATTGTAACCTTTAATCACCAATTCATACATGAAACTATGTTTTATAACATCATGTTACTGATGCATTTACGTAATACCAATGCTCAATCGACTTGTAAATTACAACTTATGTATCTCCATTTGAAAAATAGAATATATTATCGTCTTAGAATTACTCGTGATTAAATCCATGAAGTAATCTCTAAGCGTGGTTTTATCCAATACTTAAATCCTTATTTCCAAGTACTCATGAACATTGTAACAATCCGTATGCAATGTCCAATTCTTATGGACAATCCACAAATCGATTTATGACCGTCTTAATTCACTACTTACTTACAAAAGTATGAACGAATGTGGAATTTTGAATAATATTTAAATTATCAGGGAAGTAAAACATGCAATGTGAAACACAATAATAAATTAATTAACTATGATATCATACCTATTTGTTATGAATAAACCCTATTAGTTAATCACCATAAAATTACAAATTTATTAATTGTATAATGTTTTGAGTAATCAGTTAACCTCTTGAATTAAATAACATCAGTCATGCCATGTTATAAACATGAATACTATACCTCTCGATGCACATTGCTCCAATGATGCTCATTTCACAATTCCAAATTATTGTCCTTATCTAAGATGTAGTGGAATTTTATCTTTTTATGCACCGTCCTTTTGTGATGTCGTGGTTCTAATGTCACATAGACTGAGGCTTCGATATTATAGAATGTTCCACTGGAACTTGTTACTAGAAACAATTCCATGGTTATGAAGTTTCAAATTCAAGGCACACTCCTTGGACACTTCTTTGTATTAAAGTTTCGAAATCACATGTAGATTTTACAAACATCTCCCATTATGGAAACATTTCTATATTCTCATATGACCAACAATCTGACCAAGAATCATCTTAATTCAGAACGTGTCACTATGGCCCGTCCTAACAATATCATACTACCAGCTGTCCAGAAGCAATCAATTATGCGGTAAAACTTTAGAACGCTCTTGACAGTTGTTTCACAACTTCAGTCACATGCAATTCTAATCCTTTTCACATAATTCTAAAAGCATTTGAAAAATAGAATAATAGAATATTATAACATATATAATCAGTCCTATATCCGAAGCATATGACACTCGACTCATATTACTAGGGTCCAATATATGTTTAATTCCTTGCTATAATATTTCCATATATAGAATCTCCAATGTTGAAACATTTCAACATAATATTCATATATTTCTTTGACTAAGTTCTATTAAACTATACAATCTTAACAAAGTATGGGTTCCCTCTCCCTTAAGTCCACTATAACGAAACAATTCCCAACTTTTGCAACTTTCAAAGTACAGACATTGTCCTTATGAATAGTATTCTCAACATGTAATACCAGCATAAAATTGATGCTCCTACTAGCTTTGACATGTACTTAGAAATCAACTGGAATTCTAGAAATCGACACCCTTTGACTTTCTCATGGAAGTGCAGATTCCCTTGTCGTGATGCTTCATCAAGCCTCTAAGTAGGCTTTTTAAGCTTATGTACTTTATTCATATAGTGTGTGTGTCCAGCCCATTCAAGAAGTGATAAACATATCTCTTGAAGGTTTAAACAATTCCTTTCCATTCCTCACAATTTGAAATACGAAGAGGGATGTCGTAATCATATTGTGAATTTGAGAATGCAATTAATGCAACCAATATCCATACTGATCTTTATCAGATCTTTAAAATCCATCAGTGAAAGTATTTTCTCATAATCATTTTTATGAATTAGAGAGAAACCTTTTTCCACCTAGATTTAAGGTGCATACGTTCTCATCCATGGGGATCTATCATTTCCAACCTATGGTCATAAGACAAGGTTTAGACAAACCAAATTCAAAAATAGTTTTCCTTCGTGGACTGAACTTCGCTATTTTTAATTACTTGCCATCTGGCAGCTGAAGTGGCCTACCAGTGCTTCCATATTGTTAGCAGCTCACCCGTATTGATCAGCGTACTTTCACTGACCAATATGCTTTGCTTGTGCAGTTAAATAAAGAACATATAAATCATAAACATTGCCAACTCAAATGGAAATGCATAGAAATAAGAATATGTTAATTAAACAGAACAAGTTATCAAGCTCAGGTCGCATGTTAGTGATTACAAAAAGAATCATTTTCAGTTGACTCTTGAAACCATCAAGATCAATACGACTCCTACTTACTTCTTGACATATAAGTTTTCTCTCATGAAACATTCCTTGAGGAGCTAAAACAAAAATTCAAAAAGTTTGTGCGGATTTCCGACAAGAAACACTTCATAGAATAGGACTTAGTTTATCTTGTGCTTCTTGATCAGCGAAAACATAACAATTCCAATTCTAATGTGCTAGAGTAAGAAAACATTATAACTCCACATATTACGATGTGTTATCATCCTTCTTAGTTTTGAAATTATTTTCAAGATACGATTTAAAGTTACTAGAGCATGACTCTAAAATTTGATTGGAACAAAGTATGACTCATCTATGGTTGAAACATTTCCAATAAAGTTCAATTTCTCTTCTTAGTCATACAATTGTACTAAGATTTTCCTGGAAGATTAATGGTGATACAATTCCGTAATTATTAAGATGATCATAAAACATGACACCAAAGCATTCTCATTTCTTTTCAGATTAGAGAATATTTTATCTTTCTGCTTAATTGATTATTCTATTCATTCTGCTACTCTTTGAATCTTTTCAAAGTATCCAAAATTCTATTTAATCTTAAACACAATCATATTTACTGAAACATAAAAAAACATGACATATAGAGTTATCGTCCCTTGTGGTGGATCTGAAGAGTCCATATCAATATGTACTATATACATTAGTCCTTCAGTTGCCTCACATAAGCGTGTGAGCAATGAATTAAGTCATATTTTTTCAATGAACAAGATTCTCATATATTATACAATTCGACTGATAGAACACCAAGTATTTGTCTAGCTGGTGATGTGATTTCTTTTCATTTGGTCAATTATGACAATACCGCAAGTGATACTATAAGAATCAAATCCAAAATTAATATTGTTATTATTAGAAACATGACCAACACTTTCATTAATGCCATCGTAAGGAAATAAGACAAGGAAACTACGTAAACCAAAATTTCGCTTTTATAAATGAAAATTTAAACTTGTCCTTACAATGAATGGAATGAAAAACTATGTTTCTAAACATCTCTAAAGTGTAATAATAATCTATTAAGTTATCCTAACTCCCTAGTAGTAGCTCCAAATTTTGACCATCGAACCATGTGACCAAAGTATATTTCCCACGATCGGATTTAGCTCACTTTGCTTAAGCTACCTTCTTTCTTTTAGATCCTACAATACTATGAAAATGTGATTATCACATTATGTATTAAGAGTCTAAGAATAGGAACTTATTAAGTTAGATAATGGATGTACCTGAAGTAGAGTCATACGAATTGACTTTACCATCTTCAAAATCTTTCAGGTTGTTTGGACAGCTTCGCTTCCAATGTCCCTTCACTTGGCAGTAGAAACAAATGAACTCATTGGGATCAACATGTTGAATGACCTCAGAACGAGCCTTTCACTTTACCATACGATCAACCGGTTTGAACTTGGGCGATCCTTTTCGATTGGGAAGAGAAATCTTTTCTAGATCACTAATGTTACCATTGTCAATGTCAATGGAATTCTTGGAATTAGACCCTATAAGTAAATCTACTTTAGTTGTGTTCTTAAGCATTGCAGCTTCTGCAACCATCAACATATAGGTAAGATCAATTAGGTTCACATCGAGAATCCTCATATGAAAGTTCTTAATGAACTGACCATATGACTCAGGAAGCGAAAAAGAACCAAATCAATGGCTTACTACCTTGTGAATATGACATCCATCCTTTCCAATTTGTCAATGTACGATTTCATTTTTAGAACATGCGCGCACACATAATTTATATCTTCTTGTTTACATGCCACTAAGGTTTGAGTAGTTTTATATCTTTCAACTCGAGGAAAACGTAAAGTTGGGAGATTCACAAGAGGATGAGGTGGAAGAGTTAAAGAGAGATGATGTCCAGTTCCACCATTTCCTAAGGATGAGAATACAATTTCACCTTGACTCGAATGTGGAAGACCATTGCCAGATGATTGAGGAAAACCATTTCTATAAGAACAAGGAAGTTCATCATTCTCTTGATTTGACATCTAAATTTTAGGAGAAGAGAGAATTCAATTTAGTTGATTTTAATCCATAATTATTAACCCATAAATTTAAATTAAGGCTAGGATCCATATTTTCGATTTGAAATTTGAAGAGGGATGTTGTAATCATATTCGAATCTATTTTAGGTAGTTAGAGTCATCTCACCAATTTCAATCACATGAAACTCCTAGATCATTTGATTTATTGAATCTTATTAGTGGCATATTTAATCTCGATTATACTCTTACCATTTATGACTGGAATGTAGATGATCACAATTAAGATGTGAATAACCATGTAAATCCGCTCAAACATCCTATATCGATTCATGATCTCCCATTGATGTGTCAATTAACCACACATGCTCCATGAACAATCATCAACACGAGTTGTTTCATCATTTCATCTTTTTAGTCCCAAATTAGTTTGCGGTAAACCACACACGCTCCACTAACGATTCATAAACAAACGATGTGCGTTTTCATGGATTAGCATACAATTTCACATTTTTCCTGAAGTAACTAGAGTGGTATTTTTAAAAAAGGTTCTAGTACTTTATAGATTATACTTTTAATCTGATTATATCCCATCGAACGTGTTCAACAAACAACCGTCCACCATACAGGAGATCGGTGGGTGAAAAAAACACCCATTCAACGGTCATTTTATTGGTCGTTTCCTTATACCCTCTTTATAGCATGGCTTCGTGAATGAGGCTTACTAGTGATTCAACTGACTTTATATTATACATATAGTAATTAATCTAATACTCCCTTCATCCCATATTAATAGTTCATGTTTCCTTTTTGGTTTTTCCAAAAATAATAGCCTAGTTCTAAAAATAAATATATCTTTTACCAAAATACCCCTCATTATTAGTTAACCCATGGAATTAAATGCAACAAAAGGGTAAAACTGTCATTTCATTTAATAACGTTAGTGGTAATTAATGTTTTCCTTAATCTGTGTGTTTTTTGTTTGTGGACAAAAATTTTGAGACGGAGGGAGGAATACATATATAAGGGTGTATTTTAAAACTTTTCAAAACAGAAGGTTTAAATGTTAATTATCTAAATTAATCATATAATTAATTAATCAATTTAACCCTATCATGGATTTATAATTATCTTTTAATTACTATTATAATTAAATTTATTACTAAATCTCTATGGATAATTCAATTTAATTAATCTAATTATTAAATACTATCTTTTCCAAGATTATCACCTAATATTTAGGGATTTTATTTAATCATCCAAAGCATGAAAATCGGATTCTAACTGATTTCTATGTAGATAATTAAAAAATAACAATCACATAAATCAAATGTTAAGGTGTGAAAATAAAACATTGATTGCTTGATTATGATAATTAACACCCCCACGGAGATTATCCAAATAAGTAGCAACCCGACTTTGGAATGGATCGGTTGGTACCCCACCCTCAAATTGTTGAGGTGGTTGTTGTTGTCGGCCCCTTTCCCAACGAGCTCTAACATTCCTCCTTCCCCTTTGCCTCGGTTGCTCCCTTGTTGACCAATTGGTTGTTCATCATCTTCCGGGGGTATTACATATCCCCCACCAGTATTCACCACAACTCGCATAAGACTCAAAAATTAAATCTTCAAATCCGAGTCCTTAAAACGTGTCAGATTCCGAATAAAATTAGGACTCAAAATCCCATAAGAGTGAGCTAGTCGAGTGACCAAATGTCCACTGGTAATAGGACTACCAGGCCGAGAATTCACCGCCTTTTTCCCTAAAAATCTCGCAAGCATGTAGGGAAGATCACAAAAAACTCCTACCGTGATGATGCTCCAAAGATATAATAAATTTTGGGAAGGCACCTTGTCACCATGATGTTTGTGATTAATGGTGAAAGTGATCAAGCGATGTAAAAACCGATAGATAGGTGACCGAATATGTCCTTCACTAGCATCTCGCGAACTATACTCGTGGTTGGAAATGGTTCTCCAAAACTGCACGTCAAGCAATCCCGTGGTGAAGTCCCGAACACAACCTTGTAAAAATAAGATAAAATGAGGTGATTGTGTTTCCGCTTCTATATATAACCCCATTCACCAAGCAAACTCCTGCAAGCTACGTTCGCGATAAACACCTCCCAATCTAAACGCAAGGGCCCGGTTGAAAGTTGGGTCGATTGTCCGTTCTTCAAAACTTACTGTGGCAAAAAACTCAACAGACAACTATCGGTAAACCGGTTCTTGAATAGAAAATAAATTACGCCACCTGTTGCATTGATAGTGAAACTGTCTCCTACAAATAGCTAGGTCCAATACCGCTCCACTTCCGTTACCATGCCAACCCACTACAAGAAAACGCCGAAATAGCAACGTATGGTTGCTATGGAATGTATTTTCGTTGTTATTCTGTAACGGATCATGCTATGGAATGTCGTTCCATAGCTAATTTGCTACCACATTTTCTACGAAATTAATTTTCGGTAGCAAATATGGGAATTGCTACGGAAATTGTTACCGACTCGAAATCCGTTGGTATATTGCTACCGATATCTCTATGGAAAAACCATTCGTAGCAAATTTGCAACAACATTTTTTACGAAAATAATTTCCATTGTAATTTTGCTACGAAATTAAATAGCGTGGTTAACTGCAATGAAATTTTTCAGCGGAATAAAATTACATAGTTTCTTTGCTATGGAAGTAACATTCATAGCTATTTACCTACGAAATTATGCTACGAAATTTTATTTCATTTGTTTGTTTTGCTATGAAAAAAAGGCTAACTAAGGTGTTACGAATTTTGTTACGAAATTAAATTTCATAGAAATTTTGCTACAGAGTTCAAATTCATAACTATTTAGCTATGAAAGTTTGCAACGACAATAAAACTCGTTGAAGTTTGACTATGGAGCCAATATCCGTTGCAACTTTTGTTACGGATTTTGTTAGGAATTAATATTTTGTAGTTGTTTAGCAACATATATTAGCTACGAAAATCAATCCCGTAGATGATTTGCTATAGAGTAAATGTCAATTGCTATTTTGTAATGATTTTTGTTACGAAATTAAATTTTGTAGCAATTTTGCTAAGGAATTATAATTCATAGTTATGTTACTATGAAAATTTGCTACCAAAATCAATTTCGTAGCTGTTAAAGGGAAAAAAAAACTTGTAGTATAATGATTTTTATGGAGACGGTTTAAGTTATTATGTGCGTCTAAAAGTATACAATGTCCATGACAAAACAGAAAAATATAAGTGTTTGTAGTTTATACTCATACTCTAATTGTTTTTATGTGTCAAGAAATAAACGATACAAATGATAAACGAAAAAATGATTATAAGTAATTAATGGTCATTATAAGTAAACATGGTTGGAACCTCTAAATTGTTGTCTGACTTATAAAAATAACCGTTTTACCCTTCTGTAATTTTTTTTCCGAATTCAATTTTTTTGTTTATAAAATAACCAGACCAACTTCTTGAATATATATATATATATATATATATATATATATATATATATATATATATATATATATATATATAACACTATAAAAAATCAAAATTAAACAAATATAAAAATCAAACATAAATATTTAACAAGTATCCAATTATAACAATCAAACTTGCTTTGGTTTGGATGACATTGCTTTAACTAAATAGTTTTTTCAAAATACAATGCTCTAATAAGAGGAGTTGAAACTATGAAGCGATAATCAAGAAATTAATATTAGTACATTGTTATATCTTACACATCATGACAAGTACACACACATTCTTGAAAAAAAATCTTAATAGTTATTCCAAGTCAGTGATATGTGGTTAATCAACTGAATGTACAAGCTTTAAGCTCATTAATTAAATCACTTCGGCACCACATATGATTTCAGCCTTTCAAGCATTCGAAACATCCCCACATCAGACTCTAGCATCAAGAAGCCATTATTTGTAGTTTTTAAGCAATATCTCTTACAAATTCCACAAATATGTATATGTATGTGTTGTGTGTGTCTGTTTTATTTGACTAAAACTAAAACACCACTTGTTACACAACTGGTTAATATAGAATCAATCGTCATCTACCCATATACTTGTGTTACTAACGAGATATACCAACAACTCAAAACATCATCAAATTAATCCGAAATCCCCTAAAAACATAAGTCTTATGGGAAAAAATCAATTAACAATCAAAAGATCATTCTAAATGCTCCAGGAATTGAAATCAACATAAATCGATTAGCTTTTGCATCAGAAAAAACATATGTCAATTGTCAGTTACAATTTTTCCATATGAACTACTAATTCAAGCAATCAAAAAACATATTGGATTGGAAATTAGCAATCGAAAATAGAAGCAAAACATTCCAAAAAAAGTCTTCAGCCCTTAATATCGAGTTTTAGGGGAAAAAAGGACGACATTGTCACTTGGAACCGAAAAATCGACTACTTTGAAATTTTCATCAACATCATTACACTGTGTTTATTATCACATGGAAATTGTTGTTACTCATCACCAGATTGTCGCATCTGATTTCAGAAGAAAAAAAAACAGGCATCTGATTTCAACATGAAGATATTCCTCCGATTTCAGAAAAAAAAATCTCTTAAAGTCAATTTTCAAACTACGTATGAATTCAGAAAAAGAAAACGAACGTAACTTTATGCTCGATTTTTAGGGGAAACAACTATCATACTCAATTTTCTAGGATTTAACTCGAACTAAAGACAAAGAGACAAGGAAAAAAATACGTGCAGAAGATGCCGGAGGCGAACTGTCGGCGCCGGAGGCAAAGCCGACACACGCAAAGCAGTGGTGTCAGACGTGATCGGGGTTGGAGGACGAAGGGTGGAAGAAAGAACTGGCGTCGATGTCTGATGAGAAGAAAAGAAACTTGAGGTGCGTATGAGTAGGAAAGAAAATAGGCGGATTAAGTTGATCCAGGTAAATGAGGGAAAACGATTGTTTATTTTGGGATTGGAGGGAAATTAGGTCAAAATTTTGGAGAATAAGGGAAAAGATAAATTGAAATTTGTAATTTTGGATTCTAACTTATTAAATTTATGAATCCGGTAATTAATTGTTTTTATTAAATTTATAGTTTTTTATGTAACGAAAAATAAAAGTCTAGAATTGTTCATAATATGTTACTAATTTAATGATTTGGTTGTATTTGTATTTGTTTTTATCTAAAATTGTTCTCAATTTTATGATTTCGTCACTAATGAACTACATGTATTTAACCGCGGTAACTTTAAAGTAAAAATCAATGAGTTAGCTATGAATTTTAATTTTGTAACAAATTTTATGGTCGAATGACCTATGTAGGTTTAAGATATTTGTTGTAGGGTTTAGTGTGTAGGTCTTATGGCTTATGGATTAGAAGTATGACTTCAAGATTAGGCATTATAGCTTAAGGCTTAGAGCGTAGGGCTTATGACTTAGGTCATAAGGCTTATGGAATATGGTTTAGGTTATATGGTGTATTGATTAATGTAGCTTATCTTTCATGAAATATTTCTTGGGGCTTAGGGTTTAAGGTATAAGGCTTATAGCTTAAGGATTTTGCTTTATGACTTATGGTTTATGGGTTAATTATTGTGGCTTGTGTATACGGGCTTGATATGTGCATATTTATACACATAATTATACATCATAACTTAATATTTTAATTACTTTTATGCCCTTATTAGAACAAAATGTACTTAATTTGTTATGAATTGTGTTGTAGGGATAAAAGACATGCTTGGAGCAAAAAGGAAGATGAAAGCTGGAAGCTGGACGCTGGAAGGTGGGAGTTTGAATCAAAGCTTTAAAATGAAGAAAAAAAATACCCAACACGTCGTGGAGGATTTCCCACGGCGTGGTGAATTGAAGAATCCTGATTTGCTTCGAAGACTTGTAGAACATGGGATAAACACGAAGACCACGACGTGGTGGCCTTACCACGACGTGGTGCTCTGAATTCGGGAAAACTATAAATAGATCTCATTCTCCTCCGAAATGAAACCTTTGGCTCTGGAAGTAATCATCAAATTTGAAGGCAAAGTACATGTTCTAAGGCTTGGATGCAAGGAATTCGATCATACCATTGGAAGTAGGAGCATTAAGGCAAGAAATCTCTACACTTCGACTTTTCATTAGATTTTGCCATGTCAATTACTTTGAATTTCGATTTTATGTTCATGTTTGCTGAAATCATGAGCTAAATGCTCATAACTTTTGTTTAGCCTAGGATGGATTGATTATTTGTGGTTGAATTTATGGATTGGATTGAGCTAATTGGTTATTTGTTGATTTTGCTTATTAAAGAACCTCAAGTACTTTTGATAACTATTTTCTCTACTTATTGCTGAATTTGATTAAGTTAGTATGACTATCTTCCTTAGTTGAATTTAAATCTTATGATCTTGTGAATTGCAAAATTGTAGGACTAGAGTTTTGAACAAAATCTAGAGTTAAGTAGAAAAGGGGGTAAAAAGGTATAGGAGCTAATATATTAGGACAAATCATATATTGAATTGAATCAATAAACTAAATTGATCAATCGATTATAAGTCTAATCAATTCGAACCGAACACTAGTAAACTTGTAAGTTTGTCCGCTTGATCACCGAATAAATAAGCTAGTTTGCTAAAGGATTAAATTAGTGAATACTAATTTGGTCATCTTAGGAATCGGTAACCAAAGAAACTAAAATCCATTGCACTTCCATAAATCAACCATAATAACAAGTAAATCCGAAGCTAAACGAAAGTCTCTTACTCACCTTGGTTAATTCATCTTTGTTCTCTTGCCTTAGTTTAGTGTTAGCTTAATTAATTGATAATTAGTTAGTTTGGTAATTTAAGTTTCTAGTCTTGCAAAACTAGAAAAACAAAACCTTTTCTAATTTCATTAGTAATTAGTTAGTAGTAGAATAAAGTCAGCTAAATCACCATTCCTTGAGTTCGACACTTGTTCTTACCATATCTATACTATTACACGATTAGGTACACACTTCCTAGTATGTTTAATAGTCTAGTGAAAGAAGCATTAATTTTAAAATTTTGAAACTTGAATAAATATATATACACATTAAATATACAACAAGTTTTTGGCGCTGTTGCCGGGGAACGGTTCAGTTTTAGTTACTTTAAATCTGCTATTTTATTAGGATTGTTTACTGTTTAGTTACTTTTACTTTTATTTAGGTTTTTATTCATTTTGACTCACCACGTCGTGGTAATTTTCACCACGTTGTGGCATCGTAACAGTAGAACTTCGTTTTTCGTTTTTGTTCTTTTTACGCGTTTCCTTTGTTTATTTGTAGTTCGTTTATGACCGGTGGATCAAAGTCATCTTTGATTCCACCACTTGAAGACTCGGAATCCGCTTTTCGCAAAAACAAAGGCAAAACCGTAGGAGATTCAACTACGCCAAAGAAGTCACCTTTTAAGAATCTTAAATTGGTTTTTGGTAAGAAGAAGGGAAAAGTGGGAGAATCCAGCAAAACACTGAAGGACAAAGACACAAAGAGCAATCCAACGAAGGAAGACACCTAGTACGAAACAGAAAAGGAAGGAAGCGAAACCAAATCTGAAACAGAAAACGAGCTAAAAAAAGCATCTGACAACACCATGGCGAACATTTCCGACCTCTCGATGGAGGCGTACAAAAAGAGAGTTCGAGACAACACCGGACCGGGCCTTGTGCAACCCACCATACCCGCCGCTGCCACATTTGAACTTAAGGGGCACATCCTTACTGCACTAAAGGAGATTCCTTTCACCGGAAAGGATCACGAAGATGCTTACAAGCATCCAGATGAAGTCAACGACATAGCCGACTACTTTAACATTACAAATGTTCCAAGAGAAACGGTGTTGTTGAGGATGCTCCCTGTCACTTTCAAGGGAGCTGCGAAGGATTGGCTAAAGGCATTTCCACCAGGCGTGATAACGACGTAGGCAAGGATGTGTGAATCGTTTTGGGAACAATTTTGCCTAACATCCAAGGTGGCCAAGCTCAAAAAGGTCATTGTCAATTTTGAACAACAAATGGGGGAGTCGTTGTATGAAGCATGGGAGCGCTATAAGGGTCTACTTAGGAATTGCCCCCAAAACGACCTCAATGTGCAACAAGAAGTGTCGATCTTTTATGATGGGGTAAACGTCACCACTAGACAAATACTTGACTCTCAAGGCCCCTTAACTAAGAAAAATCCGACAGAAATTAAGGAGCTCATTGAAGAATTCTCTAAGCACTCTAGAGAGTACCATAATCTGAGGAATGATGTAACGAGGGGATCTGCTAATGCTGCCTCAGAAGATATGTCGCCAGTATTGGCAATGTTGCAAAACATGGATAGGAGAATGACTAATATGGATCAAACAATCCATGCTAGTCGGGTTGGGTGTCAAAACTGTAACGGGCCACATTTGACTAGAGATTGTGACCTTGATGAGAATGGAAACCGAAATGTTCAAGCTTTCTACTTGAGCGGTGATCATTTTGATGAAGACTGGAGAAAGCCCAAGAACAAGTGGTTACCCTATGATGAGTATAAAAAGGCCAAAGAAAGAAAAGTATGAACAAAAAGGGAGAGGCTTTTACCAAAGAGAGGAACCATCGGTTGAAAAGAAATCTGATTTTGAGACAATGCTTACCCGATTTGTAGCCGCATCTGAGAAAGGGCACGAGGGAACTAAAGCAACAATTAAAGAACAACAAATAATGATGAAAGAGAAAAGGGTAATGATGAAGGTGTTGGATTAGGTGTCTAATCCCATAACTATAATTGGTATGTACTTGACCCGATAGTAGCATGGTCCTTTTGGGTTGCCTTCACCAGAGCAATTTGATAGGATGGACTTTTGAGAAATAGGTTGTTTGTGATTTATTAATATATTATATGAATAATATATTAATTGAGAAATCATATTATTTAATTAGTATTGATCAAGAATTAATTTGGAATTAACTTAGTGATCAAAAGAGACTGATTAAATTTATGGGGACTGATTAAGTAAATCAGTAATACTTATAGATTGGACTAATGATCCATGTTGATTAGGGATGGGCTAAAATTATATGATAGTCCTTGAAGGTTAACCCAAAGGGCCTAAGAAATATGAAGGGTCATGGTGAATTAGGGTTTGCATGGAAGAAACCCTAGGATTTCCACACTATAAAAGTAACCCCTTAACCCCCCAAAATCGGCTAGTACATTCTAAAGGTGAACCATAATTGATTTGGTGCTTCCTAGCCTCTTCCTCATAAGACTCCTCTTGCATTTGGTGTTTGTAACATATTAGAGGCATCATATTTGAGGTGCTAAAGCTTTTAAAGGCCAAGAACTACAAGCTACACTAAGAGATATTCATCTAACTAGTTTTTTTATGTTGTATATCTCCAATTGCATGCTAGCTAGGGTGTATGCTTTGGAAAAATGAAATTGCATGTATAATTAGAGAAAACTTAGATCCAAAGCATATAGGGCTGTATGTGCACCATAGGAGTGTTATAGTGCTCAAAACCCAACAGTGGTATCAGAGCCTAGGGTGTTTTCTATTATATTGATGCAATTGTGTTATTTTCAAAGATGAAAAAATTGCAATTCTGGACTCTGACTGTTGGACTCGACGAGTCCTACGAATGGACTCGACGAGTTGGATGATTTAATGATGAACCCGACGACTCCATAGCCAGACTTGACGAGTTGGATCGTTAGATGCCAGTTTTTTTGAATTTTTGGCCAGAACTGGATTAGGATTGATGGATTTTGAGCAAAAGAACATTCCAATGTGCACATGCAAAACCCTAGAGCTTTGGATCTAGGTTTCTCTATTGTACATGCAAGTTATCCAAATCTTGTAAACCCTAGATCTAGAATATCAAAATCGAAATAACATATAAAACAGATTTAGATGATTAACTTTTGATTGTTGCAAGAATCTTCAAGCTTTGAGAGCCTAGTATCACAAATGTAATACCTCTAATGGCTTACAAACACCAAGGAAAGAAGATGATCTAGAAGAGAGGGAATGGAGGCACAATTTCGGCTCTTAGAACTCTATGGTTTCTTGGGTAGCCGAAATATGAAGCCATGGGGTCCTTTATATAGGTGTGCTACTAGGGTTTCAGTCAAAACCCTAATTGGATAGCTTAGGCCTTAAGCAGTCCAATGGAACCCTCCAGAACAAGGCCTTGGACGATTTCTAAGTGGGCTTCCACCTTAAAATCATCTGCCCTATAATCCAACAGATCCACAGCTCAAAATCCAATTATCTTATAATTGCAATTCCAGTCCCCTTAGTTCAATTAATTTCTTTTGATCACATAATTAATTTCTTAATTAATTATTGACCAGTATTAATTAACTAATATGATTTTTCTTTTAATATATTAATAAACCATAATAACCCCACTCTCCATAAATCATCCAGTCAAGTTGCTTTGGTGAAGGCAACCCAAAAGGACCATGCTACAACCGGGTCAAGTACATACCAAATATAGTTATGGACTTAGACACTAATCCAACAGTCTCCCACTTGGATAAGTCTAATAACTAGAAATGTAAGTACGACTTCAGGGTCCGATTAGCAATCGTAGCTCTCAAAAGCCGCTGTCGAACTCTGACTCGTCCTTTAGACAAGGTATCGTATACTCCTCCGTTCAAGATATCGTGCGAACAATTACATGGAACATAGTCATACTTATTGTCCAACAGTTTGTTTCTCGATCTCTGATTCGTCTGACATAGAACTTAATTAAACACATCAATTCTGTCCTGACCGGGCCCGGCACATAAGTCAAACCAAATCATCGAGGGGCCCAGATATCACTTTTACCCTCTTAGGATAAAAGGAACAGATAAACTTCGAATTGTATGCATTTACTATTCACTCATCAAATTATGCACAACAATGCGTTTTATAACATCAAGTCACTGATGCGTTTACGCATTATCAATGCACAACCAACTTGCAAACAATAAACCATATATCTAGGTTTAAAGACTATATGATATTATCGTCTTGCGATCACTCATGATAAATTCCATGAAGTGATGCCAGCAAGCGTGGGTTTAATCCAATGCTCAAATCTTATTTCATAAGCACTCATGAACGTTGCAGCAAACTTTTGCTATATCTAATACACTTTAGACAGTCTACAAACCAATTCATGACAGTCTTCTTTCATACCTACTTCCAAAGTATGAGTGTCTGTGGACTGTTCGAATAATCTTATTATTCTGGAAGTCAAAACATGCAAAGTGAAACAATAGGAAAATAATTAACACAAGACAGTAACTTTACTTATAAATAATATTCCTTTATTTAATCATCAAATGTTAATTACAATTTATATATTACACGTTTCGAAACTATCTAATCTAAACTAATGTCGTCCTTCAGCCTAATGCTCCTAGCGTGCTGCAAGTGCTTAACCCTACTCAGTCCCTTCGTAAGGGGATTTGCTGGGTTATCCTCTGACGATACCCTCTTCACTACGAGGAGTCCCTCTTCTACCCGATGTCTGATGAAGTGGTATTTCTTGTCGATATGCCTGGATCTGTCATGATCCCTCGGTTCCTTGGTCAGGGCAACCGCACCTTCGTTATCACAGAAAATTTCCATAGGCTCCTTTATGGCTGGAAAAACTCCAAGGTCTCCGATGAAGTTCTTCAACCATATTGCCTCCTTCGACGCTTCGCTCGCTGCTATGTACTCTGATTCGCACGTTGAATCAGCTACGGTTTCCTGCATGGAACTTTTCCAAGTCACTACTCCTCCATTCAAGGTAAAGACCCAGCTTGACTGAGATCGATAATTATCTCAGTCTGTCTGAAAACTGGCGTCACTATAGCCTCGCACCCTTAAGTCATCACTCCCACCGAGGACTAGAAACCATTCCTTGGTCCTCTAAAGGTACTTAAGAATATTCTTCAATGCGGTCCAATGTGCTCTGCCAGGGTTCCCTTGATATCTGCTGACCATGCTTAAAGCGAAGGCCACATCAGGGCGAGTACAAGTCATAGAATACATTATCGAGCCGACTGTGGAAGCGTAGGGTACTCGACTCATCTCTGCTATCTCGGCTTCGATACTTGGGCTTTGAGTCTTACTCAACTTAGCGTTGCTTTGGATTGGTAACTCCCCTTTCTTGGAATTCTCCATACTAAAACGCTTTAGTACCTTGTCGAAGTAAGTATTCTGACTAAGTCCTATTAGTCTTTTACTCCTCTTTCTCACTATCCATATTCCCAGAATATAGGCAGCCTCTCTGAGGTCCTTCATAGGGAAACACTTCCCAAGCCAGGACTTAACCTCCTGCAGGGTCGGGATGTCGTTTCCTATAAGTAGTATGTCATTGACATACAATACGAGGAAGCTAACTATACTCGCACTGGCTTTGAGGTATACACATGACTCATCCTCGCTTCGCAGGAATCCAAACTCTTTGACTTTCTCATCGAAACAAAGATTCCATCTGCGAGAGGCTTGTTTTAATCCATAAATGGACTTCTCAAGCTTACACACTCTATTAGGATGCTTTGCATCGACAAAACCCTCTGGCTGACTCATGTAAACATCCTCAGCCAACTTCCCATTAAGGAAAGCGGTTTTGACATCCATTTGCCATATTTCATAGTCATGAAATGCAGCACTGGCTAGCATCACCCTGATAGACTTTATCTTTGCAACCGGTGAGAAGGTCTCATCATAGTCAACTCCGGGAGTTTGAGTAAAGCCCTTCGCAACCAATCGCGCCTTATAAATGTGTACTTTCCCATCCATGTCGGTCTTCTTCTTGAAGATCCACTTGCACCCGACCGTCTTACGACCTGGTACATTGTCAACCAAATTCCAAACTTGGTTGTCATACATGGATTGAATCTCGCTGTCCATAGCCTCCTTCCATTTCGCAGACTCCAGGACTTCCATGGCTTCCTTGTAGCTGTTAGGTTCATCCAAATTTATTAGTGTGTTGTCACTAATAAACGTATCACCCTCACTTGTTATATGAAAACCATATAACACAGGCGGAACACTAACTCTACTGGAACGTCTAAGAGGTAAGGACTCGTACATCGGTTCAACAGGAGTTTCCTCCTCAGGTTGAGTGCCAATGTTAGAGGTTCCTTCACCATTCGATTCTTGAAGCTCTTCAAGATCGATTTTCCTCCCACTGTCCCCTTTGCTTATGAGTTCTCGCTCTTGGAAAACCCCTATCCTCGCAACGAAGACAACATTGTAAATCGGTCTATAGAAGAGATATCCAAAGGACTTTTGTGGATAGCCGATGAAAATACACCGCTCACTACGAGGTTCGATCTTGTCGTGAGTCTCTCGTCTTACGAAAGCCTCGCAACCCCAAACCTTGATATGTGCCAACGAGGGAGCTTTCCCTGTCCACATTTCGTGAGGTGTTTTGGCAACCTTCTTTGTAGGGACTAGGTTAAGGATATGGACGGTAGTCTCTAAGGCATATCCCCAGAATGAGATAGGTAGCGAAGCACAACTCATCATGGAACGAACCATGTCGAGCAAGGTTCGATTACGCCTCTCAGCTACACCATTCAATTGCGGTGTCCTAGGTGGCGTCAATTGCGAAATTATTCCGCATTCCTTGAGGTAGTCATGGAATTCAAGACTAAGGTACTCTCCACCTCGATCGGATCAAAGCATCTTGATTTTCCTGCCCAACTGATTCTCCACTTCCTACTTCAACTCTTTGAACTTTTCAAAGGTTTCTGACTTGTGCTTGATTAAGTAGATATACCCATATCTGCTATAATCATCGATGAAGGTCACAAAGAAGCGAATTGCATCCCTTGTGGTGGATCTAAAGGCCCACACACATCAGTGTGTATGAGATCCAATAAACCCTCACCCCTTTCACAAGTACCAGTGAAGGGTGACTTGGTCATCTTTCCAAGTAAACAAGACTCGTACACGTCATCGTCCCTAAGTTCGAATGACTCCAACACTCCATCCTTTTGGAGTTGGGCTATGCATTTCTTGTTGACATGTCCAAGACGACAATGCCACAAGCATGCTTTATCCAAATCATTGGAAGAATCGATATACAACACATCATTTCCTAAATTGTCTACAACCATCACAGTTTCATATATTCCATTACAAGGCAATGCTTCAAAATAGAAAACACCATTAAAGAAAGCATTAATAGAACTTTTTTCATTATCAAACGAAAATCTAAAACCTTGTTTATATAAACCATGAAAATAAATGATGTTTCTTGCCATCTCTGGCGAATAGAAACAATTAGTCAACTCTAGTCCTAACCGACTACTAAGCACTAAAGAGTAAACTCCAATCTTGGTGACAAGCGACGCTCTTCTATTCCCAATGATCAAGTTTATCTTCCCATGCTCCACATCCCTATTTCTTCTTAGGCCCTGCAAATCAGAACAAATGTGAAAACCACGGCCTATATCAAGAACTCAAGAAATAGCATGCGATGAGTTATTAGATTGAATAGTATAAGTACCTGCATAGGATGGTTTTATCTTTCCATCCTTGATGTCCTGCAGATACTTCGGGCAACTTCGTTTCCAATGCCCTTTCTCATGGCAGTACTAGCACTCTGCATACTTTGGGTTGGAGGAGGGTGTAGTGGAACCAACCTTGGTTCCACTAGAAGAGGTTCCATCTTGGGACTTTCCCTTGTGGTGGCTCTTGGAAGGAGCCTTCCTCTTCTTACCCTTCCCCTGCCCAATAGCAAAGACGGGGGCAGCGACAGTAGGAGTTGATGCAACAGATTTATCCTTGAGGTTGCTCTCAGCAGTCCTCAGCAAGCCTTGAAGCTTGCTCAAAGTGACCTCCTCCTTGTTCATGCGGTAGGTCATGCGAAACTGATTGTAACAAAGAGGTAAGGAATGAAGAATAATATCAATCGCTAGCTCCTCATCGAAGTTAACATTTAACTTCAGCAGGCGGTTGACATATCTTTGCATTTTCTGCAGGTGAGCAGTGACAGACTCTCTGTCCCTCATCTTGGTAGTGATCATTGAAGTGATGATCTCGTACCTTTCCTGTCTGGCACTTTGGTGGTACCTGTCCAGTAAATCCTGATGCATCTCATAGGGGTAGAAGTCCTCATAGGACTTTTAGACTTCGGCAGTCATAGTCGCGAGCATGATGCAATGGACTTTCATAGCATCGCGCTCGTGGGCCTCAAAGGCAGCGATCTCCTCGGGAGTAGTAGTGTTGGGGTTGACCTCTTTCAGCTTTTCATCGAGATCATACTCCTTGTCCTCGTGGCGGGTGACCATGCGGATGTTGCAGATCCAATCATTGAAATTGGTCCCATCAAAAATCACCCTCCCACACAAGTTCATGAGTGAGAATAAGCCAGAAGTGGTCGAGCCAGAAGCGTTGTTTGAAATATACATCTGAAACAGAAAAGAGACAAAGTTTGATTAGATAAGAATCCCCAATTAAACACCCAAATGAGAAACTAGGGCTAGGATCCAACAACATTATTCACAACTTAAAAGAGGGATGTCGTAATTTAAATTGCAAATAATTTGAAGGAAAGTGAATGACGATTCACTAATTTCCACCATGAAAAACAAAAAAATGATTAAGTTTTAAATGTATTGAAACTCCTAGATCTTTTAAGATTCATTGAACTTTTCAATGGCATGTTTAAATCTCGATATGCCCTTCAAGTTTGTGACTGTGATACCGAGGATCACAAACAAGGTGTGAATAACCATGCAAATATACTTGGTGCCCTCGATGTTATAATCACCTAATCAATATGCCGGTTAGCCACACACGCTCCATTGATCTATGATAAACAACGAGTCACCCTTTGCCACCTATGCTAGACCCAAATTAGTGTGTCGGTTAACCACATACACTCCACTAACGTCTTGGCAAGGGTACAAAGTGTAATTTCATGGAATAGCATCATTTTCACATTTTTCCTAAAGTAACTAAGATTGGGAATTTTATAAAACATTTAGTTTCTTTAATAATCATTATACTTTTAATGAGGAATTAGTTGCCCTATCCTACCCGTTCAGCTAACGACCCTCCACCAATCAATGAAGCGATGGGTGAGAGTGGACACCTATTAAACTGCCATTTTATAGGCAGCAACCTTATACCCCTCCCCCCTTATAGATCGGCTTCGTGAATGAGGCCTACCAACGGTAAGACTAGCATTTATCTTATACATATATAATAATTATTCTTATAATATTATAATAGTATAGGGGTGAATTTTAAACTTGTAAAATTCTAGGGTTTGGAATTTAATTATTTCAAAATTAAACTTGTAATCAAAATTTAAATTCCAAAACTTGAGGGCAAGTTTTGAAACATTTCAAAACTATCTAGATCAAAGTTCAAATAATATAATTAAACAATTGATTGGTGATTATCTAATTTTGACCTAATCAATTTCATGCAAGATAATTGATCAAATAGTTCAAATAATTAAGGTTTATCAAAATAAGGCAATAATTATCTAATTAATTGATAGATATCTTTTATTTTGACAAGGATAATCACATGGGATCAATAAAAATCGGATTTTATTAATTAAAAACATTTTTGGTAATTATCCTAAGTCAAAATAAGCCAAAATCCCGAAAATCTATCTGTCTGACACTCCGACTCGCCGAGTCCCTTACAGACATTGCCGAGTTCATCTGACTCGTCGAGCTTATCATGGGACTCGACGAGTCTGTCAGGCAGAAGGCAGAAAAACGATTTTAAGCAATGAATAAAATTACAATGCATCAAATACAATAGAAACAAAGCAAGGCTCTGATACCACTGATGGGTTTTGAGCAAAAGAACATTCCTATGTGCACATACAAAACCCTAAAGCTTTGGATCTAGGTTTCTCTATTGTATATGGAAGTTATCCAAAGCTTGTAAACCCAAGATCTAGCATATCAAAATCGAAATAACATATAAACCAGATTTAGATGATTACCTTTTGATTGTTGCAAGAATCTTCAAGCTTTGAGAGCCTAGTATCACAAATGTAATACCTCTAATGGCTTACAAACACCAAGGCAAGAAGATGATCTAGAAGAGAGGGAATGGAGGCATAATTTTGGCTCTTAGAACTCTAGGGTTTCTTGAGTATCCGAAATATGAAGCCCTGGGGTCCTTTATATAGGTGTGCTGCTAGGGTTTCAGTCGAAACCCTAATTGGATAGCTTAGGCCTTAAGCAGTCCAATGGAACCCTCCAGAACAAGGCCTTGGATGATTTCTAAGTGGGCTTCCACCTTAAAATCATCTGCCCTATAATCCAAGAGATCCACAGCCCAAAATCCAATTATCTTATAATTGCAATTCCAGTCCCCTTAGTTCAATTAATCTCTTTTGATCACAAAATTAATTTCTTAATTAATTCTTGACCAATATTAATTAACTAATATGATTTTTCTTTTAATATATTATTCTAATAATATATTAATAAACCATAATAACCCTTCTCTCCATAAATCATCCAGTCCAGTTGCTTTGGTGAAGGCAACCCAAAAGGATCATGCTACAACCGGGTCAAGTACATACCAAATATAGTTATGGACTTAGACACTAATCCAACAAGGATCATTACCACAAACTATTTTGTATCATAAAATTGGTTTTTGCTAATAGGATAGTGATTATCCTTATCCAATTAAAAGACAATTATCAAATTTTAAGATAATGATTTCATTACATGATAATTTGATTATTTGTATTGTTTGATTTGAATTGTCTTGCTATATAATTTAAATTAGGTCAAATTGGTAAATGATAAATTATATGATAATTGTATTAGTTTAAAATTTTGATCTAAATGTTTCTTGAAGAGTTTCATAACTTGCCCTTAAGTTATGGAATATGAAAAGTCTCATTCATGAAACATTAACTCCATAAGTTATGAAATTCAAAAGGTTTTGAAGAGTTACAAAACTTGCCCTCAAGTTTTGGAACTTGAAAAGTCTCATTTATGAAACTTTAATTCTAAACCCTAGATTTTAAAAGTTTAAAATTCAACCCTTATACTATTATAATATTAAAAGATTAATACTATATATATATATATATATATATATATATATATATATATATATATATATATATATATATATATATATATATATATATATATATATATATAAGACAAGTCAGTCTTACCGTTAGTAGGCCTCATTCACGAAGCTGGTCTATAAGGGGGTATAAGGAAATTGCCTATAAAATGGCGATTGAATGGGTGTCCACTCTCACTCACCGCTCCCTTGCCTGGTGGAGGGTCGTTAGCCGAACGGGTAGGATAGGGCATTAATTTTCATTAATAAGTATAATGATATTATAAAGTAACTAAACTTTTATAAATTCCCAATCTTAGTTACTTTAGGAAAAATGTGAAAATGGTGCTATTCCATGAAATTGCACTTTGCACCTTGCCAAGTGGTTAGTGGAGTGTGTGTGGTTAACCGGCACACGAATTTGGGACTAACAAAGGTGGTAAAGGGTAGCTTGATGTTTATCATAGATCAATGGAGCGTGTGTGGTTTACCGGCACATTGATTAGGTGATAAGTGACATCAAGAGTACCAAGCAATTTGCATGGTTATTCACACCTTGTTTGTGATCCTCCGTATCTCAATCACAAACTTGAAGGGCATAATCGAGATTTAAACATGCCATTGAAAAGTTCAATGAATCTCAATAGAATTTAGGAATTTCAATTCATTTAAAACTTAATGTCTTTTTCGTTTTTCATGGTGAAAATTAGTAAATCGTCATTTACCTACCTTCAAATATTTTACAATTGGATTATGGCATCCCTCTTCCGAATTGTAGAATATTGTGTTGGGTCCTAGCCTTAATATCTCATTTGGGTGCTATATTAAGGATTCTTATCTAATCTAAACCTTTTCCTTTTCAGATGTCTACCCCAAATAATGCTTCAGGCTCCAACCCTTCTGGCTCGTTCTCCCTCATGAACTTGATTGGGAGAATCATCTTCGATGGGTCAAAATTCAATGATTGTATCCGAAATATTCGTATAGACCTTTGCAACGAGGACAAAGAATATGTCCTTGATAAAGAGCTAAAGGAGATTGATGAACAAACTGCTACTCCCACGCAAATCAAGGAATATAGGGTTCATGAGAGGGACGTGACAAAGGTATCATGCATCATGATTGCTACCATGACTGTTGAGCTTCAAAAGTCCTATGAGGACTTTTGGCCCTACGAGATGCACCAAGACTTGATGGAAAGGTACCATCAACGTGCTCGACAGGAAAGGTATGAAATCATTGCCTCCATGATTACAACAAAAATGAGGGATGAAGAGTCTATCACAACCCACTTGCAAAAGATGCAATGGTTTGTGGACCGCTTGCTGAAGTTGAATGTCAACTTCGATGAAGAGTTAGATATTGACATTATCCTACACTCTTTGCCTCCTTGTTATGATTAGTTCAGAATGACTTATGATATGAACAAGGAGGAAGTCACTCTGAGAAAGCTTCAAGGCCTACTAAGAACTGCTGAAAGTAATTTGAAAGGCAAGTTTGTTGTACCCACTCCTACTGCTGCTGCCGCTATTCTGGCAATTGGACACGGGAAAGGAAAGAAGAAGAAGACTCCTTCTAAGAGCCACAAGGTAAATAACCATGATTGATCCTCTTCTAGTGGGACCAAAACTGGTTATGCTAAACCCTCTTCCAATCCAAAGGAAGCAGAGTGCTTCCATTGTCATGAAAAAGGACACTGGAAACGAAGCTGCCCCAAATACTTGCAGGACATTAAGGATGGGAAGATTAAGCCCGCCTTCGCAGGTATTTACACTATTCTATCTAATAACTCATCACATGCTAATTCTTGGGTCCTTGATAGAGGATGTGGTTTTCACATTTGTTCTTATTTGCAGGGTCTAAAAAGATGTATGGATGTGGAGCACGGGAAGATGAACTTGATCATGGGGAATAGGAAAGTGTCGCATGTCACCAAGATTGGAGTTTATTCTTTATTGCTTAGTAGTGGGTTAAATTTAGAGTTGAATAATTATGGCTACTCGTCTGATATGGCGAGAAACATTATTTCCATTCATGGTTTGTATAAACAAGGTTTTAGATTTTCATTTAACAATGAAATTGGTTCTCTAAATGTTTTTTTATAATTGTATTTTTTATTTTGAAGCATTGCCTTGTAATGGTGTATACGAAACTGTGATGATTGTAGATAACTTAGGAAATAATGTGTTGCATATCGATTCGTCCAATGGTTTGGACAAAGCATGCTTGTGGCACTGTCGTCTTGGACATGTCAACAAGATGCACATAGCCCAACTCCAAAAGGATGGAGTGTTGGAGTCATTTGACTTAAAGTCGGATGACATATGTGAATCTTTCCTCGGGCAACAAGAATCTTTCCTTATTTGGTAAATTCTCGACATTACCACAAATAACATAACTAAGAATCACATCCATTTTACATTGCTAAAAATAGAAATACACAAACATCAATTTTCATACATGCCATTGCAGGGAATTATAAACAAAAACCAAAAATTTATTTTATTTATAAAGGTGCGGAAAACTTGTCCTTACAATGCAATTCAAATGAAAACTATGTTATTACATAATCCTAAGCAATCTATCATAAATCTCTAAGTAGCAGCTCCAAAAATTCGATAATCGAATCATGCGATCGAAATCCATTTCTTCGCGATCAGACTCATCTCACTTCTTCCTTTAAGCTTGCTTTCTTTTCTTCGATCCTACAAAACACCAAATGTAATCTTATCACATCATGTATTTAGAGTCTAAAATATAAAACTTAATAGAGTTAGATAGTGGATTTTTACCTGAAGCAGAGTCATACATCTTAAATCTCCCATCTCTTAGATGTCTCAGGTAGTCAGGCAGCTTCGTAACCAATGCCCCCTCTTTTGGCAGTAGAAACATATGGATTCTTCTGGAATGGTACACGGGACTATCTCAGACTTAGCCTTTCTCTTGCGCAGAGAAAACTTTTCTGGACTTCCAATGTTGCCATTGCCCATAGAAGGTTGGGACATTGATTTACTAGACAAATTTGCTCGAACAGTGTGTCAAATCATTGCTGATTCAGCAACAATAAGCAAATAAGTCAAATCGATGAGGGTCACGTCGTGTTCCATCATATATTACTCTCTAACGAATTTACCATATAAATCGGGAAGTGAGTGAAGAACCAAGTCAACACCCAACTTCTCCGAGACATCGACACCCAACATTCCCAGTCTATCAATATGCAACTTCATATCCAAGACATGAGCGCATACCGACTTTCCATCTTCGTGTCTTTTCGCCAATAGGGCTTGAGTGATGTTGAACTTTTCTAGTCTTCGAACACGTGGGTCAGGGAGAATTATCAAAGGAGGTGGAGGAAGTGAAGCATGATTTCCATTTCCACAATCCAATCGTGGAACATCATCTTCATGTGGAAAACTTTTTCCAACGGATTCAGGAAGACCATAGTCGTCAGACTTTGACATCTACAAAACGGGAGAAATTCAAGTTAGTTGATTGGGATCCTTGATATAACACCCAGACAAAATATCAAGGATAGGACCCAACACAACATCCTACAATATGGAAGAGGGATGCTGTAATCCAAATTGAAGAATATTTGAAGGTAGGTGAATGACGATTTACCAATTTCCACCATGAAAAACGAAAAAGAAATTTAAGTTTTAAATGAATTGAAACTCCTAGTCCTTTTGAGATTCATTGAAATTTTCAATGGCATGTTTAAATCTCAAGTGTGCCCTTCATTTGTGACTGGGATGCCGAGGATCACAAACAAGTTGTGGATAACCATACAAATATACATGGTGCCCCCAATGCAACAGTCACCTAATCGACGTGGCGGTTAACCACACACGCTCCATAGATCTATGACAAACATCGAGTCACCCTTTGCCACCTTTGCTTAGAGCCCAATTAGTGTGCCGGTTAACCACACACGCTCCACTAACGTCTTAGCAAGGGTACAAAGTGTAATTTCATGGAATAGAACCAACTCCACATTTTTCCTAAAGTAACTAAGATTTGGGAATTTATAAAACATTTAGTTACTTCGTACTTCTCATACTTATAATGGAAGTTTGTGTCCTATCCTACCCGTTCGGCTAACGACCCTCCACTAGTCAAGAGTACGGTGGGTAAGAGTGGATACCCAATGACGGTCGTTTTACAGGCCGCTTCCTTAAACACCCCTTATTGACCAGCTTCGTGAATGAGGCCTACTAACGGTAAGACTGACTCCTTACTTATACATATATAATATTAGACTTTTAATTCTATATAATATAAGGGTGTATTTTACACTTTTAAAATACTAGGTGGTTTAATTTAATAAAATTATACTTTTAATATAATTAAATACAAACCATATCATTATGGATTTATTAACTCTCTTTTAATTACACATTTAATTAACTTAATAAAACCATAAGTGTGTAATTTGAACTTTTCAAAAAAAAAAACTAGGGTTTTAGAATTTAATATTTCCAAATTAAACTTTTAATCCAAATTTTAAATTCCAAAACTTGAGGGCAAGTTTTGAAACTTTTCAAAACTATCTAGATCAAATTACAAATAATTGTTAATTATCTAAATTTGACCTAATTCAATTTTATGGAAAGATAATCCAACCAAATAATTCAAATAAATGAAGTTTACCATATAAGGCAATGATTATCTAATTAAATGACAATTATCTTCTATTTAGGCAAGGATCCAAATTAATAAAAATCGGATTTTATCAATAAAAAATGTTTATGGTAATTATCCACAGCCAAAACACGTCAAAATCCCGCAAAATCCCGCAAAATCAGCAATCAGACCTACAAACTCGTTGAGTCAGGGATGGACTCGTCGAGTTCCCAGTGAACTCGACGAGTTCACCTATGAACTCGGCGAGTTCAGGCTCCAGAAAGCATATTTTCATGATTTTCAGCTTGAACGATTATGTAAAGCATCAAATACATCAAACAAACAGCCTAGGCTCTGATACCACTGATGGGTTTTGAGCACTACAATAATCCTATGGCGTACATGCAAACCCTATAGCTTTGGATCTAGTTTGTCTAATATATATGCAATAATCATCCAAAGCTCATAAACCCTAATTCTAGCATACAATAATCGAAATTGACAAAAGAATAGAGTTTAGATCTTACCTTGATTGTTATGTTGCAATAACAATCTGAATCCTTCTTGTAATTGACTTCTGAAAGCCTAGTGCCTCAAATGTTGCACCTCTAATGGAGTCACAAACACCATATGCAACAAGATGAACAAGGAGAGAGGGAGGAGGCACCAAAAACGTCCTAGGGTTTCTCTTAGAAGGTTAGGCACGTTTTTGGCTTGCCAAGGGTTCCTTTTATACTTAGGCTATTAGGGTTTTCAACTAGGAAACCCTAATTTGACTGCTTAGGCCCTAATCAGCCCATGGACTTCCTCCTTAGAGGCCTTGGACGAATTCTAATGGGGTTCCCCATAGATTTCGTCCACTCCAACTTCTACGGAGTCCATTAGCCCAATTTATGCAATTATCTTATAATTACAGTATCAGTCCCCTTTATTTAATTAATCTCTTTTAGCCACAAAATTAATTCTTATTAATTCTTGACTAATATTAATTAAACAATATGATTTCTCTTTTAATATATTATTCATATAATATATTAATAAATCATAATTAATCCTCTTTCTCCTTAATTCATCCTATCAGTTGCTATGGTGAAGGCAACCCAAAAGGACCATGCTCGTAATCGGGTCAAGTACATACCAAAATAGTTATGGGCTTAGACACTAATCCAACAAAAGTGCCATAGCATGGAAGATAATCGACATCAAGGGGATTAGTCCAGCTTATTGTTCCCAAAAAATCAACTAAGAAGAAGGGGCTAAGCCCATAGTACAACACCAAAGATGACTTAACCCAAATATGCAAGAAGTAGTGAAAAGGGAGGTGGTTAAACTTTTAGATGCCGGTATTATTTATTCAATCTCCGATAGCCCATGGGTAATTCTGGTACACGTGGTACCAAAGAAAGGAGGAATGACTGTGATTACCAATGAAGATAACGAGTTAATCCCAACAAGAACAGTAACCGGTGTAACACCCCAAATTTTTCAAAACTTTTTCAAATGCTATGGTTATAAAAACATTTGGGTATTAACTCTCATTTAACATAAAACCGGTCCCACAAAAATAATTACAATTACAACCTTGGGTGTTACGATTAAGCATCATACAACCATAGCCAGCAAATACGAATTACATCAATAACATTAAATAAGGAACTTAACAAGTTCCACTCCATTCTCTATCTCTTAATCTTCTAACTTCCATCTATCAATTTTCTCCTTAATTGCAACCTGGAATACATGGCATTAAAAAGAGATACATAAGACAAAAATGTCTCGTGAGCTACGTGGGTTTGTGACCCAAAACATTTATCACTTTTCATCAAAAACGTTTAATCTTTGCAAAACATAGTTTTAGACCATAAATCAGTTTCAAGCATTTTCAAGAAAAACTCGTTTCGTATGCATCATAAATATCATTTCATCTCATTTCATATCTTATCATTTCATTTCAAAAGACATATTTCCATATTCCATTTCCTTTTATCATTAAGGGCTAATTCTGGTATTAAACCGTTGCCATTTTTATACTTAGGGTCTACGTCCAATAAAGGAACCACTCCCAAGTCTAGACCAAGGTGGAAAAAACAAATCAATCCACCAAGGCATCATTTCCAAGGCCAAGGTGGAAAGAACAAATCAATCCACCAAGGTATCATAATAGGACATCTATCTCGCGAAGGGGAGGCGCCACCCCGATAGACTCATCCAGTGCCTCTTACGAGGTATCATGGCCCGGGCAATTTTCATTTCATTACTTTCCAATTCCTTTCATTACTTTCCATTCCTTTTCATTACTTTACATTTGTTTTCATTACTTCCCATGCTTTACATATTTCATACATTAGTATCATAAAATCATTTCAAAAGTAAAGCATCTATATTTCAAAACATTTCAATCATATTTTCAAAACATTCGATCTTCCAAAACGTTCTTTTCTTTCAAAAACATTCTTGCCTTTAAGGCACTCTTTCAAAACACCATTTCCAAAAACATTTGACACTTTCGTTTCAAAACATTTCATATATCAAAGAACTGCATTTCATTATCATAAAATCATTTTGCCATGTACCCCAAAGTGGGAAAAATGCCAACACGTACTCACCTTAATCACACATAGGTTAGCTAGTGCTCTTCTAGTTCCTTTCCCTATAGCAATCCTCTTCGAACACTACATACGCCATATATGGACATTCCTCATCCAAAAATACCCCTCAAAGGTTCAAATACTAAATTTTATTGTTTCAAATCATTCCTCACCCAAAAATATGAATGTAGGCGAAAACTGTGCGTAAATCCGAGTTCGTATGCAAAAGTTATGAAGAAAACAAGAAAATCTCCAAATCAGAGATTTACACGGGCCGTGTTTTCATGTCTGGACACACCCAAAACTCTATTTTTCTGATAATAACACCCTAATTTGCATAGTTCTTGAAGACCCTTTTCCCATTCACTTTGTACCATTTATTTAGGTTCTCACACATGTTTAGGAGGTGTTTTATCATCTTAAAACACTCCACTTAATCCATTAAGTGTTCATTGAAACCTTTAGATCATGATGATCCTAAAGTGTTTAAAAGAAGGGTAAACTAGTCCATTTTTCACTTGAACATTCCAAAGCTCACAAGGCTTGTTCCTAACTTATTGAACACTCAAATAAATGTTGTCAAGCACATAAACCCTCATTAATCTCATTGTAAATACATAAACTAACAATGGAATCCTTAATTCCATTCCATGTTTCCAATTTGCCCCTTATAGCCAAACAATCACTAGAACCACTTATAGATCAAGAGATCCTTCATGTTTATGTTTGAATATCATATCTAGAGTTTCAATTCATGTTCATGAATGTTATTCACTTCTTATATGTCAATCAACATATAATTATCCCTAGATTTCCCAAAATGCCCTTATGGCCAATTATTCCATAAATTCAACTATAGATCACTCAAGCCTTCATGTTATTGCATTCAAATCATATTGTTAGTATCAACTCATGATTATGAGTATCATATACTCATCAAATGCTCACATTCCAACAATTTCATTGTATTCATCACAATTTCTCACATAACCATCTAAAACCCATATTTATGCTTGATTCTACCATCATGGATGAATTTGAGCATTACAATTGGTTTTATTGCTATCAAATATCATCTAGGTCATAGAATCCAATCTCATTTCATCATCAATTGCAATATCCCCAATTTGGGTTTTCTAGGGTTCATTAAGCTTTTACCTAAATCCTCAAATCCATCAATGGGATGATTGGATTGAGATTATGATCATCAAAACAACTCAAGAGAGGTTAGAAACCAAAACCCTAATCATTAAACCCAATCAAATTCGACATTGGGGATTATACCCACTTCCCAAATTCGAACTCTAAGCTAAAGGATGAGAAGATTTTTACCTTTCGAGCCTTGATTCATTCTCTCCTTTGTTTGATTGTTTCATTCTTCACTTGGATCGAACCCTAGATTGAAAGGAGAAGAAAATTGTCATTTGAAGCTCTCTAGCATGCTCAATACGTAACTGGAAGAGAAAGAAGGGAGTGTTCATCTTATTTCCCACTTGTTCACATTTAGTCCCTCTAATTTCTCGTTTTTGTCAAATATGGTCCATTCTTCCAATATAAGTGACTTTTATTTGAGAATAGACATCCTAAGTCCCTCTCCATCCATTACATAACTTTTGTAATCACTTCCATTAGTTGAGTCAACCCTTGGTCAAACACACTGTGACAACCGTCAAAATTGAGTCAAGTCAAAGTCAAACAAAGTCAACAAGTCAAAACCAATCGACTCAATTAACCCTTGTATATTAGGGTTTACACTATGTAATTACTGTACAATGCAATATCTTAATGAGAGAAACATCATTTGGAAAGTTCGTGTGTTGAATTTCCTAAGTAAACATTAAACCAAAACGATAAAACATTATTGCACACTCATCGGGAGTGTGTACGACACTAAAACACGGTTTAACGGGGTTTACGAACCTTGCGTTGTGAAGCCGGACACTCAAATTAATCACAAACGAAACCTCTCTAAATCGTTTTCACTCTATCTCTTTCTATTTGAAATCTCTCCCAAATCTCTCTCAAAAGTTACTTTAACTTTTTGTAATCATTTGGGTCATATCGACCCTTAACTGGGTCAAAAATCGCTTGAAACGGGGTAAAAACGGGTAAAATAGCCTTAAGGACCTGGAACTGAAGCTTCAGGACCGAAGCCTCTCATCCGAGGCCTCGGATCCGAAGCCTCTCATCCGAGGCCTCGGATCGGAAGCCTCTCATCAGGACCGAAGCTGAAGCCTCTCAGGAGACCGAATCCGAAGCCATCAGACAGCAGCCTCGCATGCGAGGGTCCGAATCCGGCCTCCATGCGAGAGGTCTCGCAGACGGCCCCTTTTTACCGGTTTTTCGACTACGACTTCGTTTTAACTCCGTTTTTCATTATTTTAACGTGGGATTTTCACCCAAAACTTTATTTTATAAACTAAGGCCCCAAAATATATAAATCTCCAGGGTTTTTATAAAAATATATTAAAAGAATTAGTGGTTGAACTAATTATTGAGGGAATATTTGCTTTTCCTTAATTTATGGCAAAAGCAAACCACCACCACCTCACTCTATGATTAGCCACTCTTTCCCACTATCCCTTGTCATCTTAGTGGACCTTTACACCCAATCTCCAGCTCTTCCCACGTTCTAAGAGCTGGAGAATTGGTCATCTCTCCTCATTCTCATTAACTTCTTTCATTCTACACTTAGCAACCAAAGAACACTCTCCAAAATTCTCTCATCTTTTCTCTCAACTTCAAGAACTTCAAGGCTTTCTCCAGGGATTTCTTTCTTCAATTAGTAAGTATCTTCATCATTCATATAATTATTACACTCCATTCTACTCAAACCATTGATATCTTACACAAATTCCATCTTATTCGGTGTTAGATTCTCGAATCATCAAGACATCTTCTTAGTGTTCTTGGGTTGAACACTTCCTCTCTCTTACTTTCATCTACTGAAACCACATAGGGTGAGTTCATACCCCTACATTTACATGTTTTTCTTAAGTTTTAAGGGGGGAATACAAGTAAAATCATCAAGAACACAATTAAACTTTTTCTATCAGATTACATCAGAAAAGATGAACTTCGATCACGGACTGTTTTGGTCAACTTAAATATTTTAGTTTTCAAAACTGTATCAGGTGCAAATAGTTCAGGTTCATACCTTTAAAATGACTACTTGCACATCTCCATATGAGTTTTCTACAATTTATGGTGATTTTTACAAAACTGCCTATCATTTCAGAGGCAAACCCGGACCAGTCTGTGATTATGAACATTTTCACCTCTGTTAGAGATCACTAAAAATCATGATAAAATTTACGAACAAACTAGACTCATATTCCAAACTCTCAGAATTTGCGGATTTGGATTTGGAGCTTTGATGATTTTTCTATAAATTTTCTAAGAACAGTAACAGAAACTGTATACAATAAAAAGTTGCTGTCAATTTCATTTCACCTTGTAACATGTTGAGCAAGGTGTATATCTTTATGTGATTATATGTTATTGCAATATATGACATTTTATCTTAATATTTAGACACACATCAGTTTACAAATGGATTTGGACATATAAAATATAAAGAATAACAAGTGATTATAATCAAAGTACAACCGATACATTCAAACATTTAATAAACTATTTTGAATATAGTTTGCATACATTACTACGTACTACCCTTGGTTGATAAACTATAATAGGTATAGTTTATGATACATTACATAACACATACATTTAAAAAGGGTACATTTATACAAAGGATATTTTCATTAAGCAAGGTACGGCCATACGGTACCAAGTTTTCATAACACGTAATTCCGTTAATGACTTTATGAAACATTACATAACACATACATTTAAAAAGGGTACATTTATACAAAGGATATTTTCATTAAGCAAGATACGGCCATACGGTACCAAGTTTTCATAACACGTAATTCCGTTAATGACTTCTGTGAGACATTACATAACACATACATTTAAAAAGGGTACATTTATACAAATGATATTTTCATTAAGCAAGGTACGGCCATACGGTACCAAGTTTTCATAACACGTAATTCCGTTAATGACTTTGTGAGACATTTACTTCAAATTACCATTAAGTCCTGTATTGTAACCAGAGTCTCCTTGAGGGAGAGCGTGATAGTTGTGTATAGATCTATATTGGGTTTGATAAACCCACACCTAAACTGCATGCAACAGTTAGACCGATAGGTCTGGGGTGACAAATGTCATAACATTTCCGACGCTTGAAGAACGTCGTTTTAGGCAACCTTGGTCATCGTATGGTTATAATAAACTCACATAAAGTATTAATAAACATTGGAATTTACGGGAACTTCATTAAAATTTAACGAGTTTATGTCGATTTAAACTTGCATTGTTTTACTATAAATATGACAAATTACTTGTACATTTCGGTCTTTGGGTTTTAAGACTACATTTACACATTAAGGAAAATATTGGATTTTCTAACACAAATACTACTTTTACAAACGAAAGGCTTTCAATAATACCAAACAAAAGCTTATGAACTCACCAACCCTTGTGTTGACACTTTTTCAAACAACTTGTATTCTCAGGAAATCATTAAACAGGTAACCAAGTGCATTTGAGGATGGGACGCTAAGGCGTCTACTATTTCATATTTTGTCAACATAATGTAATTGATTCGTAAACATGTAATTCATACAATGATGTAACTTTTTCAATTATATATATGTTGGTTGGGTTTGCTTGAATTACTATTACAATTGTTGTTATGATACTATACATGAAGTCCTCCACCCCCGGACGTTTCCTCCATCCTTGGTTTGGGGGTGTGACACACACTTTGCCAAATTGGCACTTTTGGTCCCTTGACTCTGAAATGTTAACATTTCAACCTTTAACTTTCTAAGCTTTATATCAATTAATGATATAATTATCATTTAAATGACTTAATTATGTAAATCATGATTTATTTAATTACATAATTAATTTAAGGACCTTATCTTAAATTTTAGGATGTTACAATTATCTACCCCTTAAAAGGGTTCCGTCCTCGGAATCATATTAGGAGCCATCTCATTAGATTTTCGTCCCATCACTTTCTAATTTCTTCGATGTCCACGTCACCTTGGTCTTCTTATCACAATTTTAACCCCTTATTATAATTATTATTACATCATTAGGGGTTATTAACCCTCTTGGACACTTTTACCCTTTTGTCCTTTTTTTTGAACTTTTAACACATCGTGCAATAAGGTTATCCAACCTTAAGTCAATATTTGTCTATTTCTATAGTTAGGTCCTAATTTTCCTAAGTATCTCCCTTCATGCTCAAGCACATCAATATTATTTCTTTATTTTCCATACTCATCACCATCAATTCATTGCACTCTATTATACTCTTAAACATAATACGCGATGCTTACATTATAGTGCATTACATATTCCAAATTATGGTTACTTTTAAACTTCCATTGCATTTTTTTATTACTTTATCTACTACTAATACTTCTACCTTTCTTCCCAAAGTTCTTTCTTTATAGTTACAAAAATGACACTTTACGCTTAACAAAATCCGCAAGTCAATTTTATACTAACGTTGTTTTCCTTTAGTGTTATCAACAAGATGATCTAATCATGTATAACTTTCCTTGTCTATTACCTTTGAACTGACATGTACCATACCATTTGAGGCTATATATATACTTCTTGAACCTTGTCCCTATCTCCTTTCGTTCACTTTAACTAATGTGTCAAACCAAAATCTCATCTCATGAGTTAATGTGTTTCCTAGGCCTACAAACAGAAGCTCTAAAGCACATAATGTTGTTTTCTACTCAACTTTCAAAATCTTGTTGGGTCCGAATGATCTCATCACTTCTAAGTTGTTTCTTCCCAACTACCTACCCCTTAAAAGAAATGAACACATTTCTTTTAAGGTTTAAATCACAAGAAGATCCTTATCACATAATAATATGTTTCATTTGTTTCTTCACGGAAAATTGTTGCTTCACATTTACCCCTTTTTGAACTCGACTGCAACCTTTTCTTTTTACCATTGATCACGGGTAGCTCCTATCATAATCTTATCATTGTTGTTTCCTTCAACATTATTATTTGAGTGCTTGACTCTTCAATTCAACACTTTGTCAGTTTAACATCTCATGCATCATACTTTACTTATTTCCATTTTTTTCCCTTGTTTTTATGATTAAACATCCAACTTTTATATCAGTTGATTCATCTGTCCTTTAGTCACATTCAAGTGATCCATAATGATCTTAGTCAAGGTTCTATTTCCTATATGAATTCATAGCAGAAGATCTCATTATCATACATATATCCGCTCTTTGTCTGGTTGTTGATTCCAGTTAGCAGCAATACTCAAACCTAGTACTAAATTGTACTTGAGTGTGCTTGGTCTGTGTCATCAGGTTGCACGACTTAGAAGCTCTAAATGTTGTATACTTGGTTCGTTCGCGTCACTCATAATTCCAAGCACCACATGTTGTTCCTACTCAACCTCCAGAGTGTTCTGAGCTCTTGTACATCATATCATCACACTTTTTGTATCCTTATTACCATCTAACCCTTAAAAGAAATGAGGGCATTTCTTTTAAGGTCCAAGTCACCCTATGATTCTCACATGGTAGTAATTCGTCTCACTGACTCATTCATGGAAAATTTGAAAATTTCCTTTACTAGTTATCATCCTCTTGATAGACCTTTTCAACAAACTTCAAGTGTTTATTCTTGTCCACACATTGTTAGTTCTATAAAATCCTTGATGTTCAACTTGCATACTTCTATATTCCATCATGTGAAATCGTCTTCCTACTTTATCGATCATATAAAACCTTCCAGAAACTGCTTATTCATCATCAACCTATCATACCTTGGAATCTTATTTCTTCTGTCACCCTCATCACGTTCCATGTGTAATCTTAACCTTTTATCACAACTCATAGAGCTTGTAAGAAGGGCTTACAAAGTTTCTATCGTTAACTTGTTCATCACAATAGTTTCCAATATCTTTACAATCCGAGGCAGTCTTCATGTTGTTTGTCTTCTTTGAAGCTCAAGAAATACCTTCATGTATTTCACACTATCTCTTTTTTTTGGTGACATCACTTATCAGTCTAGTGCATTAGTTTAATGCACATTTGCTTTCCTTTACTAGTGTCTTGTTTTCGCAAGGACACATTTCTTCCACATCTTCCATCTCACTCGACGCCTGATACTATTGTCACTTGGTTGCCAACTCCTTAGGATCCGAAAAGATCTCAGTATTATGCTCCTTTCCAAGTAATTTCACATTTTCATACTAGTTGTTTGACTTTGATAGAAAGGTCAAAGTTGTCAAACATTTCCCATTGTCCATTAATTATGTTTTAAACTCCTTCATGACTCTTATCTAACACAAGATATGCATTCACTAAGTCCTCAAATTACTCGAATCCTTACCACATTTCACAAAACCCCTTCATGTTTCCACCAAGTTCGTGTATGTATCATGTGTGTATAATAGTACGGGCCCTATACTATTATACCCACATCATACATAATCGACCTTGACTTCACCACTAAAAGGTTCTGATCTACCGGTTTAGATTATCCATACACTAATCTTACTTCCATTACTCACTATAGAATCACTAAATGTAGCATTCTATGATTTCATCTAGACTTATCCAAAATGCCATAAGCATTTAACTAAGGCAATTCTTATCATCATTCATTGCATATGACACTACCTACATTAAGGCATAATAATCCTATGTATCATTCATACTTTTCATAACCAAAGTCTAAGCCTAGGAGTGGAATGATCCAATCCTAATTCGCTTAAACTATGGCTCTGATACCAAACTATAACACCCCAAAATTTTCAAAACTTTTTCAAATGCTATGGTTATAAAAACATTTGGGTATTAACTCCCATTTAACATAAAACCGGTCCCATAAAAATAATTACAATTAAAACCTTGGGTGTTACGATTAAGCATCATACAACCATAGCCAGCAAATACGAATTACATCAATAACATTAAATAAGGAACTTAACAAGTTCCACTCCATTCTCTATCTCTTAAACTTCTAACTTCCATCTATCAATTTTCTCCTTAATTGCAACCTGGAATACATGGCATTAAAAAGAGATACGTAAGACAAAAATGTCTCGTGAGCTACGTGGGTTTGTGACCCAAAACATTTATCACTTTTCATCAAAAACGTTTAAACTTTGCAAAACATAGTTTTAGACCATAAATCAGTTTCAAGCATTTTCAAGGAAAACCCGTTTCGTACGCATCATAAATATCATTTCATCTCATTTCATATCTTATCATTTCATTTCAAAAGACATATTTCCATATTCCATTTCCTTTTATCATTAAGGGCTAATTCCGGTATTAAACCGTTGCCATTTTTATACTTAGGGTCTACGTCCAATAAAGGAACCACTCCCAAGTCTAGACCAAGGTGGAACAAAAATCAATCCACCAAGGCATCATTTCCAAGGCCAAGGTGGAAAGAACAAATCAATCCACCAAGGTATCATAATAGGACATCTATCTCGCGAAGGGGAGGCGCCACCCCGATAGACTCATCCAGTGCCTCTTACGAGGTATCATGGCCCGGGCAATTTTCATTTCATTACTTTCCAATTCCTTTCATTACTTTCCATTCCTTTTCATTACTTTACATTTGTTTTCATTACTTCCCATGCTTTACATATTTCATACATTAGTATCATAAAATCATTTCAAAAGTAAAGCATCTATATTTCAAAACATTTCAATCATATTTTCAAAACATTCGATCTTCCAAAACGTTCTTTTCTTTCAAAAACATTCTTGCCTTTAAGGCACTCTTTCAAAACACCATTTCCAAAAACATTTGACACTTTCGTTTCAAAACATTTCATATATCAAAGAACTGCATTTCATTATCATAAAATCATTTTGCCATGTACCCCAAAGTGGGAAAAATGCCAACACGTACTCACCTTAATCACACATAGGTTAGCTAGTGCTCTTCTAGTTCCTTTCCCTATAGCAATCCTCTTCGAACACTACATACGCCATATATGGACATTCCTCATCCAAAAATACCCCTCAAAGGTTCAAATACTAAATTTTATTGTTTCAAATCATTCCTCATCCAAAAATATGAATGTAGGCGAAAACCGTGCGTAAATCCGAGTTCGTATGCAAAAGTTATGAAGAAAACAAGAAAATCTCCAAATCAGAGATTTACACGGGCCGTGTTTTCATGTGTGGACACACCCAAAACTCTATTTTTCTCATAATAACACCCCAATTTGCATAGTTCTTGAAGACCCTTTTCCCATTCACTTTGTACCATTTATTTAGGTTCTCACACATGTTTAGGAGGTGTTTTATCATCTTAAAACACTCCACTTAATCTATTAAGTGTTCATTGAAACCTTTAGATCATGATGATCCTAAAGTGTTTAAAAGAAGGGTAAACTAGTCCATTTTTCACTTGAACATTCCAAAGCTCACAAGGCTTGTTCCTAACTTATTGAACACTCAAATAAATGTTGTCAAGCACATAAACCCTCATTTATCTCATTGTAAACGCATAAACTAACAATGGAATCCTCAATTCCATTCCATGTTTCCAATTTACCCCTTATAGCCAAACAATCACTAGAACCACTTATAGATCAAGAGATCCTTCATGTTTATGTTTGAATATCATATCTAGAGTGTCAATTCATGTTCATGAATGCCATTCACTTCTTATATGTCAATCAACATATAATTATCCCTAGATTTCCCAAAATGCCCTTATGGCCAATTATTCCATAAATTCAACTATAGATCACTCAAGCCTTCATGTTATTGCATTCAAATCATATTGTTAGTATCAACTCATGATTATTAGTATCATATACTCATCAAATGCTCACATTCCAACAATTTCATTGTATTCATCACAATTTCTCACATAACCATCTAAAACCCATCTTTATGCTTGATTCTACCATCATGGATGAATTTGAGCATTACAATTGGTTTTATTGCTATCAAATATCATCTAGGTCATAGAATCCAATCTCATTTCATCATCAATTGCAATATCCCCAATTTGGGTTTTCTAGGGTTCATGAAGCTTTTACCTAAATCCTCAAATCCATCAATGGGATGATTGGATTGAGATTATGATCATCAAAACAACTCAAGAGAGGTTAGAAACCAAAACCCTAATCATTAAACCCAATCAAATTCGACATTGGGGATTATACCCACTTCACAAATTCGAATTCTAAGCTAAAGGATGAGAAGATTTTTACCTTTCAAGCCTTGATTCATTCTCTCCTTTGTTTGATTGTTTCATTCTTCACTTGGATCGAACCCTAGATTGAAAAGAGAAGAAAATCGCCATTTGAAGCTCTCTAGCATGCTCAATACGTAACTGGAAGAGAAAGAAGGGAGTGTTCATCTTATTTCCCACTTGTTCACATTTAGTCCCTCTAATTTCTCGTTTTTGTCAAATATGGTCCATTCTTCCAATATAAATGACTTTTATTTGAGAATAGACATCCTAAGTCCCTCTCCATCCATTACATAACTTTTGTAATCACTTCCATTAGTTGAGTCAACCCTTGGTCAAACACACTTTGCCAAATTGGTACTTTTGGTCCCTTGACTCTGAAATGTTAACATTTCAACATTTAACTTTCTAAGCTTTATATCAATTAATGATATAATTATCATTTAAATGACTTAATTATGTAAATCATGATTTATTTAATTACTTAATTAATTTAAGGACCTTATCTTAAATTTGAGGATGTTACAACTGGGTGGCACGTTTGCATCGACTATCGAAATCTTAATAATGATACATGCAAGGATCACTTTCCGCTACCATTTATCGATCAAATGCTCGAAAGACTATCCGGTCATCTCTACTGGTGTTTCCTTGATGGTTTCTTGGGCTACTTCCAAATTCCAATTGACCCACAAGACCAAGAAAAGACCACTTTTACTTGCCCAAGTGGGACATTTGCATATAGACGCATGCCTTTTGGGTTATGCAATGCACCAACTACATTCCAAAGGTGCATCATTGCTATCTTCCATGACATAATCAAGAAATTTATGGAGGTTTTCATGGATGACTTCTCAGTTTTTGGGTCCTCTTTTGAAGATTGTTTATCTAACTTTGACCTAATGTTAGCAAGATGTGAGAAGACCAACCTAATCCTAAATTGGGAGAAGTGCCACTTCATGGTAATGGAAGGAATTATGTTAGGACACAAGGTCTCAAGGTTGGGGATAGAGGTGGATAGAGCAAAAGTTGACACTATAGCTAAATTACCACCCCCAACAAATATAAAAGGGGTAAAGAGCTTTCTAGGCCATGTAGGATTTTACCGTCGTTTCATTAAAGACTTTTCGAAGATCACGAGGCCATTGACTCAACTTCTTTTGAAGGATGCCCCATTTGACTTTTCTAAGGAATGTCATGAAGCGTTTCAATTGATAAAGGACAAGTTAACTAGTACCCCTATTATGATAGCCCCAAATTGGAGTCTTCCTTTTGAGCTAATGTGTGATGCTAGTGACTATGCGGTGGGAGCTGTTTTGGGTCAAAGAATTGACAAACATTTTCAACCTATCTACTATGCAAGTAAAACTTTAAACCCGACTCAAGAAAACTACACTACTACCAAGAAGGAGTTGTTCGCGGTGGTTTATGCTTTTGAAAAATTCCACCCATATCTAGCTTTGTCAAATACAATTGTATTTACTGACCATTCTACCCTTAAGTATCTCTTTGCTAAAAAAAGCTAAACCAAGACTAATACGTTGAGTATTGCTTTTACAAGAATTTGACATTGAGTTTAGAGACAAAAAGGGAATGGAAAACGAAGCAGCTGATCACTTATCGCGACTAGAGAACCCGCACTTGGAAGAATTAGAAGAAAACAAGATTGGAGATGATTTTCCCGAAGAATATCTTATGGTTATAGCAGGAGAAATACCTTGGTATGCAGACATAGCCAACTACTTAGCAAGTAAATACATTCCAAATGATTTGACCCGACAACAAAAGAAGAAATTCTTTTCAGAAATCAAGTATTACTTTTGGGATGAGCCATACCTCTTTCGAAGCTGCACAGACGGTATGATAACAAGATGTGTGTTCGGGAAGGAGAGTCGAAAAATCTTGAAACATTGACATAGCGAGCCCACCGGAGGACATCATGCAGCACAATATACGGCTAAAAAGGTTTTTGATACGGGTTTTTATTGGCCTACAATTTTTAAAGATGCCACTCAATATGTTAAGGAGTGTGATTCATGCCAAAGGTCGGGAAGTATTTCATCCCGAAACGAGATGCCCCAAAATAACATTCAAGTTTGTGAGATATTTGACATATGGGGGATTAACTTTATGGGACCTTTCCCAATGTCAAAAGGAAATAAATACATATTGGTGGCGGTAGATTATGTATCTAAATGAGCGGAAGCACAAGCGTTACCTTCTAATGATGCTCGTGTGGTGGTGCGTTTCCTTAAGAAGTTGTTTTCAAGATTTGGTGTTCCTAAGGCTCTAATTAGTGGTCGGGGCACCCACTTTGCAAATGATCAATTGGCTAAGGTGTTACAACAATATGGTGTACACCATAGATTTTCAACATCATATCATCCACAAACAAGTAGGCAAACCGAAGTTACAAACTGTGCGTTAAAACGAATATTGGAGCGATCGGTTGGCAGTAATCAAAAGGAGTGGTCGGACAAGCTTGATGAAGCACTTTGGGCATTTTGAACGGATTTTAAAACACCTATTGGTACTACACCATATAGGTTGGTTTATGGAAAGAATTGTCACTTGCCGGTTGAAATCGAGCATAAAGCATTTTAGGCTTTGAAGATATGTAATTTTGAATTAGCTGAACTTCGTACCAACCGATTGATGCTAATGAACGCCCTTAAAGAACTTAGAAACGAAGCATACACTAGTTCATTAATATATAAAGACAAGACTAACAAATGGCATGACATGAGACTAAAAGGTCATAAGGATTTTCATGAAGGACAAAAGCTGCTACTCTTCAATTCAAGGTTAAATCCTTTTCCGGGAAAATTACAAACTTGGTGGGACAGGCCATTTGTTATTAAATAAGTTTTCCCACATGGAGCTATTGAGCTTATATCAAGAGTCGGAATCCCTTTCAAAGTTAATGGGCATAAAGTGAAGCATTATGAAGAAGGAATGCCAATTGAAGAAAAAGAGGGGGAAATCGTCAAATTCACACAAGCTGAAACAACGTGAAGCGGGAAGGAGTCAGGCTTATGACTCTCCAAAATGAAGCGCTTGTAGGAGGCAACCTGTGATTTTGAGTTTGCATTTTTCTTTCCTTTTCTTTTATTTCATTTTATTTTGTTTATTTTTGCTTTATTTATGCTTTATTCTCTCATTCTTCTAAATTTCTATGGAATTCGACGTGGGGAATGGCATAAAACGAGTGTGGGGTGGATAATTTTATAAGATTTTGACAAATAAAAATTATTTTTTAACTCACCACAAGGTGGTGTTTTGGCAGTATACGTTTTGACGGGATCAATAAAATCAACACGAGGTGGTGATTTTAACACCTCGTGGTGACAAATTAACTACAGTAAAAAATAGGGTTTTTAAACCTCATTCAAAACCATTTTCTCACTTCTACTCCGCCTCTCCCTCACCGTGACCTCCTTCCCCACGAAGAACACATATCTTCTTCCTCTGATTTCTTGCGTTTTTCAACTAAAAGGTATGTTTTATGTGTGATTTCCTTACTCTTAATCGCTTTTTATACTCGTATATGGTATACATTTGCTGGTTAGAACACATTTAGGGCCGACATTAAGAACCTAGGGTTCTGATTTTTGCAAAAATCAGACCCGATTAATGATGTTTTTCATTTTGATTTTGTTACCTTCCTACTCGATTTCATGCCTAGCACAAACCCTGAAGTTGTATTGAGTTGATATTGTGTGGATTAAGGACCGATGAAACCCACAGAACCCGTCAGTTTGTCGACCACGACGACTCGTCGTGGTCCTCGACGTGGCAACAACTTTTAGGCCAATGCTGTTTTGTTCTGATTCCATTCATGCACATGGTTTCCTTTTGTGTTCTTTATGGTTATTTTGCATAAATGGCTAGCCGTGCACGACGCTACCAACCCAGGAGTCGCCCCGATTTTCCGTGGTACTATTTTGCAAGGACTATTGGGCCCGAGATTTACCCAAGATGGAATTCGAAGCTTGACTGGATGAAGCAGCGAAAAGTCCATGTTCCTGCGGTAGTGGATTGATAATGGATTGGACAGACTGGATTAATGGAGGAACTTGAGCCATACTTATATAAAGCAGTTGATGGCATTCATGGGCAATTTGTTTGTATGGGGTGGAGACGGCTATTCCAAATTCAGGAAGTCGTGTACAAGTAATTAGTCATCGAGTTTCTGGCCACCGTTTCTTTTGCACGGAAAGATGGTATTTTTGCTAAGGACAACCTTTCTTTTTGCCTTGGCAGAGAAAGGCGTACCTTAAGCCTTGCTGATTCCGCTATTAGGACAGAGATTTATCTTCCGGACGAGGCACATTCTGAAGCCTATTAACAATATATTTCTGGATGTGTGCGGATTACCGAGAGGTTTAAAGCGGAAGCACACGGGAATGAAATTGCAAATGGAGCTTACGATAAAGGGACTGCGCAAAAAAGTGACATCCGTTCTCCTATTCATCGTCTTTTGCACCGCCTCATCACAAACACCATTAATCAGAGACAGTAGGGGGACAAGTGTCTGACTATAGACGTATTTTTCTTATGGGCTCTTACATCCCCTGATGTTTATGTGGACTTACCATTCCTTTTGGCGGATTTTCTTGCGGTCCGAGCAGGCAAGGATAGGCGAGGGTCTCCTCTTCACGGGGGTATGTTGATTACACGGTTTGTACGTTCATATGGAGTACTTGAAAAACATGACGCCTTCCTCTTGACTGTGGAGCCCCAAAAGCCTTTCTCTACACTACTTTAAATATCATTGTTGATCATGGGATGGGTTATTTTGTCATTCCTGATGACACTCCACGAGACCGAGCTCCGAGGCAGGTAAGGCAAAGAGGAAGGGAGCCTGAAGAAAATGAACCACCAGTTGTACCAACAGATGAAGAGCTGCCCATGGATCCCTATAGCATTGCAAGGAGGAGGTTTGAAGATAATTTGGCAAGGAGTGCCAACTACACCAACATGAGCCTATATCATCTTATGGAGCAAATGCATGTCACCCGGCCCGCTCATTTTCCTCCTGCTTACCCATACGCACCGAGTTGGGAGGAATTATGGAGAGAGCAGCAAGGTGGAGCGGGTGGTAGTGGAGGAGGAGGTGATGATGGAGATGGCGAAGAGTAAGTCTTCTATCCTTTTGTTTTAGTGGATCGAAAACTTGTTTCTTTCATGTTTTTATTTTTGTGTGTTTGGTTTGCTTGGTTTGGTTGATTGGATACTTATTTCTTTTTAGTTTTCGTTGTTTGACAATGTTTCCTACTGTCATTACTTTTCTTTGCTTTAGATTTCCAGGTATTATTTTTAGAGTCCGAGTGAGGGTATTATTGGCAAAAGAAGGTGCTTTATACAGAAAGATTAGAAACGATGAGAGAAGCGAGATTTGAGCAATTTTTCAGGTGTTTGTTTGCATCAATAAGTGAGGAGTCATGCCTAACAGCTTTGTACATTAGTTGGTGCCACATATATTTCAGAAATTAGTTGATTCTGGCACATTTTATTGCCATTTCGAGACCAACACGTCGTGGTACTCTCCACCACGTCGTGTTGTCGCAGTCAGAATACAAAAATAATAATCTGTTTGAGCCACCACGAGGTGGCAAATTCCGCCACGAGGTGGTTCTTTTCGAGTCCGTTTTTCGAGTCTGATCCCATACATTCAGAAGTCTAGGTGTTCAAGAGTAGCGTTTCTAACTTTATATTCATTCTCATGGTATGGAAGAGTTGTTCCCACACCATGGAGTTTATTTTAAAGCGTTGATGAAGTATTATCCCGTCTGCCACGACATGGTTAACACTTTCCTATGTCGTGGTGGAGTTTTTCATCGTATAAGGAGGCTGCCATTATACTTTCCAATTCCGTTTCCACACTTTCAAGCAACCTGGCTTTTCTACACATTTCCACACGATTCGAGATGCATCTTCTATCCAGGGGAGTCTTTTCTTTTTTCTCCCTCTTATTAATTTTATGTTTTGTATAACATGCAATGAGGGCATTGCATGAAATAAGTGTGGGGTAGGGGGTATATTATATTGCATGAGAAAAAGCATTTGATTTTTGAAATTTTTGCATTGCTAATTTCAGAATTTGCATTCATATAGACTTGAAATAATAGTTTAACTTAGGAAACTTAGCTAATTAAATTTTTTTCTAGTATAGTATGGGATGATCCGATGAGAACCCAAATGTTTAGCTGAGTCAACACGTGTTACAGTGTATTTGTGGCTTCTTATTTCCTAGTGAAAAGTCATGAGATATGAAAGGTAATCTGGTAGCTTATATGGCATAATACGTTTTGCAGCCTAAACATGAAATCTATCCAGGAAAGCTTAGATAGTCATTGCACTTAGACTAATACCTTAACCAATAAAGGTTGAAGCTAAGCTCCTTGCTTAAGCATGTAGGATTTGAGTGAAGAAAAAAAGAAGTGAGATACATGTGAAAAAAAAAAGAGAAATTACCAAAAAGTTCAAGAGTTTTGGAGCAGTCAAAGTATGAAATTCAAAGATCAAAATTCTGAAGAAACCCAAAAAGTTGAAGATACCAAAAATCAAACAGAAAAGGTGGTGAATTCAAAGAAACCAAAGATCAAATATACAAAGAAAATGAAGAATTCAAAGAGCTCCATTGTGGTATCAAAGTTGTAATTTCTAGAATTTATGTATGCTTTGTTGTTTAGCCAAAAATACCTTGAGGGTAAGAAATATTTATGAGGATTGATTCGAGGGTTGCAAAAATGAGTGTCGTATAAGCTAAGGGGTGAAGGTTCATAAGGATTGTGAGTATTTAGGAGTAGGAAGTTCTTAGGAATTATAGACACAAATACATGCATTGAGGTCTTGGAATAATGGCTGGGTTTGAATGGATTGTTTGGTGCATTGCTGGTAAAATAAAAAATCAATTTGCTTCGGGACAAGCAAAGAATAAGTGTGGGGTATTTTGATATGTGCATATTTATACACATAATTATACATCATAACTTAATATTTTAATTACTTTTATGCCCTTATTAGAACAAAAGGTACTTAATTTGTTATGAATTGTGTTGTAGGGATAAAAGACATGCTTGGAGAAAAAAGGAAGTTGGACGCTCGAAGTTGGGAGTTTGAATCAAAGCTTTAAAATGAAGAAAAAAATACCCAACATGTCGTGGTGTATTTCCCATGGCGTGGTGAATTGAAGAATCCCGATTTTCTTCGACGACTTGTAGAACACGGGATAAACACAAAGACCACGACGTGGTGGCCTTACCACGACGTGGTGCTCTGAATTCGGGAAAACTATAAATAGATCTCATTCTCCTTCGAATGGGAACCTTTGGCTCTGGAAGTAATCATCACTTTTGAAGGCAAAGTACCTGTTCTAAGGCTTGGAATAGGAGCATTAAGGTAACAACTCTCTACACTTCGACTTTTCATTAGATTTTGCCATGTCAATTACTTTGAATTTTGATTTTATGTTCTTGTTTGCTGAAATCATGAGCTAAATTCTCATGACTTTCGTTTAGCCTATGATGGATTGATTATTTGTGGTTGAATTTATGGATTGGATTTAACTAATTGGTTATTTGTTGATTTTGCTTATTAAAGAACCTCAAGTACTTTTGAAAACTATTTTCTCTACTTATTGTTGAATTTGATTAAGTTAGTATGACTATCTTCCTTAGTTGAATTTGAATCTTATGATCTTGTGAATTGCAAAATTGTAGGGCTAGAGTTTTGAACAAAACCTAGGGTTAAGTAGAAAAGGGGGTAAAATGGTATAGGAGCTAATATATGATGACAAATCATATACTGAATTGAATCAATAAACTAAATTGATCAATCAATTATAACTCTAATCAATTCGAACCGAACACTAGTAAACTTGTAAGTTTGACCGCTTGATCACCGAATAAATAAGCTAGTTTGCTAAAGGATTAAATTCGTGAATATTAATTTGGTCATCTTAGGAATCGGTAACCAAAGAAACTAAAATCCATTGCACTTCCATAAATCAACCATAATAACAAGTAAATCCAAAGCTAAACGAAAGTCTCTTACTCACCTTGGTTAATTCATCTTTTTTCTCTTGCCTTAGTTTAGTGTTAGCTTAATTAATTGATAATTAGTTAGTTTGGTAATTTAAGTTTCTAGTCTTGCAAAACTAGAAAAAAAACCTTTTCTAATTTCATTAGTAATTAGTTAGTAGTAGAATAAAGTCAGCTAAAACACCGTTCCTTGTGTTCGACACTTGTTCTTACCATAGCTATACTATTACACGATTAGGTACACTGCCTAGTGTGTTTAATAGTATACTGAAAGAAACATTTGTTTTATAAATTTGAAACTTGAATAAATATATATACACATTAAATACACATCAGGGCTTAGGGAATATGACTTATGACTTTTGTCTTACAAATTAGGGTTTACTGCTTAATGCTTATGGTTTATAACTTTTAACTTATATTTAATGATTTAGGTCTTATGCCTTATGGCTTATGTCTTGTGGCTTATGACTTAGGGGTTAAGGGCTAGGCTTATTCTTATGACTTAGGACGTATGGTTTACGGATTATGGCTTATGACTCATGGCTTTGGGATCAAGCTTAGAGATTATGGTCCATGAGTAAGGGCTAATGCTTAGGGTTTAGAATTTATAGCGCATAGCTTAGAGCTTATGGATTATGACTTAAGGTGTATGGCTTAGGGCTTATGGATTATGACTTAAGGTGTAGGGATTAAGGCTTAAGGCATATGGCTTAGGGGTTAGGGCTTATGCTTATGACTTAGGACTTATGGCTTAAGGATTAAGGCTTATGAATCATGGCTTAGGGCTTAAGGCTCATAAATTATGACTTATGAGTTAGTGCGTAATGCTTAGGTTTTATGACTTATGACATAAGGATTAAGGTTTATGTATTAGGACTTGAGGCGTAAGGCTTAGGGCTTATGGATTATGAATCAAGGCTTAAGGAATATGGCTTATGGCTTATAAATTATAGCTTATGGATTAATGCTTAAGGATTATGGATTAGAGATTAGGGCATATAGCTTATAGTTTATGGATTAGGGCTTAAAGCTTAACCTTTATGGCTTAGGAGTTATTACTTATGGCTTATGTTTAGGTCTAAAGTTGTAAGTGTCATGGGAGAGTTATTATGGTTTATGTCTTATAACTTATGACTTATGACATAAATGACTTATGCCTTTAATGGCTTAGGATTTATTACTTATGGCTTATGTTTGGGTCTAAAGTTGTAAGTGTTATGGGAGAGTAATTATGGCTTATGGCTTATAACTTATGACTTATGACATATATGACTTACGCCTTTAACTTATAGCTATGAATTATTTCTTATGCTTTATGGCTAATTAAGGCTTATGTCTTAGCGCTTATAACATATGTCTTAGGTCTTGTGGCTTAGGGTTTAAGGGATGTATAGTGTATGGATTAAGGGATAAAGAATATAGCTTGTGTCTTATGGATTATAGCTTATGGATTATGGCTTATGGATTGTGGATTATGTATTATGCATTATGACATAAGGCTTGAGGCTTATGGATTAAGACTTGAGGTGTATGGCTTATAGCTTAGGGTTTATGGCTTAAAGAGTATGGCTCATGACTTAGGGATTTTGGATTAAGGCTTATTATGTATTATCTCTAGGGGTTTATGGCTTATAGTTTATGGCTCATGACGTATGGCTTAAGGCTTATGGTTAATGGCTTATTGCTTATGAATTATGGTTTGGAGCTTAGGGCATATGTCATATGGTATACGGCTTGCGGCTTAAGGATTATGGCTTGGGCTAAATGGCTTAATGCGTACGGCTTAAGGCTTATAGATTAGGGTTTAATTCATATATCTTAGGGTTTTCTACTTAATGATTTTGGCTTTTGGCTTATATCTCATATTTTAGTGCTTATGGATTAAGGATTGTGGATTTAAGCTTATGTCTTAAAGTTTGAGGGTTAAGGCTTATGGTTTAGGGCTTAAATAGTAGGGTTTAGTGCTCAGACTAGCAACCAATCCTTATACCCTAAGTCGTAAATCCTTAAGTTCCAAGCCTTAAGCCATAAGCCATAAGCCATAAGCCATAAGCCAAAAACCATAAGCCATACTCCATAAGCCATAAGCTTGTACTCTTCCTTCACACCTGCACCCACATGTTCACCCCAACCACACCCAACATAGACCTTATCGCCACCCACCATCGCCCCCACGCCCACCATTATACCTACACAATAACCCCTCAACCCATCCCTATACGACTATTCCTACAAAGCAACACCGACGCCTACCTCACCCCTAGTTACTGGATTTTTATTTTTCACAACTCAACCCATGAGTAGCAAAATAAAAATATTTATATTTTCATTCAAAATTTATAAATATTAATAGATATTTAGGTTTTAAAATTATGATTACATTAAAAAGTTATTAATTTTAAGATAAAAATAATAATATAAAACATTATAAAATAATATAATATAATAAACAAAATTATTTACTAAAAATTAAATATTTATTTTTCTAAATTTAAGATAGATAAATTTTTATAGATTTTGATATTCCCTCCTATATTTTAAAATATTTTGGTCTTCCCACTTATATTTTTAAAATATTTTGAATTTTCTACCAACCCAAATATCAAATAACCTAGAGTCTGCTAGTTTAAAAAAAAAAAAAAAAAAAAAAAAACCCATTGACCACTTCTAAACCTAAAACCTAAAAAAAAGGAGCATGCATTCCAAAAAACCGCCGCTCATCTCTTTCTTCCCCCATCGAATAAGCCTCCTTCTCCATCGGCCTTGGCTTGGAGATCTTCGCACGTCACCGACACTACTTCACCTTCAATCGTCGTATCTTCTCAACCACTTCGTCGCCGACGTCTTCCTCGTGAAATCGACAGGTATGTGTTCTTTCTCATGCCAACTGTTGTTCTTTCTCGTGGGAATTCGGAACTAAATCAGTCTCAATTTCATTATTATTGGCTTTTAATTTCTTATATTGATGCTTGACATACATTACATTGGTTGACATCGAATTTCAATTGTAGTGATGTGATCCCAGAGAAGCTTGGTTGGACTCGTTATTTTCAATAGGTTTGTCTTCAGATTAGTTCATTGGTACGATCCCTACTGATCTAGGTTCCTCTAATTTGATAAGAATCTTGATTCTCTTAAAAAAATTTGCTTGAATGAATTCAGTGTTATGTTAAAATTTGCAACATATATGTTCTTTTTGTTTTTTTTTTTTTTTTTTTTTTTTTGTAATTGTGCAACTAACTTTTGAAACATAGAAATGAAAAATGTATTTTGTTTGAAGAATTGAAATGAGAAAGTTGTTTCATTTTGGAAATTGGAGGTAGAGTGAACTTGGCTTTGCATTTAAATCATGCATTTGTCAAATTTAAGTTCATTGAGTTTTTTTTTTTTTTTTTTTTTTGAAAGTAATTAACCATTGTTGGGTTTTTTTAAGACTCGATCAAAACGAAGAACGGATGGAAATAATGAAGGCCAAATATGAACAACACAACATAAGACTCGAGCAGCTTAATAAGCAACTACAATCGACAATGGTTGTTATTAGTGCTTTTCAACAACTACAAAACTAGTAGATCATAAAGCATGAATTTGTTTATTTCAAAGTATTTATTTTAGATCAGCCACTTTCCATTTTCCATGTAATAAATAATTATTGTATTATTTTATGATATAATGTTATTTGATTTTTTTGTTATTTTTGTTTTTCATATATTACTACAAAATAATTTGGAGTTAAGTTATAAATCAATTATCCATTTGTCCATATGGAATCTTTGATATGGAATCTTCTATATAATATACACCACGAAAATTGTTAGGGATTCACCACTACAGAATTTGCTAGGAAGTGATCAAATGGAAGTTGCCAGGGATTCATCACCACCAAATTTGCTAGGGATCCACAACCATGGAATTTTCTAGGGATTCATCACCACAGAATTTGTTAGGGAATCACCACCACAGAATTTGTAGAGTCGAAATGTCTTGTAATATGTCGAAGTCTGTGTACTTATCTGTTTCGTATGTTTTTATGTATTTGCTAAGTCATCATTGTAACGAAGCTTAAAGTCTAGCCTTAGTATTTTTTGTACTTTCAGCCTCCTATAAATAGGAGCTGAACATAGAGTGGATAGAAGAGTTTTCCCATTTTCTATTATCGTTTTGTACTCTTGTTCATTGGAAGTAATATGAGCTAAACCAGACCTTATTTACTTCTCGTGTTCATCTTTACTCTGATTTTGATTCTTATACTCGGTAAATCAGTTCTACAACTGGTATTAGAGCAGGAATCAATACTGCTAAGATCTGATTTTCAATTGAATCTCTAGTTTTTGAGTCGCAAGTTTGTCTCAAAAGTTTCCGCACTGTTTGATTATGAAAATCATTTCTGATCTACAGTTTTGATTTGATTCTGCATTTGAATTGTGTAATCAAGTAATCGTTTTTGAGTTTCTGATCAATTCAGTCATTCAATTTCAAGTTTCTTCAAGTTTTTCTGAAAAATCTCATCCGTACGTTAATGGCGAATTTCAACATGAACACGATGACTTCATTTTCTCATCTGTTAGGATCTTCTACGAAGATTCATATGTTGATTCCAGAGTACTATGATCAGTGAGCTGATCGAATGGAGGATTACTTGAACGGATTGGACGAGGAACTTTGGAGCTGGATTACAGTAATAGCTCAACCTCCACCAAATGTTCAACATATTGGATCATCTGGAACAACACCTGCAGTTACTTATCAATCCACCAGGTTGAAGAACAACGAAAAGTGTTGTTTGAGAGAATTGCGAGGTGCCTTGCCACTTGTTGTTTACAATTACTTCCGTGGTTGTAAAACTGCAAAAGATATCTGGAATACTCTTAAGGAAAAGTATCAGGGAAGCAAGAAAACGAAGATAAACTCTGTTAAATAGTATCTTGTGGAGCTGAAAGAGTTCAGACAAAAAGAGAATGAAACGATTGAAGTTTACTATGATCGTCTTAATGAACTGATCTATAGATGCAATCGTTATGGAATCATAAGGTCATCAATGGAGTTCAATCTCACTGTTGTGATGGGACTTCGTAAGGAGTGGAGAAGTGTCAGCATGATGGTGAAAAATCAACAAAGCTTCGATACTTCATCTCTGAATGATGTGTATAATCAGTTGAAAACTCACGAAAGTGAAGTGAATGAGATGGCTGAAGAGTCGAAACTGAGTTTGGGAGGTCCTTTAGCTCTTGTTTCGAAAGTGTCTGAGAAAGAAGCTGTTGAGAAAGATGGTTCTGATGAAGAAGGCTTTCTAATGAATTCTGATGATGAAGTGATTGCTTTTTACTCGAACAACCGAGTTAAAAAGTTTTTCAATAAACCTTTCAATCCCAAGGTAAAGCAGAGTGATGTGAAAGGAAGTTTCGTTAATAAGTCTGTGGGTGAGGAGAAGAAGAAATTTGAGAAGAATGATGTGAAGGCAACTGAAGCCAAAAGCAAGAAGAAATTGAAGGGAGATTCGGGCATTGATTGTCATTACTGCAACGGAGCAAATCATTTGGCAAATGATTGTATGCTTCGTAATAAAGAAGAGAAAAAGAATAGGGTAAAGGACGAAGCCTATTATGTGGAAAGATTGGAAGAAGTACGTGCAAAGACGAAGGGGGTGTCTTTGGTTGCACAAGGTGAAGGAGAGGATGATGGCACGTATCAGATCTGGTCTTCAGGGTCTGATGATGAACAGATGCGTAATCCGACACATGGTGCCATGTTCGCACATTTTGAAGAGGATGAGGACGAATTGGTGACTGGTCGATGTTTCATGACCAAATCAGGAGACAAATCACCAATGACAACCAAGGTACATGCTATTCTTCAATCTTTTAACATTACTTTACAAGCTTATGATTCTGAAATAATTGCATTTGATGATACTGTTGCTTACTTTGATACAATTGTGGTGCCTGCTAGTAATGAAGCTAAGAAACTAAACATCCAATTGCAAGAGACCCAAAAATTGTTAGATTCGAAACGAAGCAGAGTAGAGTATCTGGAATTACAAATTACAAATATCATGTGTGATAGGGATTCGTTAAGCAGTGATGTTAAAATGTTGTTAGCTCAAACAAACATTTACTGTAATTTAGTAAAGAGATTATATGCTAAATTGACTGCTTTGCATCATTCGTCTGACATTAGCAAAGAACAACATAGGAAGTTATTACCTTTTCTAGCTTTCGAAAGAGAGAAAATTGATAGCTTGTCTTATGATTGTGAGAAAACCATAGCAGAATTCGATAAAGTGCATGATTATCGATTTGCTTATGGTATTGTTAAGATAGATGAATATTTGAATGCTGATGAACTTGTTGAGATTGTGAATGATACCTTAACCAAAAATGAACAAATCAAAATTTTGAAAAGAACTGAGAATTCGAAACTTGACTCTCAATCTAATTTTGCTGATGTCGATGATAATTCTGATTGTTTTAGCGAAATTAGTGAAATTGAGGAAGAGGAAAGTGTCGATTGTTCACAGTTGTCTGTCATTAATGTCACATCGAAGTCTAAAGGAAAAGAAAAATGTAATGATTCGTTGGTTAAGATTGCCACTGACAAACCCTCAACTTCGAAAGTTTTTTATTTCGAAAATGTGAGTGTCAGAGATAGTCAAACGGATAGTAGTGATGATGAGGATGAAGAACAAGTTTCAAACAAATCTAAGCCTGAAAAGCATGTTTCAAATGAAACAACCATTCCACGAGTTGTTGTTGATCAAGTGTTTGGAGACACTGAAAATTTCGACAAAGTTTTATCTGAAATAGGAGCTCATTATTTGGAATGAAATCAAGTGGTGTATCCAAATTTTAAGTGTTCAGATGATGTTGTATTTCCAAATCAAGTGTTTGTCACTATTGGAATGTTGAAAACATCAAACCGGAGTTCAACAAAATGGTCGAAGATGACAACAAGAAAACATCAGACGAAGGATTCTTTTCAAATCAAAGCACTGTCGAAAATAATCTAACAAAGAATTCATATGTTTTTCAACGACAAAAACCACAACGAAAATGGACTGAAAAAGAAGAAAATATAAAAGAAAGTTTGAAACAAGAATCTAAAGAAACAAATGACAATGTGAAACTTAATTCAAACGAATTTAAGGATCTTGTTGAAAAATTTTCGAAGGAAAAAGGAATTTCGAAAAGACAGGCAAGAAAGAAATTTTTTTGGCAAGTTGTGTCAAATGAAAAGGAATCAAAAATACCGACCAAGAAAATGTTTGAAAATGAGTTGTCCAAACCTATACAAGCAAAGTTTTCAAAACATTCGGATAAAAAGGAAAATCCCGCTCAACCAATTTCGTCTGATTTTCAAAATAATTCTGTGAAGTTTTCAAATTCAAAAACTTTTCAACCAAATGATCAACAAAAGAATTTTCATTCAAAAAGCCAACAAAAGTTTTCAACTTCAAATTCATCTTTTCCAAAACCAACAAACAATGAAAAAATATTTTCTTCAAATAGAACAAGTCGAAATTTCGATAATACTCGTCGATTTGAAAATGTTCGAAAATTTGAAAATGTTTAAAAATTTAAGAATGTTACAAAATTTGAGAATGTTCGAAAATTAGAGAATGTTCGAAAATTTGAGGATGGTCGAAAATCTGAAAACGTTCGAAAGTTTGCAGACAATCAAACATTTGTGGATGATAAATCCAAAACATCTGCAAAGTTTAATCCTCAAAAACCAAATTTTCCAAATCCTTCTGGGAAGCAGAATTCGAAAGTGTCATACACAAAGGGTTCGTCAAATGTGAATAATATCGATCATTGGCTTGAAGGACAAAGAAAGATGTTTCAATCTCGTAAGTATTCCCAACAACAAATTCACGAAGCATATGAGAAATATTTGAATGATTCTTCAAACGGAAGTTCCTCTTCCAAAGAATCAAATATTCCTGTGAAAACATGGAAACCAGTTTCGAAAGATAAACTTGTTGCGAAACAAACTAAGAACAAAAAGGCGAATGTCAGTGACAAATCTAAACCTTCGAAAACTTATATTTCTGGTCCTTTACCTAATGATGTCGACTTAATTGATACTTTCAAATCAAAAGTTTGTAATTGGGTTTTAGGTTCTTCATTTCACTCGGTTTTCAAAGCTAATAACCAAGGACCCAAACAGCCTTGGGTAGCTAAATTCTTTCAATAATTGCAGGTTTTAAGTGATGAGCAATATGATGATAAATGGTACATTGATAGTGGTTGGTCTACTGACCCTGCTTTGTCTAGTGAATTCGAAAGTTTGATGAAAAGCCAATTCGAAATGAGCATGATGGGTAAAATCAATAATTTTCTTGGTTTAAACATTCATCAAAGCATAGAAGGAATTTTCATCAATCAAGAAAAATACACAAGGAATTTGCTTGAAAAATTTGGAATGACAAATAGCACGAAGTTAAGAATACCAATGGCGGTTGGAACAAGGCTAACACCTTCGTAAGAAACACCTGCTGTTGATCTTACTTTATACATGAGTATGATAAGTTCATTGCTTTATCTTACAGCAAGTAGACCTGATATCATGTTTTCTGTATGTAATTGTGCTAGGTATCAAGCAAATCCAAGAGAACTACACTTGACTGAGGTGAAAAATATATTTCGTTATCTCAAGGGAACAATTTCGTTAGGGTTGTGGTATCCTTCGAAATCAGGATTTTTCATTCAAGCATTTTTAGATTCGGATCTTGGAGGATGTACTCTTGATAGATAAAGTACAAGTGGAGGATGTCAATTGTTAGATGGGAAGCTTGTAAGTTGGCAATCGAAAAAGAAAACATGTGTTGCTATTTCAACTGCTGAAGCTGAGTATGTTGCAGCTGTCGCTTGCACTTCGCAAATCATTTGGATCCAGAGTCAATTGCGTGACTATGCAATTAATATGAAAAAGATCCCATTGTATTGTGATTCACAAAGTGCTATACGCATTTGTCATAATCCAGTACAACATTCGAAAACCAAACATATTGCACTTCGTTATCATTTCATTAAAGATCATGTGGAAGATGGCAATATTGAAATTCATTTTGTAAAAAAAACTGATCAGCTTGCTGATATTTTTACAAAAGCATTGGACGAAAAATCATTTGTTCGAATTTTGACAAGATTGGGGATGATCGAAGCAAGTTCTGTTCCAGGACTGATTCGAAAGAATGACAAAGAAGAGTCATGCACATGTGTCGATTCAGAGGCAATATTGATTCATTCAGCGGCTGATAGTATTAACCATTCAGAGGTTACTGTTCACGTTCAGCGCTTTGACACGCTTCGTTTTCGACTTTTGAGAAAGATAACTTTCGTTAGTTTGGTAATTCTTCTTAAATTTTTGTTTCTTCGTTAATTTAGAAAAATTTAGAAAAACCGAAAATATTTTCGTTAATTTGTCTTCTTTTCTAAAAATCAAAAATACCAAAAATATTTTCGTTAATTTGTCTTCTTTTCGAAAAATCAAAAATATCAAAAAGATTTTCTTTTGTTATTTGTTTTAGTTTTCGAAAAACTTAAAAACACAAAAATATTTTCATTCTTTTCAAAAACACAAAAGACCAAAAAGATTTTTGTTATTTTGTACTTTATCTTTTCTTTCTTAGTGCAGATTTCATGAATGTTCTACAAGGGTCATGCTTGCATTTCTAGGGTAAGGTAAAAGTTCGACAACTTTGTACTAGTTAGAATGTCCCTAGAAGCATGTTGCAGCATGTTGACCCAAGCCTCCATTGACTCAATGTGTGATTTCGAAAGCCTTAATGCAATTCTTCATTACGAAAATTTCTTCCCAATCAGGCTTGTATTCACATTAGTCTACTGAGCTACCTAACTCTTCTCAAATGAGTTAAGAGTTTTCTGTTTGGTCCAAGCATAACAGAGGTACAATTGATTTTGTGAAACAACCTTTTTCATCACAAAACTTCTAACACATTTCACACACAATGACGTATGTCCAAGAGGTCATTGATCAAACCAATCATGACTTAGACATATCAAACTTATGTGTTAATGATCTAACATCATGAGACCGTGATGAAAGTGAAACCCACAATATCGAACTCATTTAAGGAATTGACGGGGAACTATGTTCCAGATTTTCACGAAACATTTGTTTCAGTACCAAATTTCGAAACTCCAAATCATATTCAATTCTTTTGAGTGATCTTGATCAAATATTCGAAACCCACAATATTTGTTACCCAACAGGATCCAGATAACATTTTTTCTTGAATATGATTTCCGGGTGATTTTCATGTGAATTCTATGTCACTTCATATATTTTTCCAAAGCATACTTGTCCCTGACTACACTGGTCATACAGGTAAATTTCTGTTACAATTACTCACCTTATTTTTAGGTTGATATGTAACGAAATTTTTAAGCCACCCACGAAGCCTTGAAAAAGAAGCCCTTCGATACTTCTCTACAAGTATTCGATTGAAATTCACGGGAACATACACAAGTAGTTGATTATCTCTCTTGATAATTAACGAAGCAACCTTTGCCCAGGGTTTAACTGCATTTGTGTCGAAATTTTATTTTTCGACATCACAGATCCCAAATTTTCGTTAGTTTGCTTCTTATCTTATTCTCTTGGCACACTGCACTCACGGAATCCTTGAGGTTCTGAGTATTACCAACTCAGGCTGATGATTTTGACAGTCTGGCATATGACTTCGTCTCTAATCCCAAAGACGAAAGAGTCTAACCTCCATGCCGAAGGTTTTCGATCTTATCCACTTGGTACTCACGAACAATTTGATGTGACGGTTTGGCAACATGGCCCGACTTTCAAGGAACTTTATCTGACATGGCGTGTTTAACAGCTAGTGGTGTGACTTTCAAGGACAGATGTGGCTTTCTCTTTCAAGAAAACGTTTGGAATTCAATAGGGGTTCCATATAAAAGGAAATTCTACTCTCCTTTTACCATTACGCGTTCAAACTCTCAAACGATTAAAAAGCCCTAAAATTCTCTGTTCTTCAAGAAGTTCTCAAAACCCTAATCAATGGCGGCTGATCCAACCTCCACTACTGAAGAAGTTGCATCTCAACCACTTATGAAGATTCAAAGCACCAACTATCAGGTTGAAGGAGACGTGTCACTGTATCCAGAAGAACTTAAGATGCTGATTGTTGCTCTTCAACATTCAGGTCTCGCAACTGCAATGTTCAATGCTTTTGAAGTTCTGATGTCATGGTTATCAATGGATGGTTCTACTGCTTCTTACAGCAAAGCCACTGATATTATCACATTCAATCTGGTGAATGAGAAGCGAATTCGACTCTCGAAGAACTTGTTTACTCAAATCTTGGTAATTCCAAATTCCCATCCGTTCTTTAAACCTACTGCTGATCAAGTTATGTTTATGTTTAACGAGATGGGTCATCAGCCACCACTCGTTAAGATCAGTGATTTCAAGAAATCTGGTCTTCCTTGCATATGGAATTTTCTGTTTCGAATATACCTTCGTTGCTTAACTGGGCGAATTGTAGGGCTTGATAAGGGGAGAATGGAAGTTTATGCTATGGTAGCAGGGTTGTACTATGATCTCAATGTTGATTATGCAACTCAAATTTGGAAAGAGTTTATCAAGAGCCTGGAGAACACGAATGTGGTAAAAGGAATTTCGTGTGCACGTTACTGGAGTTTGGTTCTTCAGTATGTATATGAGAATGAAGGTATTCTAGTTCCTGCTGATGAGGCTAAGGCAGAATTCGCAAAGTATCATTTCCAAAGAATGTTGCAGATGATTCAGACGAATTCCCAAATGTTGCTCGAATTCCTGATGGGATGTTGAAGAAAGTTGACCCAACGAATTCTGTATTGGTGGCATACTTGCAGCATGTTAATCCTTCAATCGAAACTGGAATTTTGCTGAAAACAAGTGATGAAGGGTCATCCAAAAAGTCAAAGAAGTCAAAGAAGGTTCCTGAAGAGGTTGTTGTTCAAGAAAGTCCCAAGAAACAATATAAGACTAAGTCTCCTAAGAACTTTGCAATTGAAACTGAGAAGCCTAAGGAGAAGGTTGTTCCTCAATCTTCGAAGGAATTCATCCCTTCGAAATCAGGAGTGTTCAAAAGATTAAGGAATTTCACTTATCAGAAACGAACTTCGTTGAAAGATCAATCTCCTACTGTTCGCAAACCTCAGCTTAACAGTCAAGGAGTAAAAGTTCGTGAGATTCCCGTACCTGTTTCCCCATCTTCCAAGAAGCGAAGAGCTGAGGATGTGGCGAAACATATCAACAAGAAGAGGAAGAAACGAAAGCTGGTAGTTCGTGCAGAGTCATCAGAGAGTGAGATAGTTCCAGAATCACCTTTGGGTTCGAATTCCCCAAAAGTGTCACAACCACTTATCCTCGACAATGTTTCATTGCCAATCACAAGAGTTCCACTTGAAGTTGTGGTCACCAAACCAGTTCCTGAGGAGGTTCCAATTACTCCCATTGTTGCAAACGTATCTGATACGGGTGCATATATTGTGGTGAGTGTTAATCCTTCAACTCAAGGTATTCCTGAACCTATTTCCAGTACCTTTGTTTCACTTCCAACATTTATTACACCTGTTTCCACTACCAACCCTTCACCAACTTTCGATCAAGTCTTAAACCAACCTTTTACTACACTTTTCCCATCACAATCCACTGATCCACCAAAACCAGCTTCCGATGATGAAACAGATGGAGGAGGTTTCGGAGGAACATTTGAAGATTTGGCATTTGATTCCGAAGAGGAGAACATACCTGATCATATGCTCATGTCGGGGAAGCAGTTCAAGATTCTCAATCGCAAACTCAATTCTATTCTTCAATCACAAGCTGATTCTGGTGCAAAGAATTCAGTTTCGGGAATAGAAGTTGATGTCATGTTAAAAGCTATGGAGCTTCGCATGAAGAAGCAATTGGATGGTATGGATAAAAATAACGAATTGAGGGTCAAAGCTCAGACTGATTCGTTTAATTCTGCTCTAAAAGATCTTCGTTTGACAACAAAAGAATGACATGTTCTTTTTGTTAAAGATGTCAAGACAGTTCGCGAAGATGTGAATCGAAAACTGGAGGAGCTGAAGGTTGAAGTCTCCAAAGAATTGAATGCGCTGAATTCCAATTATTCGACACTCTAGTCGAATGTTGACACTATTGCGGCTGCAGTTAGAACTGTTGTTGAATGGTATCAAGCTTTGACTCCTAAGTTTGATGCAAAGGTAAAACAGATGCTCAAAATTTCGACAAAATGGGTGTGTTACTTGGTGAATTAAAGGAGTTAGTGTCGAAACCAGATCCTACTTCGTTTTTAACTCCTGAGTTTTTAACTCAGAAGTTACCTAGTTTGGATTAAGCCATTCAGAAGGCTGTGGCTCCAATTTCGAAGTTTGCACACATGTTACCCACTGGTGCCCCACCTGTTGTCACAGGTGGTGAAGTAACGAAGATTGTTACTACTGTTGGTGAAGTAATGAAAGTTGTATCTACTCAAGTCATAATTCCTATAGTTCCAAAGGTGAATACAACAGAAGCAATCAAGACAACAACAAGACCCATTCTGAAGGGAATTGTTATTGGTCCAACTACTGGAGGAGGAAGTTCAAGTTCTTCTAAACCAAAACCTTCTGAAGCTGATGGAAAAAGGAAAGGGATTGTGATTGAAAAGTCGAAAGAAGAGAAGAAGGTTGAGATAGAAGCTGAAATGGAGAAACAAAGACATATTCAAAGCATTATGAGGCTTCGTGAAAATGATCCACCTGGTATGGAGAAGGGAGATCCAAAGAAGTTACATAGTTACGAAAACATTAAAGCCAGAGTGTCATACAATCAAATGTATGCATTCGAGAAGAAACCACGAATGAGTTATTCTATCGAAAATTCGGATATGAATCAACTCAACTTTCCTGTTAACGAAATGATGTTCATCACTGCTCAGTATAAGGTGATAGAGAAGTTCAAGAATGAAGATGACTTTCTTCATATGAAACTTAGGTTTCATGTTGTTTTGGGAAAGGATCAAGAAGAAGTGTGGTCACTCATCAAGATCAAAAGGGTGTTGAGTATCATGAAAGATGTAATGTTTGAGAACATGATACAGAACTTTCATTATCATGTTGTTAGAGCAAACAATATCGCATGTGAGTTCACGATAGTAGACTTCCCACTCATGAACTTGAATGATCTTATTCAAGTTGCATTAATTCTGAAAGACATGTATGCTTCTCAACTTCAAGGAACTGATAAGGAACTTTTGAGACTAGGTCTTGGTCATATCAAAATTTTCATAGACAATTATTATGATTGTCTAGCCTTTACAGATGTTGAATTGTCAACGGCTCTTGGGAAGGAAGTAAAAGTTGCTATGGAATTATCGATGACTCAAGCAGAACTGAAGAAATATGCTGATGGGGAGATTTGTTTGAAGCCCTTTGGATTGGTCTTTGCTGGGAAAGACAAGAATGGCAAAGCTAAGAGGTTTTTCTTCCAGTCTTCATAGATAGAAAGATATACTACTTCGCAATATACGAACTTCATTGTTCGTATGAATAATTGCAAGAAGAACAATGACGGAAACAAAGTGGAGTTAAGGAAGATAATGACTTGGTACTCGGAAATACGAAGGATGATGCATTTTGCTGCATAGATTCTCACGAATTGAGAAGTTTGACATTATTACAAAGGGGGAGATTGTAGAGTCGAAATGTCTTGTAATATGTCGAAGTCTGTGTACTTATTGGTTTCGTATGTTTTTATGTATTTGCTAAGGCATCATTGTAACGAAGCTTAAACTCTAGCCTTAGTATTTTTTGTACTTTCAGCCTCCTATAAATAGGAGCTGAACATAGAGTGGATAGAAGAGTTTTCCCATTTTCTATTATCGTTTTGTACTCTTGTTCATTGGAAGTAATATGAGCTAAACCAGACCTTATTTACTTCTCGTGTTCATCTTTACTCTGATTTTGATTTTTATACTCGATAAATCAGTTCTACAGAATTTTCTAGGGATTCATCACCACAGAATTTGCTAGGGAATCGCCACCATGGAATTTTCTATGGATTCATCACCACAGAATTTGCTATAGAATCACCACCACGGAATTTACTAGGGATTCACCACCACGGAATTTGCTAGGGAATCATCAACACGGAATTTGCTAGGGATTAACTACAACGGAATTTTTGATGGAAGAACTACCACAGAATTTGTGATTGAATCCTACTATGGAATACAAGACGGAATACCATCTACCACAGACTTCATTCTGTTGTCACAATTGCGACGAAATGATTGTTTCCCTAGCAAACGCTCGCTACGGAGTTTTTTGGGACGGAAATCAATCATCGCGAATTTCGTCGCTATTCGTCTTTGGCAAAGAAATTTCAGCTTTTCGCAACGGATTCCTTCCGTAGCAAAATCGCGTTGTTCTTGTAGTGACCCCGCTCAGCCATGACCAATCGATTATGAGTGCTAACGCAAACTCACAATTGTATAACCATCCAGGTTTATTTAAATAATTGTTGAGCATGGATTGTGAAACATTTTGTGGGAATCGGTATAGTGTATGTATACTAGGAACATCAATGTGTTCTTCTTCTTCCGGAATTGCACTCCTCGGTCCCATGATACCTGAAAGATTAATAGCAAGAAAAACAACAAAACCACCAAACAGTTAAGCAACAAAACAGAAAAATTGTCCGCCCAATTTTCACATCGTAGTCACGAAGACCATGTCGTTATTTCGGTTCGAGATGCACACTATTGTCATTCATTTTCAGGGCCAATCGAACTCAAATCTATGTTTGGGGTTTGTTTAAGACTCGATTCTAAGTACTTTCTAGTAACATGTAGCATCTAAATCGTATAAAATGAAGCAATTTTGACATTTAGGCTTCAACACAAACCCAAACTTCAAATTACTAAAAGTTTAAGGAAATTAAAGATTAAGGAACTCATAGAACATACCTTTGATGATTATGACGTAATATAGAAGTAGGAAAAACATGATATTCGGCCGAAATCGAAGTATGGGGGGACCAGTTCCAAAATCACGACGTAGTGGTAGTGAACCAGTGTTTAAATGAAAGTGACTGAAACTACTTCAAGTCCGTGACTTTACTGCTTCACGTCGTGGTTTTGGGATTCACATTGTGGGTCGTGTCTGGGCCGACTTTATGGGTTATTGGCATGTTCGGCTAAGTTGTTTGATTGCTTTAATCCAAATGGTCCATAATAAAAACTAGTCTTTTTCCTTGTATTTAATTTATGAAAATCATGATTATTGTTAAGAAAATGTTATTAATAAAAAAAATTGTTTACGATAAAGACCCCACACTCGATTTTTACCTTTTACTAAAAAATAAAATGACAATGATTATGATTTATCCTAAAACTTAAATAAATATGCAAAAACTAAAATGCAAAAACTAAAAGAAGAACGAAAAGAAAAATGCAAATCGAGCTCAGGTTGCCTCCCGAGAAGCGCTTCTTTTGATGGAGTCATGAGCCGGACTCCGTGCCGCTCTATGTTGTATTGCTTGGAGATACGATCACCATTGGCACCTTTTATTCCCTCCACCTTTTCTTGTACGTTTGCACCCTTCTTAGATATGCTTTCTTAGAATTTTCCTTTTTCACTTTAGAATCGCCTTCCTCGAGCTTTCGTTTCACCCCTTTATTCTTCACAACAAGTTCAGGTCCTTCTTTTTCTTTTTGTAGTTCCTCATCTTCGACATCCTCCTTATCCAAAGTTGGTTGTATCAAGTCTTGTGTAATTTCTTCTTCTTCATCATTTGAAACCAAACTTTCTTCACTTATTAGAGACTTTGGAGTTTTAAAAGCAAAGACCTCAAAGAACTTTGGAATTGAAGCTCTAGGCTTAGTACGCTTAACTTTTTCTATTATTTGAGGTTCTTCTTCCATCAATTTCTCCAACTCCTCAAGCTCATTTTCTTCATCCATCAAGAATACTTCATTTTGAGCACAATATGTCTTGAATCCGTCTTCCACTCCAAAAGTCATTTCATCATCTCCCACTCGTAAGATAAGCTTTGACTCGTGAATATCCACCAAGGATCATGCGGTATTGAGTAAAGGGCGTCCAAGAATAATTGGGACATCTTTATCCTCCTTCATATCGAGAACCACAACATCTATTAGAAAAATAAACTTTCCAATTTTACCAAAATGTCCTCAACTATGCCTTGAGGATGACTCACTGAACGATTAGACATATGAATTGTCATTCTAGTAGCCTTCAATTCTAGAAGGTTTAGCTTTTGATAAAATGTATATGGCATTAAATTTATACTCGCACCAGAATCGGCTAAAGCATATGTGTTCATGTTCTTCCCGAATTCACATGGAAATGTAAGGCGTCCAGGATCTCCCATCTTCCTTGGTATCCCCTCCATAATGACCATGGAACTTTGCCCACTAAGGACTTGGAGGTCTTTTCTAGTTTTTAGCCAGTTTCAAGTAAGTCTCGAAGAAATTTGGCATATTCGGGAACTTTTGCCAAGGATTCAATAAAAGGTGTATTGATAGGAATACCCTTTACTTGCTTCATAAATTTGATATGCTCTTGCTCTAGTGGGTGGACTTTGGCTCGAGAAGGAAACGGTAAAGGAGGTTGATAAGCTCTAACATCAGAAAAAAAAAATTATGCCCAGAATGAGCCCACATCGTGAGGATTGAATCCCCAAGTCGTAATGACGGTGTGTCAACAACAAGTTTTTCTTCAATTTTTGTTCTCTTTGGCTGTGATTTGGGCAGCTTTGTCTCTTCTTCCAAGGCCTATAAGAACTTAGATATGTTGTCTTCTTCAGTAGTGATGGCCATGACATGTGGTGACGGTTTATTATTGGGATTTATAGGAGGTAACCGCTCGTTAACAATATAGTTAATTGGTCGAGTTGAGCTTCAATATTTTTGATGGATGCTTGATGATTTCTCATGGTAACATCAGTTGCATCGTGACGTTTTTCAGAAGCTTCCATAAATCTATGAAGCATCGACTCCAAGTCTACTTTTTTCTCGGGTTGAGGTTGCTCCTTTTGATAAAAGCTCCGACCTGTTTGCCTATACTTCTCTTCTTTTTGATTTTTATGCTCATCATAAGGCAACCATTCCTTCTTCAGCTTCCTCCAATCTTCATTGTAGCAGTTTCCACTTGATTAGAACACTTGAGCTTTCCTATTCCCATTTTCGTCTAAATGGCAATATTTCGTCAAATGTGGACCATTACAATTTTCACAACTCATACATATCACATGTATGGATTAGTCCATCTTGGTCATTCTTCTATCCATGCTACTTAACATTTCCATTACCGCCGCTATATCTTCCGAAGCACCATTCCTGATCCCCCTAGCTCCATCATTATGAGGGTTGTGATATTCCCATGAATGCTTTGAAAATTCTTCGATTAATTCTTTAATTTCAGCGGGATTCTTCTTCGTTAAAGGTCCTTGATAATCAAGGAGTTTCCTTGTCATGACGTTCACCCCATCATAGAAGATTGAGACCTCTTGTTGCTCGTTTAGATTATTTTGGGGATAATTTCTTATTAACCCTTTGTATCTCTCCCAAGCCTCGTACAAAGACTCCCCCACTTGTTGCTCAAAATTAGTTATGGCCTTCTTGAGTTTAGAAACTTTTGATGGTGGGCAAAATTGTTGGAGGAATTCTCCGCGCATGTGTGCCCAAGTGGTGATTGAACCTGGTGAAAGTGCCTTCAACCAGTCTTTAGCTGCTCCTTTAAAAGTAGTCGGAAGCATTTTTAACAAGACAGTCTCTCGAGGTACATTAGGAATGTTGAAATAGCCAGCTATGTCATTGACTTCATCGAGGTGTTTGTATGCATCTTCTTGATATTTTCCGGAAAATAGAATATCCTATGGTGCGGTAAGGATATGTCCCTTAAGCGTAAAGGTAGCAGTAGCAGGAATTGCGGGTTGCACAAGTCCCGGACCGGTGTCCTATCATATTCTTTTCTTGTAGGCCTCCATCGTCATGCCAGCAATGTCTGTCATGATGCTTTTTGGCTCGCTTTCGGGTTCACTACTTTTGTCGGTTTCTGATTTGGGTTCGTAACCGGATTCCTTTTTGGTAGGAGTCTTGTCAAAGAATTCGATTTTCCTCTCATCTTTCGGAATTTTGTTTGATCCTCTTACGTTCTTGTCCTTCTTTTTATGAAAAGCTGACTCGGGATCTTCAAGTGGTGGTGTGTTTGATCCGCGGGTCATAAACTACTGCAACAAAAACTAAAATAAAAATGTAAAAATGAACAAAAACTAATTAAAACTTTCTACTGAACGATTACCACGGCGTGGTAATGATACCACCTCGTGGTGAAGCAGATAAACTAAACAATAAGCAAAAACAAAAAAAAACGTGAAATAGTTGAGTTCACGTCGTGAGCTTTAAGAGCTCACGTCGTGAGTTCAATAATTCAGAAAAAAAATCAAATGCTAAAAATTAACTTTTTGCAGGTTTAACCCCACAAAAAGGATCGATTAACCTAAAGCAATTAAATTAAAAACTAAAATAGCTGTTCCCCGGCAACGGCGCCAAAAACACGATGTATGTAATATTATACCTACTAGTTTTACCAACCATCTAACTAACTATTACGACTTAAGACAGTGGACCTATTCGCAAATAATATAGCACAAACAGTCGGGTATCGAACTCATGGAACGAATTTAATTTACTAACGTAACTACTAATAGATTAATCTTGTTAGCCTATATATTATTAGCCCTCTTGCTTATGGGCCATTTAGTCTTTAGCCCATTAGGGTTTTGTCTAGCTAGTATTTATATCCGCTTTCTTCTTTGTTGTCTTTATGATTTTATAGGGTTACTGTAGCAGATTCGTTCGTAGCAAATTGATGTATTGATTCGTTGTTACTTTTGATTCGTTCGGTGTTGCTATCGTTGTTACGTTTATTCTTTGTCGCTGTTGATTCGTTGTCCGATTGATTGCTTCCGCTGGTTTGTTACTCCTTTCATTCTCAGATTGTTATACTGTTATTGTGGTTATTTATTCGCTGCCAACATGACTGGAAAGGAGGATTCCCTTCAGCCAATCAGTACTCGTCTAGATGGAAAGAATTATACGTATTGGAGTTACGTGATGAATAACTTCCTTCGTGGGAAGAATATGTGGGGCTATGTCACTGGGACTAAAGCCAAACCCTCAGTGCCTCAAACTGAGAATTTTGATTTGTTGCTTGATACTTGGGAGACTGATAACTCCAAGGTTATCACTTGGATTAATAACTCTGTTACTCAGTCCATTGGTATGCAGTTGGCTAAGTATGACACAGCAAAGGAAGTTTGGAATCACTTGGAGAGACTATATACTCAGTCTAATTTTGCTAAACAAAACCAGTTAGAATATGATATTCGTGCCCTTCAACAGAATGACCAGAGTATTCAAGATTTCTATGCTTCTATGTCTGATCTGTGGGACCAATTGGCTCTTACTGAATCTAAAGAGTTAGAAGGTTTTGAGCCTTACATTGCTAGTAGGGAAGAAAAACGCTTGGTCCAGTTCTTGATGGCCTTGCGTTCTGATTTTGAAGGTCTATGTGGAACAATTCTTCATCGCTCTCCTCTTCCCTCAGTTGATTCTGTTGTCCATGAGTTAATTGCAGAAGAGACTCGTATCAAGTCTCATGCAGATAAAGGGTTTAAAGCAACCTCTATTCCTACTCCCGCTCCTGCTGTGCTTGTTGTCTCCTCAAATCAGTCCCGACAAACTTCAAGGGTTGCTAATGATGAGTGTGCATTCTGCAAACAGAAGAATCATTGGAAAGCTCAATGTCCATTGTTAGTCAACAAGGATAAATCTGGTCAACCTTAGTCGGGACAACAAAATAGGTATGGTCAACATAAGTTTCAGCCACGTTCATCTGGTACTCCTCCATGGACCCCTCGTCCTTCACAGTTTGTTGTTGCTACTATCCCACCAGTTGATACAGATTCTGTTGGAAACATGCCCCCATCTGCATTGGATCCCAAGGTGTTTGAGAGCTTCATACAGTATTTGGCTTCTAATCCCACTGCCATGTTTGCATCTATGTCTCACTCTGGTCCTACTTCATCTGGTACATCAGGTATTCCCTCATCTTTGTGGATTTTAGATTCTGGTGCAACCCCTCATTTGTCATCAGTTACTTCTTTGTCTCAAGTGTCATCTATCTCTGTTAAGTCTGCTAGTGATACATCTATGTTAGTTGAGGGTGTTGGGTCTATCTCTATTTCTCATATCATTACCCCTGATGTTTATTACATTCCCAAACTTACTTTGAATCTTGCCTCAGTCAGTCAGTTATGTACGTCTGGTAACTGGGTGTTCTTTTCTGATTCTGTCTGTGTTATACAGGATCAACACACCTAGAAGGTGATTGGGATCGACCGTAGGGTGGGGGAACTGTATGTCTTGGAGGTTCTCAAAGTGTCTGTTGTTGCTACCTCCAACATTGATTTATCTTCTTTCCGTTTGAGTCCTTTGTCGTCTGAGTTTTATCTTTGGCATTCTCGTTTGGGACATGTGTATGTATCACGTTTGAGTTTTTTAGCATCTAGTGGCGTTTTGGGTCATTTAGACACTTGTTATATTTCTGATTGCAGTAGTTATAAACTGGCAAAATTCTCTGCTTTACCTTTCAATAAAAGTATGTCTTGTTCTACTGCTCCTTTTGACATTATTCATTCTGATGTATGGGGTCCTGCACCAGTATCCATAAAGGGTGGGTCAACCTATTATGTATCTTTTATAGATGATTATACTCGATATACATGGATTTATCTTATGAAACGGAGATATGATTTCTTTGATATTTACAGTAATTTTAGAGCTCTTGTTAAAACTTAACATTCGGCTGTGATTAAGTGCTTCAGGTGTGACTTAGGGGGTGAATATACCTCTAATGATTTTACTCAGTTACTTGCTTCTGATGGTACCATACACCAGTCCTCGTGTACTGACACACCTTAGCAAAACGGTGTGGCAAAACGAAAACATTGTCATATTGTTGAGATTGCCCGTTCATTGCTCTTGTCTGTGCAGGTCCCTAGTGCCTTTTGGGGAGAAGCAGTCCTAACTGCTGTGTATGTGATTAATCGTATCCCTACTTCATTGAATTCAGAAATGTCTCCTTTTGAGAAGCTATATGGTCATCTACCAGTCTATTCTTCCTTACGAGTTTTTGGATGTACTTGTTTTTTTCTTCGTCCTCATGTTGAGAGGAACAAGTTGGGGCCGAAATCTGCTATTTGTGTATTTTTGGGGTATGGTATTGGATAGAAAGGATACCGTTGCTATGATCTTGTGAGTCAGAAGTTATATGTTTCCCGACATGTCACTTTTTTGGAACATATTCCTTTATACTCAATTCCTGCTACAGCCCACAATGTAACGAAATCCGATCTTCTGCATATTGATCCTTTTAATGAAGAGATAGAGGCTCGAGATCCGCCTACGCCACCTGATCCTTCAGCTCATGATACACCCACCTCTTCAGAGAGTTCCTCAAGTCCCCCTATTCCTGAGCCTGCTCCTCCGATTGTTGAAATTGAGGATCCACCTCCACCACCACCCCTCAGGAGATCTACTCGTCCTGTCAAGTCCACCAAGCTTCTAGATTTTACTTACTCTACATATTCAGGACCATTTGCTTCATTTATGGCGAGTATCCATCATCTTTCTGAACCTGAATCATATAGAGAAGCTGTTTTAGATCCTCTTTGGCAGAATGTTATGGCTGAGGAACTCACTGCTCTTCATCAGACTCATACATGGGATTTGGTTTTTCTTCCTCCTGGGAAACATACGATAGGTTGTCGTTGGGTGTACAAGATAAAAACAAAAGCTGATGGGTCTGTTGAGCGGTACAAGGCCAGACTTGTAGCAAAAAGGTATTCTCAACAGTATGGTTTTGACTATGAGGAGACATTTGCCCCAGTTGAAAAGATGCCGACAGTCCGTACTATGATTGCAGTTGCATCCGTTCGACAGTGGAAGATTTTTCAAATGGATGTCAAGAATGCTTTTTTGAATGGTGATCTCCATGAAGAGGTTTATATGACTCATCCCCCAGAAATTCAGCATCGCCCGGGTGAGGTTTGTCAGCTTCGCAAAGCTTTGTATGGTCTCAAGCAAGCCCCTCGTGCTTGGTTTGAGAAATTCTCCACAGTGATTACCTCTCTTGGATTTGTCCAGAGTAATCACGATTCTGCTTTGTTTGTTAGATGCTCGAGTGCAGTACGGATTCTTTTATCCTTATATGTGGATGACATGATTATTACAAGTGATGACCATGGTGGTATTGAGTCTTTGTAGCATGATCTAGCTCATCGATTTGCTATGAAGGATTTGGGCTTGCTGCGTTATTTCTTGGGTATTGAGGTAGCTCAGTCTAAGAAAGGGTATCTTCTTTCTCAGACTAAATATATATCTGACTTGTTTACACGGGCGGGCCTCTCTGACAATCGGACTGTTGATACTCCCCTTGAAACCAATGCACGCTACTCTCCTACTGATGGTGTTCCTTTATCCAATCCGAACCTTTATCGCACTGTTGTGGGAAGTTTGGTCTATCTCACAGTTACTCGTCCAGATATTGCCCATGCTGTTCATGTTGCCAATCAGTTTGTTACTGCCCCTAACTCTATTCATTGGGGAGCTGTTCTCCGTATTCTAAGATATCTTCGTGGCACTCAGTTTCAGACCCTCTTGTTTCCCTCAACGTCTTCTCTTGAGTTACGTGCATATAGTGATGCTGATTGGGATGGTGATCGCCATGATCGTAAGTCCACCACTGGATTTTGCGTATTTCTTGGAGAATCTCTCATTTCGTGGAAGAGCAAGAAACAGGACGTTGTCTCTAGATCTTCCACGGAGGCTGAATATCGTGCTATGGCCGTAACTACGTGTGAGATTATCTGGTTACGGTGGCTGCTTGTAGATATGGGAGTTCATATTTCTTCATCTACTCCCTTGCATTGTGATAACAAAAGTGCGATACAAATTGCAAAGAATTCTGTTTTTCATGAGCGGACGAAACACATTGAGATTGATTGTCATTTTACCCGTTATCACCTACAGCTCGGGACCATATCGCTTCCGTTTGTTTCATCAACTTTGCAGATTGCGGATATTTTTACGAAGGCTCTATCGGCTTCTCGGTTTCGGTTCTTATGTGACAAACTCTCAATGCTTATTGATGCGACATTGTGAGTTTTAGAGGGGATGTTAGCCTATATATTATTAGCCCTCTTGCTTATGGGTCATTGAGTCTTTAGCCCATTAGGGTTTTGTCTAGCTAGTATTTATATCCGCTTTCTTCTTTGTTGTCTTTAAGCTTTTCATTGAGAACCCTTGTATTTTCTCTTTATTATAATCATATGACAACTTTATCAAATCTAAAAACAAGCAAAAGTCAAAAAGGGGTTTATCTGATTTTTCAAGTTCAGACAAACTTAAACACTTGACTAATACAGTTGTTATCAATATACTAAACACTTTCGTTTAGTTCGAATCCACTTCTCCTCTATGGTTAGTTACTAATTATGGATTATTAAAGTTAGTTACCAATTATTATGTAATTAGCAATTCATGTCCAAATTTAATACTTTTTTTATCAATTCATTAACTACCTTGTATGGTCATACACAAGCAAAACACTGAATTAGCTATTAATTATAGATGGGCTATGTAAGATTTATCTAAGCAAAACACAATTATGGTCACAATTTATGTTCTCCAGCACTACTAAAATTGCTACTTTTATTACTTATCTAAGATTTGGTCGATCCTAGCTCTAGTAATTTAATGGTCACTAAATCACTAGGTAATCAAGTTCATGTAATTTAATGGTCACTAAACTACACTTAACTTGAATTTAAGCAACAAAATCACAACTTTAACATGCTAAGTAATGATAATCAAACACAAACACAAAACCAACTATTAAAATCCATAAATTAATAAACTAAACCATAGAGTTATAGTATCATCTAGCTAAACGAAAGCAAATAAGTTCAGCTACTCATTGTTGAAAACGAAAACATAAGTTCAACGTAAATCAACATGATTAAAGTAAATCAAACCGATGTGATGATGTGTTCTTCAATATCTTAATCTTCAAGGGAATTTCTCCTTCAAATGAATGTTTTGTGCACTTCTCTGGACTCTAAAATCGAATATCTATAATGATCTCTCCTCTAAAAGCTCTCTAAATCGTATGTATGAAAGGGTATTTATAGATTTGGAAAATATGTGGCTCACGACGTGAAATAGGGTTTCACGTCGAGACTTTGATAAAAATCCGTATCGGGCAAGGATTCTGACTTTCTGCGTAGTTATCTTCTAGAATACCCTCTTCACGTCGTGATGTTGATTGCAACGTCGTGATCTTGGTTTTTTGCTGGAATTTTCTTCTTTAAAGCTTCAATCCTCCAAAGTTCTGATCCTTGTCAATTCTAGTCCATAGTCTTCAAGAGTGTTTCATTTGGGTGCAAAATACAATTTAATTCAATAAGTATCATATATCTTTACAAATAACCAAAATATTACTTTAAAATGTATTAAGATATTGCCTAAAAATATATATAAATATGACAATATCACTGCAACATATCTTTGACATCTAAAAACAATTTTATTTAAATTCATACGCAATGAGGGATTGAGGAAGGGGTTGTTCGATTTCATGTTATAAGAAAAAAATATATATATTAAAATGGAACCTGTAAAAAAATATATACAACTGCTTGTTTATAGGTCAAGAAAACAATATGATAGCAACAAATATTAATTAGCCCAAAATTCGAACAAATAGCCCAAACTCTAATGACTTTATCTAAACAAATAATAATAGACCAAAGTCCAAAACTAAATCATATGTTTGTGAGAGTTATGCCAATCTATTTTTTCATAGGTTAACTAAATCTATGTTTTCATGGAAGAAAAAAAAACGTGGGAAGGCAGTCGGCAGATCGCTGGAACGAGCACATAAAAAAACATTGCGAGTCTGTGAAAGCCTATCGATCTTTCAAGAAAATCGTTTTTGAGACTCCAATTCCTATAACTAAACAAGTATTGATTTTTTAGGTTTATAAAATTAGTTTTTTTTTTTATGAAATTATAAATTGTTTTAATAAAATTAATAGTTATTTTCCTTGAAATTAGTTCTTGACTTTTTGTTAGACTTGTTGCTATTAATTGTTTTATATTTTAATTGAATATTATTCATTTAGGTCTTTTTTTTAAATAAGTTTTTCAATAAGTAAGAGGAAAAAGTTATGATGGATGTGTTCTTGAATCAGGTAATTAAAACTTTTAATTGATTGTTTTATATTTTATTGAATAGTATTCGTTTTATGTCTTATAACTTTTTTGAATAGTAAAGAAGATAAGGTTAATATGCGAGGTCTGAAAGCTTTGATATTACAAGATAATAATTCAACATATTATATATATTGTTTTGCACATCCACTTTAGTTAGTTATTGGGGGTGTAACAAACATACAATGTCGTGTTTTATTTACATTTGATGTATGAAGTTTTACAACTCAAGGGCATATTGTAAAAACATCTTCAATAAAAAAAAGGATTAAGACATTATAGAAGCGACTTGATTGGTTAGAGGGACAATGGATGTGTTGAAATCTTTAAGAGACACGGGGTTTGATATAACTTTGTCGAAGGTATTCTATTTTTGTCAAAACTATAATACTAATATTGCAGATATAACCGAAAATTATGTCACTTCGAGACACCGTAGGACCAAAGTTACTAAAAAATTTCATTTTGAAGTTGAAATTTTCATCACGGTTGTGAATATGCAAATTATAGAATTCGAGGAGTGAGTTAGTGTAATAAGCACCCAATTACTATAATACATGGGGGCTTTAAGTCCTTGTGATTCATTTGCTAAATCTAACAAAACAAAGTTGTTAAAGTTAAGTGAGTTATACAAAAAAGATTTTGATGATTCAGAGAGGATGCAAACTTGATGGTGAAATTGGAGATATACTATCACTCTTTGCATAAAGATGACTGGTTCACTAGTTTGAAGAGAATTTCCAACCTTTCTCGTTTGATGGTGGAAACGGGAAAACGTCGTTCTTATCTTATGGTTTATAGCTTGTTAAAGTTGGTTTTGGTTTTACCCGTCGTGACCGCAACAGTCGAAAGATGTTTTTCTACAATGAAGCTTTTATAAAGAACATATTTTTCTAAATGTCTTTTTAGGCCTTTTTATATCTTCCAGCTAGCTTATCAGCTAGTTTTTAACAAACGTTATTTTTTAATCAACTAGCATATAAGCTACCAGGTAGCTTTTCAACTAGCATATATCACTAATTAAGAATTTGATTTCCAAATAATTTTGGGATTAAAGGAACTGATTAATAATTGAAGGGGTTGTTTTGCAAATCATTGATTGTTGCAGAACTAGGCTATTGGACTCCTTAATTAGGAGTGGACGAAATCCTATAGGGAGGCCCTATAGATTTCGTCCAAGGCCTCATAAGGAGGAGCCCATGTGCTGCTTAAGCCTTAAGCAGGAATTAGGGTTTCCTCTAGAAACCCTAGCAGCCCACAGCTATATAAAGAACCCCACCATCTTGGATTTTCGGCCCTATACTCATGAAACCCTAGTGTAGCTGATTTCCTTGTCTCTCCAACTCATCCTTTGCATTGAGGGTTTATGACTCCATTAGAGGTGCAACACTTGGGGCACTAAGCTTTCAAGAGTCAAGGATTTTCAAGGAACTCTTGTTATTACTACATAACAAGTGAGGTAATATTCTAACCCTAATTTCATATGAATTTCGAATCTTGTATGATAGATCTAGTGTTATTGCTTTGGTGTTCTATTTGCATGTTCAATTAGTGAAAAACTTAGATCCAAAGCAATTAGGGTTGCATGATCACATAAGAATGTAGATATGCTCAAAACTCATCAGTGGTATCAGAGACTAGGATGTTTTTCAATTGAATTGATGCAAGAGTGAATTGTCCAAATAACAAGAAAATCGATTTTTGCTGTCTGAGACATAAACTCGACAAGTTCAAGTATGAACTCGACGAGTTGGGTGAACTCGACGAGTTCCTTGCCCAACTCGACGAGTTGACTCGTCAGTTGCCTAAAATTTCGATTTTCAGATTTAATTTTGAATAGGATAATTACCATAATTCGTTTTTATTGCCTAAAACTGAATTTTTTGAATGGTAAGATGATATCCTTATAAAAAACAATGGATTTGGTTAAATATGGATAATAATAAGATTATTTTGATTTGAAATTTAACCTTGTAGTTTGAAGAGTATTAAATTACACCCTATGTTTTATAATTTAAAATTTAATTAAATAGTTTTAATTTTGAAATCTTAAATTTTAGAACGTTGGTATTTTTGAATAGTTTAAAAATACACCCTCATGGATTTTATTAAATTAATTAAGTGGTTAATTAAAAGACAATTAATAAATCCATAAAATGGTTTAGATTTAATTAAATTAAAAGTTTAATTTATTAAAAGAGTAAACCTTAGTATTTTAAAAAGTTTAAAATACACCATTATACTATATAAAATTAAAATTCTAATATATTATATATGTATAAGAAAAGTCAGTCTTACCGTTAGTAGGCCTCATTCACAAATCTAGTCTATAAGGAGTGTTTAAGGAAGCGGCCTGTAAAATGACCGTCATTGGGTATCCATTCTTACCCACCGCACTCTTGACTTGTGGAGGGTCGTTAGCCAAACAGGTAGGATAGGACACTAAACTCTCATTAAAAGTATAATGAATATACAAAGTAACTAAACCTTTTTATAAATTCTCAATCTTAATCACTTTAGGAAAATGTGAATTTGATGCTGACCCATGAAATTGCACATTGCACCTTATTGGTCGTTATTGGAGCGTGTATGGTTAACCGGCACACTAATATGGGACTAATGAAGGATGGCAATGGGTAGCTCGTAAATTATCGTTGATCAATGGAGCGTGTGTGATTAACCGACACATTGATTAGATGATGAATGACATCGAGGGTACCAAGCTAATTTGCATGCTTATTCTCACCTTGTTTGTGATCCTCGGTATCCCAGTCACAAACTTGAAGGGCATAATCGAGATTAAACATGCCATTGAAAAGTTCAATGAATCTCCAAAGATCTAGGAATTTCATTTAAAACCTAATTCGTTAAAATTTCGTTTTCATGGTGGAATTGGTAAATCGTCATTTACCTACCTTCAAATAATTTACAATTGGATTACGGCATCCCTCTTCCGAATTGTGAATTATTGTGTTGGGTCCTAGCCTTAATATTTCATTTGGGTTTTATATTAAGGAATATGTCAACTAACTTGAATTTTCACCCCTTTATAGATTTCGAGTTCAGACAACTATGGTCTTCCTCATTCTTTTGGAAAAAGCTTTTCGTTTGAAGATGATCTTCCACGTGTCCATCAAGGTGAAAGATCGTTCCCTTTTCCGTGCATTGGTGGAACTGGAAATCATACTTCTCTTCCTCCACCTCCTCCAGTGATTCTCCCTGACCCACGTTTTCGTCAACTTGAAAAGTTCAAGGTTACTCAAGCCCTATAGGCATGCAAACACCAAGATGGAAAGTCTGTATGTGCACACGGCCTCAAGATGAAGTCGCACATTGACAGATTGGGAATGTTGGGGGTCGTTTTCCCAAGGGAGCTAGCTATTGACATGGTTCTTCACTCGCTTCCTGAGTCGTATAGTCAGTTTGTTAAGGACTACTATATGACTGAAAAAGACGTGACCCTAATTGATCTGACATATTTGCTAATTGTTGTTGAAGCAGCAATGCTTTGGCGCACTGGTCAGGCAAATTTGTTTGGAGGATCTGTTTCCCAAAGTTCCATGGAAGTTGGTGATGACAATCGTGATAGTCCAGAAATGGTTTCTGCCACTAAGGGAGAGAAATCTGCAAAGGTCAAAAGGTTTGACCAAAAGATAAAAGCCTGTTTTGAGATAGTTCCATGTGCCGATGCTAAAGTATCCATCTGTTTCTACTGCCAATTGAAGGGAAATTGGAAGCGAAGCTGCCCAGACTACCTGATAGATCTAAGAGATGGTAAAGTCAAATTGTATGACTCTACTTCAGGTACATCCACTATTTAACTATGTTAAGTTCCTATTTCTAGACTCTTATTACATGATGTGGTAATTACATTTTGATGTTTTGTAGGATCGAAGAAAATAAAGGAAGCTTAAGAGGAAGTAAAGGTTGATTCTGATATGAAGAAATGGATTTCGGTCGTATGGTTCGATGATCAGAATTTTGAGTTGCTGCTTAGGAGTTATGATAGATTGATAGGAATATTTAGAAACATAGTTTTCATGTGTATTTGCATTGTAAGGACAAGTTTTCCGCACATTATCAATAAAATGAATTTTGGTTTTATTTGCTTTATGATTACTTTCAATGGAATTTATGAAAATTGGTGTTTATATTTCTATTATTAGCAATGTTGAAAATGGATTTGATTCTTACTTATATCGCTTGTGGTAGTGTTATAATTTACCAAGTGAGGAAGGATTCTCCTCACCCAAGTTTCAATTGGACAGAAACTTGGAATCATACGATTTGAATTGTGTGATGTATGAGAATCTTGATCTTTGGAAAATTAAGACTAAATTCCTTGCTTACGTGTATATGTGAGTCAAGTGAAGGATTAAAGGATCTAGTACACATTGATGTGAACTGGTCAGATCCACCACAAAGGACGATAAAGTCTATTTGTCATGATTTACTGTTGATTCGGTAAATATGGTTATGCTTACAAGATTAAGTGTAATTATGATACCTTGAAAAGTTTGAAAGTATAGCAGAATGAATAAGAAGAATGCATTGGGCAGAAAGATAAAAGTTTCTCCAATATGTAAGGAAAGGAGAGTACTTTAGTATCGTGTTTTATGATCATCCTAATGATTATGGAACCATGTCACAATTGATCCTCTAAGGACACCTTAGTGCATTTATATGACTAAGGAGAGGTATCGGGTATTGTTGAAATGGTGAAATCAAGAAGATGAGTCATACTTCGTTCCAAAAACAAGTTTTAGAGTCATACTCTAGTTACTCTAAGTTGTACCTTGAGTAACATGTTCTAAGTAGGTTTACAACACCTCATGAAATGTGGAGTAGAAATGTTTTCTTACTCTTGCACATTTGAAATTGGTAGTTGTGATGTTTTGGTTTAAACAAAGACCAACTAAGACCAATTATATGAAGTGTTTTCTTGATAAAGAACCCACACTAACTCTTCAATATTTATTTGTCGAGAAATGTTCTTTGACATAGAATCTTATATGTCAAGAAGTCAGTGGGAGTCTTAATGGTCGTGAGTAGTTTCAGGAACTAATCAAGAATAAACCTTTTAGTTAACACTAGCACACGACTTGAGGTTGATAACCTATCGTGTTGACATATTCATGTTTCTGTGCCCATTCCAGTTGAGTTGACTATGCATGTGAGTTCTATGAGTTCTCATTTGTTCGCATAAGTCAAAGCACCTTGATCAGTGAAAGTACATTGATTTGTATGGATGAGCTGCTCAATCACTTGGAAGCACTGGTAGGCCCTTGTGCTACCGGATGGAAAGAAATTAAGATTAAGCAAGTTCATTCCATATGAGTTTGAATTTGTCATAAACCTTATCTTATGATAGTGGTTGGAAATGACAAATTCACCTGGATAGGAACACATACACCATAAAATCTAAGTGGTAATAGGTTTCTCTCTACTTCATGAAAATGATTGTGAGGAAACGCTTTCACTTGTAGATTTTAAAGAGTTGGCAGTTGTGATAATTGTGTTCTCAAATTCGAGTATGATTACGGCATCCCTTTTCATAGTTCAAATTGTGAGAAATGGCAATTAGTTTGAACATTCGGGACTTATTGCTATAAGTTTTGAAAGGGTTTAGACACTCACATATGCTATCTAATGAAAGGTGTATGAGCTTGAGAAGTCTAGATAAAGACTTATCAAAGCATCACATATCAGAAATATGAACTTTGGTAAGAAAGTTAATAGGCATTGATTTCTAGAAGTCCAGCTGATTTCTGAGAACATGTCAAAGCTAGTGGGAGCATAATTATTATGCTGGTAAGAACATAATTATTATGCTAGTGGGAGCATGACTATTATGTTAAGTGTTGCAAGTTAGCAATGCTATTTATAGGAAACAACGTTCTAAATTTGCAAAGTTGCAGAATTTAGAAATTGTTTCGCTATAGTAAGGCTTAAGGGAGAGGATACTTATACTTCATTTCAAATCTAAAAGTTTAGATTGAAGTTTTAATGGAACTCAGTCATGAACATATATGAATATCATGTTGAAGTGATTCAACATAGGAAGATTCGATATATGGAAATATTATAGCAAGAGACTAGTCAAGTATCATGCCTCTATGTAAAACATTATGTATCGGATCCCATATGCTTCGGGTGTAGGATCAATTACATATGCTCTAATATTCACTCGTTCTGATTTTTCCAAATGCCTAGGGCATTCAGAGGGGAAAAGGAATAGAACCTAATATGCCTAAAGTTGTTAAACAACTGTCAAGGACAATCTGAGGTTTACCAAAGATTGGTTACTTATGGACAGTTGGAAGTATAGTATTAATTTGGATGAACCATATTGACATTTTCTGAATAGAGGTAACTCTTGTTCAGAATTGTTAGTCATATGGAAATATGGAAATGTTTCCACTATGGGAGATGGATATTGAGATATATGTGCGAGTTAGAAACCTTAATGTAAGAAGAATGTTCAAGGAATGCTCTTTGAATGTGAGACTTCATTTCCATAGAATTATTTTTGTAACCAATCTCCAATGGAATGCTTTGTAATATCATTGGCAAAGTCTCTATGACTTTGGTGTCATGACATTACAAAAGGATCATTGCATGTACATTCAGACTCTAAAAGATTCTGGTAGTGGCAAGAATTTGATATTCTTACACTTATGATAAGGATTTGGAATTGTGAAATGATCATTATTGGAAATGTGTTCAATTGGTCTATTTCACAAAGGAAAGAACAATAGATAAACATAGTGTGCATGCTTGGAGCACGGGATGACTATTGTTTTATTTCAAGTATTAAGTTGATTGTTCGAAACATTATACAATGAATAAGGTCTAATTAATATGGTGATTAAATAATAAGTGTTTTATTTATATTCAAAAGTTTTGGGACCATATTGGATTAGATTATTCTTGTGTTTCATTTCGCATGTTTTACTTCCCGAATAACTAGGTTATTCAAACATCCACAGTCAATCATACTTTTGGAAGTAAGTAGTGAATTAAGACTGTCATGAATCCGACTGTAGATTGTCTAAGTGCTTAGACATAGCAAATATTTGCTGCAGTGTTCATGAGTACTCCTGAAATAGGAATTTGAGTATTGGATTAACCCAAGCTCAAGTATTACTTCATGGATTTTATCACGAGTAATTTTGAGACGATAATATCTTATATTCTTGAAACGGAGACATATGAGTTTTTGTTTACGAGTCGGTTGTGGATTGATAATACGTAAACGCGTCAGTAACTTGATGTTATAAAACGTATTGTTGTGTGTGATTTGATGAGTAAATTCTACAAGCATATGAGCCGAAGTTTATCCGTTCCTTTTACCCTAAATGGGATAAAAGCGATATATGTGGGCCCCTCGATGATTTAGTGATGACACCCTAAGTGCTTGGCCAAGCCTGGACTGATTTGATTTGTTCAATTAGTAAGTCGTCATAAATCGGAAATTGGGAAACAAACATTGGACAGAGAGAATGATTATGATCCATGTCTTATGTCCATACGATATCTTGTAGAACGATGGGATATTTGATCATTTATCGAAAGGACATGTTATTGATTAGATCAGAGTTCGACAACGGCTTTTAAAAGCTGCGATTGTTGGTCAAATTTTGAAGTCATACTTGCAATAATAGTTATTAGACTTATCCAAGTGGGAGACTATTGGATTAGGTGTCTAAGCCCATAACTATAATTGGTATGTACTTGATTTGATAGTAGCATGGTCCTTTTGGATTGCCTTCACTCATGCAACTTGACAGATTGACTGGTGGAGAGAGTAGGATTTATTATTTGAAATAATAAATCGGTACTCAAAATGATTTTTTTAATATATTATTTGGAAATCAAATTATTAATTAGTAATTAATCGAAAATTAATTTGATATTAATTTTGGGATTAAAGGAACTGATTAATAATTGAAGGGGTTGTTTTACAAATCATTGATTGTTGCAGAACTAGGCTATTGGACTCCTTAATTAGGAGTTGACGAAATCCTATATGGAGGCCCTATAGATTTCGTCCAAGGCCTCACAAGGAGGAGTCCATCGGCTACTTAAGACTTAAGCAGGAATTAGGGTTTCCTCCAGAAACCCTAGCAGCCCACAGCTATATAAAGATCCCCACCATCTTGGATTTTCGGCCATATGCTTATGAAACCCTAGTGTAGCCGATTTCCTTGTCTCTCCAACTCATCCTTTGCATTGAGGTTTTGTGACTCCATTAGAGGTGCAACACTTGGGGCACTAAGCTTTCAAGAGTCAAGGATCTTCAAGGAACTCTTGTTATTACTACATAAAAAGTGAGGTAATATTCTAACCCTAATTTCATATGAATTTCAAATCTTGTATGCTAGATCTAGTGTTATTGCTTTGGTGTTCTATTTGTAAGTTCAATTAGTGAAAAACTTAGATCCAAAGCAATTAGCATTGCATGATCACATAGGAATATAGATATGCTCAAAACCCATCAATTAAGGTGGAAGCAGTTCAAATGGTGTTCGGGAGGAAGATCTTGCCATTAGCTTGCTTCAAACTCAACTGGAAATGGCACTCATTCGGGATGTGCTTGCTGTAGACATGGTTCAGTTTTAGGAGAGCGTGAAAAGACGGTTGGATGCTCTAAACATAAAGGTAGATGACATTAGGGCTGGACAAGTCGACTTGCTTAACACAATGGGTGATCTGAGAAATCATTTCTACTCTCTTCAGGCATGTTATTTGAAGTTATTGGTGAAGAAGCGTAACTGGTTGATGGATTTTATGAATGTGGTTGCTTTGGGGATTGCAACCTACAAGTACCTCAATTGATGGAAGGTTGAACGATTTCATTCTGTAATTTTGCTGATGTAAAATACCCCTGTTCTTAGTTGTTATTTTGGTAGATGTTTTGAGGGGTATATTAGTTATTTTTTTTTTGTGGGGGGGGGGGGGGGTGGGAATGACGTTACTAGTAATAGATATTATCCGTTTAGTTTGTATCTTTGTAGTCTTATGTAACCACCTAGATGGAACTGTAAAAGAAACAAACCTATAAGTAATGAAATCCTAACATTTATGCTTAACTACTTGTGTTTTTATGTTGTTTCTGCATGAAAGCCAAAAAAATCATATAACATCTGCATAACAAAATACCTATGTATTATACAGTTGGAACTTGGGACCACATGCCAAAAATAGTGGGACAAATTCTTTCTTTTTTATATGGGACAAAATATAACATGCACCCACATGGATGCACTTAAAGGGGACAAAACAGATCATACCCAAGTCCTTATATTACCATTTCTTTTGTTTAGTGGGGTCCATTTGTGTTTGGAAGATGCAACATTGCATGTACAAAAATAACAATGTACCACATTTTTAACACCAAATAGAAATTGTCCAAATTTTTATAATGCTCACATAGGCATTTACCTCTTAAATACCAAAACTGCCCCTTATACCAAAAATACATCTTACATTACCAAAATTGCCCCTAGGTCCTACATTAAATACCAAAAATTCCCCTTATACCAAAAATACCTCTTACATTACCAAAAATGCCCCTTACCCTTATACCAAAAAGATCCCTTACTTATACATCCTAAATGAACCAAATGACTGTTGCACCCTCGTATACCAAAATTGTCCCTAGGTTCTACATCAATCACGAATATGTTAAAATTACAAAACCAAAAATTCGAATAACAAACATGATTCGCAAATGTCTCATACAAGATTGAGGAATGTCAAACACCATAAATACCCCACATAAAAGTTAAAACAAACATTTATATGTTAAAATTTCACATATATACAATTAAAACAAGAATTACTCCAATTCAATTGTTGTTGTAGCAGTGCTACCTTCACCTTCAATTACCTTAGCAAGCTCATTTTTAGAATTCTCTCTAATTTTTTTTCTCTTCTTTGGTTTTACTGCACTAGCCACATTCCCAACAGCTTCATTCACCCCGACCACTTGTTCAGGTGCATTAGCATGCACATTTTGTTGTTCAGGTGCATTAGCATGCACATTTTGTTGTTCACCTACATCGACCATAACTGCGTCGTCCCCACCATTTTGCAAATTCACTAACTCTTGTGCTTGGCTTACCTTTTGTTTCTCTATGACACTAACTTTGGGTATCCTTTCCACTTGATTACATGTGCTTTTGTTGTGACCTGTATGCTTGCATACGCCACAAGTAATCTTTTTGTCTGCCTTTGAAACTCTGTGTTTTCTAGACCTTTCTGAAGCATCCATTCTTCTCTTGATGTTTGGCCTACCTGACATTCTTTTTTCACTTGAGGTAGTGGGGGTATGTACTTTGTACAAGGCCACATGTTGCTTCCATTCATCCCATGTATGGGTTGTTTTTAAGTATTATGGAAGAATGCTCCTAAACACATTAGATCAACATATGGCCCATCAGGTGTAATGTTTAATTATGCTAATGTAGCTACAAAATGAACGCACCCATACCCATTTAGTTTCCATAGCCTGCAACTGCATTCCTTTTTTGAGACATCAACAATATAGGACTCATCCAATTTCCTTGTTTCAAACTTCATCCCACCATAAGATACAACCTGCCAATACCTTCATAATGTAATGTGAATTATTAGATTTCACAGACTATATTATTGTGTATTGTGATATGTATACATACCTCTGCTGAGTTTAAGGGATATTCAATTTCTCCCTAATGTTTGGACAAACTGAATAACGACCCCACTTTCCTCCCTTAGCTTTCATTGTTAACATCCTTTACATGACAAATATATGAATGTCCTCCAACATGTTGATAATAGGTTTCTTCTTAACATCAAATATGACACTATTAAAGCTCTCTGAAAATCCATTCTCCATAGGTTCAAATGAGGCATTGTGAGCTCTAAAAAAAGCTAAAGACCATGTCTTTGGATCCCTCTCCATTAGATAAGTTAAGGCATCAGGGTTTAACTTTTCAATCTCTTTCATTGCTACATTGAAATGAGTTTCTGTTGTTGCCATACTTGCTCTCCAAAAAATGTTTTCAAATTGTGCTCCACTAAGACTCTTTCTAAAATTGGCATATATATATATATATATATATATATATATATATATATATATATATATATATATATATATATATATATATATATATATATATATATGCCTAGCACACTGGTTGTGCTCTGCTGCTGGGAATACATCCTCCACTTCCTCAATCAAACCTTACATACATAACAACATATTATGGAGTTGTAAGTGAGATTGTGTATTTTTATACATGTATAAAATTGAAGCATACCTTGTGTTGATCAGAAATTAAAACTAGTCCAAGACCATTCCAACAGTCCAAATCTTCTGCAAGATTTTTAATGAACCATTTCCAATTCTCTTTGTTTTCCACACATACAACAGCCCAAGCAATTGGGAATAGTCCATTGTAACCATCCCTACCCACAACACAAAGCAAATTCCATTGGCAAAAACATTTAAGGAAACATCCACCCAACTTAATGATCCTTTTACACCCTCCCCTCCATCCCTGTTTCACTGCATCAAAGCATATGTAAATCTTGCTAAAGTAAGTCTTCCCATCAGGCATTGCATCTATAAAAATTTTAATTGTGGAGCTAGGATTTGATCTTTTAATCTCCTCACCATATGACCATATTCTAGAGTAATTTTCTGCAATTGTGCCTTCAACAAGAGTCATAGCATACTTCTTGGCTCTTCTACACTGACTCAAACTGACATCAATGCCAAAGGTGTTTTTGACCTCCTCTCTTAATAATCTCACACTTATCTTTTGATTGTTCACGAATTCTTGAGTAAAATGGGTACCTATCCATTTATAAGTGACAATGGAACCTAATTTGAAATTCTTGGCACAATTATGGTCACCTATGAGAGACTTGATATGGAAAGACTTATCATCAGTCATCCATGAACCCCAAACCCTAAAACTACATTTTCCTTCACAACATTTGGCTAACAATCATCTACTATCATTTTTGACAAAGCATAACTGATAACCATTTTCAACAGCATAGTTACAGAGCATGTGTTTCAATTGTTTAGGATTCTCAAACCTCATACCTAACACCGGTACCCTCTCCTTCCAGTGTAGATGTTCATTGAAATTTTTTGGCAATTCAGGATCAACATCTTTATTGTCATCCATATCTTCATCAACAGGCTTAGCTACAATTGGGTTGGCACCCATGTCCGATTGTCTACCCTTATCCTTTATGATAAAATAAGGTCTTCCATTATCAACCTCGTCGTCGTCCTCATCCTCGTCCTCAACCTCATCCTCATCCCCTGTCTCAAATGGATCAACTTTTTAGGGGCCCCTTACTTCTTCCTCCATGTTATTAACAACTTCCTCATTCTCTTTATCTATCATTCCTGCATGTTAGTATTATAAAAATGGTATACATAGATCGTGAGTATTACACCATATTCGTAAGTAATTGCTATAAATTCGGCATAATCCTTCTCATCCCTAATTAAGATCAAACCTTTTGGAAAATCTATATTAGGTTGGCAGTAGTAGAGCTTCTCACACTTTTCTCCACTTACCCTTTCCATAAACGCATAGCACTCATCCTTCTCCATCCCTGCAAAGTCTATGTCGACCAACCTCTGAGTAATCCAATCAGTGTAGTGTACGGGATATTTCATGAAGATTCCTTGGAAGTGCACATCCATATCGATGTATACAACATCCATCTTTGAGATAGGAGGAGAGAAATATTGAAATAAGGGTTTGTTGGAAGATATGGAACGATGAATAGTCTTCGTTGATAATCCTCTTCTTAAAGCGGTAAAGAACACACTACATAACTGATGTGACATTAGTAAATGAGGTGGAAATAAACGAAGGACACAGTCAGCTCTCTTTGTTTTTTATTAAAGGAGGTGGCAAAAAATTGACCGGGTGACCCATTCAAACCTTAAAAAGTGACTTCTTCGATCCGACAAACTTACGTTCCTTCCCTCATAAAGCCAAGAAAATAATTTAGGGACTCAACGGGTAAACCCTAGAAAGTCGTAGGGCATTTGTGCCATTTCCCCTTACTTTATTTGTAAAAAAGTCATCATTACTAATATGCATAAAAAAAAGTTTGTATCCATTGAGAAGATAAATCGGGGCACTTGGTATTAAAATTTGCATGGTTTTCAAGTTTTGATAAATATAGTTTCGAAAATATGATTTATTTATCATTATATGATAATATTACTTTATATCCATATGCCTTCTATGTAATTTTACATATTTTAAAAAAATTTAGCTACTTGTGTCGAACACTTTTATACAAATAAAATCTCTAGCTACTAGCTACAAGAATCTAGCTTCCAACTATATTTGTCAAAGATGCCCACAATATCAGAAGGGTGAACTGTAGGATTAGGTGTCTAAGCCCATAACTATAATTGGTATGTACTTGATTTGATTAGAGCATGGTCCTTTTGGGTTGCCTTCACCATAACAACTTGATAGGATGACTAGTGGAGAGAGAGTAGAACTTATTATTTGAATAATAAATTGGTACTCAAAATGATTTTATTAATATATTACAAGATTAATATATTATTTGGAAATCATATTATTAATTAGTATTTAATCAGAAATTAATTTGATATTAATTTTGGGATTAAATGAACTAATTAATAATACGGGGGCTGTTTTGCAAATCATTGATAGTTGTGAAACTGGGCCTAAGGACTCCTTGATGGGAGTGGACGAAATTTATAGCTTAGGTCTATAAGATTTCGTCCAAGGCATCTTATGGAGTCCATGGGTTGATTTGGGCTTAAGATAGGAACTAGGGTTTCCTTATTCAAGTCCAGCTTCAAGACTAAGCAACCTAGCCCTATATAAACTCCCCAAAACCCTAGGAATTTCGGCCTAAGCTTGTATTACGTAACCCTAGCCGATTTTTCTAGTGCCTCTCCTTCATCCTTTGTTATTGGTGTTTGTGACTCCATTAGAGGTGCAACACTTGGGGCACTAAACTTTCAAAGGTCAAGATCAAGCTAGGAATCCTTGTTATTACTATATAGCAAGCAAGGTAATGTTCATAACCCTTTTTCATATGTCAAATTCGAATTATATATGCTAGATCTAGGGTTATTGCTTTGGTGTTCATATTTGCATGTTCAATAGAGAAAAACTTAGATCCAAAGCAATTAGGGTCGCATGATCACATAGGAATGTAGATATGCTCAAAACCCATCAGTGGTATCAGAGCCTAAGATGTTTTTCAATTGAATTGATGCAAGAGTGAACCGTCGAAAGAACAAGAAAGCGATTTTTTGGTTGTCTGACTGCTGAACTCGACGAGTTCTATATGGAACTCGACGAGTTGGGTGAACTCGATGAGTTCCTCGCCCAACTCGACGAGTTGACTCGTCAGTTGCCTAAAATTTCGATTTTCAGATATTATTTTGATTTTGATAATTACCATAACTCGTTTTTATCGCCTAAAATCGATTTTTCTGATTGGTAACATGATATCCTTATCAAAATTTGAGGATTTGGTTAAAATTGGATAATATAAGATTATTTTGATTCAAAGACTTAACCTAGTATTTTCAAAAGGTTCTAAAATACACCCTCTTAGTTTTATAGTTTGAATTTGAAATTAAAAGTTTTAATTTTTGGAAATTTAAATGGTTAAACCACTAGTATTTTAAAAGTTTAAAATACACCCTTATACTATATAAAATTAAAAGTCTAATATATTATATATGTATAAGAAAAGCCAGTCTTACCGTTAATAGGCCTCATTCACGAAGCTGGTCTATAAGGGGTGTTTAAGGAAGCGACCTGTAAAATGACCGCCATCGGGTATCCACTCTTACCCACCACACCCTTGACTAGCGAAGGGTCGTTACCCGAACGGGTAGGATAGGACACTAAACTCTCATTATAAGTATAATGAAAATATAAAGTAACTAAATGCTTTTATAAATTCTCAATCCTAGTTACTTTAGGAAAAATGTGAATTTGATGCTAACCCATGAAATTGCACATTGCACCTTATTGGTCATTAGTGGGGCGTGCGTTGTTAACCGGCACATTAATATGGGACTAATGAAGGATGGAAATGGGTAGCTCGTAAATTATCGTTGATTGATGGAGCGTGTGTGGTTAACCGGCACATTGATTAGATGATAAATGATATCGAGAGTACCGAGCTAATTTGCATGGTTATTCACACCTTGTTTGTGATCCTCGGTATCCCAGTCACTAACTTGAAGGGCATAATCGAGATTAAACATGCCATTGAAAAGTTCAATGAATCTTAAAGATCTAGGAATTTCATTTAAAACCTAATTCGCTTAAAAATTTTGTTTTCGTGGTGGAATTGGTAAATCGTCATTTACCTACCTTCAAATTATTTACAATTGGATTACGACATCCCTCTTCCGAATTGTGAATTATTGTTTCCTAGCCTTAATATTTCATTTGGGTGTTATATTAAGGATTAAATCAACTAACTTGGATTTCTCCCCTTTTGTAGATGTCTAGTTCTGACAACTATGGTCTTCCTTATTCCTTTGGAAAAAGCTTTTCTTTAGAAGATGATGTTCCACGGCTCGATCGAGGTGAAAGATCATTCCCTTATTCCTGCATTGGTGGAACTGAAAATCATACTTCTCTTCCTCCACCTCCTCCAGTGATTCTCCCCGACCCACGTTTTCGTGAACTTGAAAAGTTCAAGGTCACTCTAGCCCTATTGGCATGCATACACCGACATGGAAACTCTATATGTGCACATGTTCTAAACATGAAGTCACACATTGACAGACTGACAATGTTGGGTGTCGTTTTCCCAAGGAAGCTAGTTGTTGACTTGGTTCTTCAGTCACTTCCCGAGTCATACAGTCAGTTTGTTATGGACTACTATATCACAGATCACAATGTGACCCTCATTGATCTGACCTATTTTCTAATTGCTACTGAAGCAGCAATGCTTTGGCACACTGGTCAAGCAAATTTGTTTCAAAGATCTACCTCCCAAATTTCCATGGACATAGGCAATGACAATGATGATCCATAAATGATTTCTTCTCCTAAGGGAGAGAAATTGACCATGGTCAAAAAGTTTGACCGTAAGAGAAAGGCCAAGTCTGATATAGTTCCACGTGTCACTCCTAAAGAGTCCATATGTTTCTACTGCCAATTGAAGGGACATTGGAAGCGAAGCTGCCTAGATTACCTGAGAGATCTAAGAGATGGTAAAGTCAAATTGAATGACTCTACTTCAGGCAAGTCCACTATTTAACTCTATTAAGTTCCTATTTATAGATTCTTAATATATGATGTGATCAGATTGCATTTTGATGTTTTGTAGGATCGAAGAAAAGGAAGGAAGCTTAAAGGAAGAGTAGGTTGATTTTGATCTGAAGAAATGGATTTCGGTCACATGGTTAAATGTTCAGAATTTGGAGCTACTACTTAAGAGTTATGATAGATTGCTTAGGAATATTTAGTAACATAGTTTTCATTTGTACTTGCGTTGTAAGGACAAGTTTTCCGCATTTTATCAATAAAATATATTTTGATTTTATCTTATTCCTTGCAATGACATTTATGAGAATTGGTGTTTATATTTATATTGTTAGCAATGTTGGAAATGGATTTGATTCTTAGTAATATAGCTTGTGGAAGTGTCATAATTTACCAAGTGAGGAAGAATTCTCGTCACCCAAGTTTTAATTGGACAGAAACTTGGAATCATGCGATTTGAATGGTGTGATGTATGAGAATCTTGATCTTTGGAAAATTAAGACTAATTCCTTGTTCACATGTATATGTGAGTCAAGTGAAAAGACTAAAGGATCTAGTACACGTTGATGTGGAGTGTTCAGATCCACCACAAAGGACGATAAAGTCTATTCGTCATGATTTACTGTTGGTTCAGTAAATATGATTATACTTACAAGATTAAGTGTAATTCTGATACCTTGGAAAAGTTTCAAAGTATAGCAGAACAAATAAGAAGAATCAATTAGGCAGAAAGATAAAATTTTCTCCAATCTGGAAGGAAAGGAGAGTACTTTAGTATCGTGTTTTATGATCATTCTAATGCTTGTGGAACCTTGTCATGGTTGATCCTCTAAGGACACCTTAGTGCATTTATATGACTAAGAAGAGGAATCGGGAATTGGTGAAATGGTTAAATCAAAAGGATGAGTCGTACTTCGTTCCAAAATCGAATTTTAGAGATATAAACTAGCTACTCCAAGTTGTACCTTAAGTAACATGTTCTAAGTAGGTTTGTAACACCTCATGAAATGTGGAGTGTAAATTTTTTCTAACTCTTGCACATTTGAAATTGGTAGTTGTGATGTTTTGGTTAAAACAAAGACCAACTAAGACCAATTGGATAAAGTGTTGTCTTGATAAGAATCCTCACTAACTCTTAAATATTTGTTTGTCAAGGAATGTTCCTTGACAGAGAATCTTATATGTCAAGAGGTCAGTGGGAGTCTTAATAGTCTTGAATAGTTTCAGGAACTAATCAAGAATACACCTTTTAGTAATCACTAGCACACGACCTGAGGTTGATAGCTTATAGTGTTGACATATTCTTGTTTCTGTGCCTATTCCAGTTGAGTTGACTATGCATGTGAGTTCTATGAGTTCTCATTTGATTGCATAAGGCAAAGCACCTTGATTCGTGAAAGTACATTGATTTGTATGGGTGAGCTGCTCAATGACTTGGAAGCACTGGTAGGCCCTTGTGTTCCCAGATGGCAAGAAATTAAGATTAAGCAAGTTCAGTCCATATGAGTTTGGATTTGTCATAAACCTTGTCTTATAATAATGGTTGGAAATGACAAATTCACATGGATAGGAACACATACACCATAAAAAATCTAAGTGGCAAGAGGTTTCTCTCTACTTCATAAAAATGATTGTGAGGAAACGTTTTCGCTAGTAGATTTTAAAGGATTAGCATTTGTGATAATTGCGTTCTCAAATTCGAGTATGACTACGAAATCCCTTTTTATAGTTCAAATTGTGAGAATTGGCAAATAGTTTGAACACTCGGGACTTATTGCTATAAGTTTTGGAAGAGTTTAGACACACACATGAGCTATCTAATGAAAGGTGTATGAGCTTGAGAAGCCTAGATAAAGACTTATTGAAGCACCACATATCATAAATCTGAACTTTGGTAAGAAATTCAATATGTATTGATTTCTAGACGTCCAACTGATTTTTGGATACATGTCAAAGCTAGTGGGAGCATAATCGTTATGCTAGTAAGAACATAATTATTATGCTAGTGGGAACATAATCATTATGATGAGTGTTGTGAGTTAGTAATGCTATTTATAAGAAACAAAGGTTACAAGTTTGCAAAGTTGCAGAATTTGGAAATTTTTTCGCTATAGTCAGATTCTAGGGAGAAGATAACTCTACTTTATTATTAATCTAAAAGTTTAGATTGAAGTTTTTATGGAACTTAATCATTAACATATATGAATAACGTGTTGAAGTAATTCAACATAGGAAATTCTATGTGTGGAAATATTATAGCAAGAGACTGGTCAAGTATCATGTCTTTATGTAAGACATTATGAATCGTATCCCATGCTATAATATTCACTCGTTCTAATTTTCCAAATGCCTAGCGCATTAAGAGGGAAAAGGACCAGAACCAGATATGACTAAAATTGTTAAACAACTATCAAGGACAATCTGAGTTTTACCAAAGATTGGTTGCGTGTGGACAGTTGGAAGTATAGTATAATCATGGAAGGGCCATATTGACATGTTCTGAGTAGAGGTAACTCTTGTTCAGAATTGATCGTCATATGGGAATATGGAAATGTTTCCATAGTGGGAGTTAGTTATTGATATCTATGTGTAAAGTTAGAAACTTTAATGCAAGAAGGATGTTAAAAGGAATGTACTTTGAATGTGAGACTTCATTTCCATGGAATTGTTTTTGTAACAAATATCCAATGAATGCTTTGTAATACAATTAGCGAAGTCTCTATGACTTTGAAGCCTTAACATTACAAAAGGATAATTGTATGTAAGTTTAGACTCTAACGGATTCTAAAAGTGGCAATAATTTGGTATTCTTACATTTTTTATAAGGATTTGGAATTGTGAAATGAGCATTATTAGAAATGTGTTCAATTGATCCTGTTTCACAAAGGAAGGACCATAGATAAACATAGTGTGCATGCTTAGAGCATGGCATAACTAATGTTTTAATTCAAGTATTTAGTTGATTGGTCGAAACATTATACAATAAATAAGGTCTAATTAATATGGTGATTAAGTAATAAGTGTTTTATTTATATTCAAAAGTTTTGAGACCATATTGGATTAGGTTATTCTTGTGTTTCACTTCGCATGTTTTACCTCCCGAATAATAGGATTATTCAAACATCCACAGTCGATCAAACTTTGGAAGTAAGCATTGAATTAAGATTGTCATGAATCCGACTGTAGATTGTCTAAGCGCTTAGACATGACAAATGTTTTCTGCAGTGTTCATGAGTACTCCTGAAATAGGAATTTGAGTATTGGATTAAACCCAAGCTCATTTAAATCACTTCATGGATTTTATCATGCGTGATTGTGATACGATAATATCTTATATTCTTGAAACGGAGACATATAGTTGTTGTTTACGAGTCGGTTATGCATTGATAATACGTTAACGCATTAGTAACTTGATGTTGTAAAACGTATTGTTGTGTGTGATTTGATGAGTAAATAGTACAAGCATGTGAGTCAAAGTTCATCCGTTCCTTTTACCCTAAATGGGATAAAAGCGATATCTGTAGGCCCCTCGATGATTTGATGATGACAAATAAAGCGATTGGCCAAGCCTGGACTGATTTGATTTGTTCAATTATTCAGTCGTCATAAATCGGAAATCCGGAAACATAACTTGGACAGAGAGAATAGTTATAATCCATATCTCATGTCCATAGGATATCTTGTAGAACGGATGAATATTTGATCCCTTATCTAAAGGACACATTACTGATATGATCAGAGTTCGACAGCGGCTTTTGATAGCTACGATTACAAATCAGATTTTGAAGTCGTACTTGCAATAATAGTTATTAGACTTATCCAAGTGGGAGACTGTTGGATTAGGAGTCTAAGCCCATAACTATAATTGGTATGTACTTGATTTGATTAGAGCATGGTCCTTTTGGGTTGCCTTCACCATAGCAACTTGATAGGATGACTAGTGGAGAGAGAGTAGAACTTATTATTTGAATAATAAATTGGTACTTAAAATGATTTTATTAATATATTATAAGATTAATATATTATTTGAAAATCATATTATTAATTAGTATTTAATCACAAATTAATTTGATATTAATTTTGGGATTAAATGAACTAATTAATAATACGGGGGTTGTTTTGCACATCATTGATAATTGTGAAACTGGGCCTAGGGACTCATTGATGGGAGTGGATGAAATTTATAGATTGGGTCTATAAGATTTTGTCCAAGGCATCTTATGGAGTTCATGGGTTGCTTTTGGCTTAAGATAGGAACTAGGGTTTCCTTATTCAAGTCCAGCTTCAAGACTAAGCAACCTAGCCCTATATAAACTCCTCAAAACCCTAGGAATTTTGGCCAAAGCTTGTAGTACTTAACCCTAGCCGATTTTCTAGTGTATTTCCTTCATCCTTTGCAATTGGTGTTTGTGACTCCATTAGAGGTGCAACACTTGGGGCACTAAACTTTTAAAGGTCAAGATCAAGCTAGGAATTCTTGTTATTACTATATAGCAAGAAAGGTAATGTTCATAACCCTTTTTCATATGTCAATTTCGAATTATATATGTTAGATCTAGGGTTATTGCTTTGGTGTTCATATTTGTATTTGTATGTTCAATAGAGAAAAACTTATATCCAAAGCAATTAGGGTCGCATGATCACATAGGAGTGTAGACATGCTCAAAACCCATCATGAACAGCTAAAACGAACCACCTACAACCCAACAGAGGTCCAACTTCAGTCTATAGCTCAAACCCAACAAGTTTAACCCATAAATAAAAATGGTCAAAAAGTCAAGGGTCAACGTGTCACAACCCTCTCCTTGGTCACGTCGCGAACACTACAAGACAAAACAGTCGCATCGTGCTTCTCAGTTATTCAATTAACTTTTACAAGGCTCTTAATCCTTTAAGTCTAAAGCCCAAATCTTTAGATTTGATTAGATAAAGGGACTTAATGGATAAAGTTTCCAACTTTATCCTTTTCTCTAACTCATGCAAACCTTAACTCTTAAATGCTACAAAATAGGGCTTGAATCCTTTGCATGGAAATAAAAGAGCCCATCTAAGAACTTTTGGGATCCTCAGTAAGTCTAGAAGTCACCCAAGACGAATCAAAAGGTTTTGGAGTTCCCTAAACTCCAAGATCTTTAAGAAAATGGACATAAAGACACCAAAATTGTCACCTAAGTCTAAAGAAATGAACTTTATGACTTACAACGTTAATAGAGGGTCTAGAAGGTGGAAACTTCAGTTGTACAAAGCTCACCCAAGCACCAAGGGTCCTGTTTCTTCAATAACAACTCAAAAAGTTCACATAATGGCTCAACAACACTCTCACAAGGCTAGGGTCTTCATGTTGGTGAAGGAGGTTGAGAATAGAGGAAGCCCTAAGAATAATATTCTTTAAATAAGGCTCAAGGCCTGAGACCTATGGTTTTAGGTTGTGACGGTTCCACATCGCGACCATCATTAGGTCATGTCACTACTTAATGGCGTAGAAAGTGTCGCCACCATTAAGTAGCCACGTTGTGACTCTCCTAAAACCACAAACCAAACTTAATTAAACCACATACCAGGAACCATGTGTGTATAATTTGAATAATCCTAAATGTGCACAAATAGAGCCGTCTTAGATTAGTCCAGAAAAAAGACGGAGGTCTTTTTTCGATCCAGTCTTGTTCCAAATCAATTCGGTCTCATCCTTTTTTTCAGATCGATCTGAGATGGGTCTATTTGGGCACTTCTAGGCTTATGTTTGTGCAAATCATGAAAAAGAAATTGGGTCGGGCTTGCTTATTCTATATTCATAAGATAAGTTGTAAAAGAAGGAATAAGAATCAAATAACTTAGGAATCCACAGAAAAAATGCAAATAGTAATAATGTACATTAACTATCGGTGTGAATATAGAAAACAAAATTTATAAATTATAATAAAAATATATCTAATTTTATTCCACATATAATAACAATATGTAGCCTAAAGATTATAAATTATTTATAAGTTTTTCTTAATAGCAAAATTTCTCAAAATAAAATGACTACTAGCATGTCAAGCACCTGGAAACAAAGTATACAAACAATGTCCGATTAACCATGAACTAGACATAAACTAAATCCCAAGATAAACTAGGATTCCAATCTAAGAAAAGAACTGAGAGAAGAAAACTATAAGTATCGAGAATCACAAATGAAACAAAACACAACCCCAACAAAGTAACTATTAGGTTACACGGTATACTTTACAATGTGCTAATCTAACACCTAAGCGCCACATCAGTTTCACTACATCATTATTCATCATAAGAAACACCCAACACTCCACATCACCACTTTTTATAAAATAAAATAAATAAAATTTCAGAGAAAGGAATAAGAGAAAGACAGTGGAGCTTCGTCGCTCAACTCGCTTCATGTCACTACCATAATGTTCATACTCTTGTTTGGGGTGGTGTTCACCATGAGTTGCCATTACCACATAAGCGACAAGTTTTTACTCCGCACCTATATTGTATAGCCTTAGGTTGTGCATTATGGTGGCATAAGAGGGAAGCGTGTAACACCCGGTTTCAGATTGGCCTTTTTAATTGGAGTTGTGGCTCAATCATTAGTTGTAATGGGGATTAGAGCTTTGGGAAAGGAAGATTTAGCCTATTTCGGATGAAGTTGCTATGATTCATGTGACCCTGTATTCAATTGTGTCTTCGGGAGCCAAGGGTATGACTGTAAATTGATATATCGGCATGTTATGCATTTAGTCTTTATTCGGAAGGTTTTAAGGCTCGGGTGTGATGCTAGGAGCGTAGGGCTTCTCGCCACCTTTTCGTGGATATAAAGTTCGTCGGAAACGGACTTAGAATGGAAGAGTTATAGCATTTTGAAGTTATTGTCAATTTTAGTCCCTAATGGAGTTTTGTGACAAAGGCAACCCATGCATGCATGGAATGCATGCGTGTGTTTAGTTGGGTACGCCCAGCGTATAAGGTCATATGGTTGCGGGTGCGGAGAGGCGTACGCCATGCGTACAAGAGGTACGCCCAGCGTAGGTTCAGAGTGCCCAAAACCCTAATTCCTCTACTTGTGCCCTATATAACCCACATTATATCCTTCCCTAAGTCATTTCAGATCAGCCTCCACCCCTTTTCACGACCATGAAACCCTAAATTACCTTGGATGAAGCTTTGAGCTTGAAAGAAGACTTTTTTTGTGTGTGTACAAGAAGAGGAGTTGGTGTTCAAGTATTGATCTTGGAAGGGAGCTTGTAGACCCAGAAAGTTCTCATATTTGTCAACCCATTGGAGGTAAAAAGCTCTTATCTTGACCTTCCATTTCATAGATCCTCTTTTGGGTTGGTTTTGGCCATTTTTAGTCTTTTGCTTGGTCTTGGTGAGCTAGGTTCATTTTGGGGACTCAAAATTGTAGATCTGGACATTCTAACGTCCTCTCTCTCATAAAGGTGCAAGCTTTGTGAATTGTTTGAGTCCAAGAATGAGTTAGGACCACCCATTAAGCTCTTTTGAGCTCTAGAGTCCCATTAAGCCATGCATGTTAGTAAAGTTGCCAACTTTACTTGAAAAGTCACCTATAGGAGTCAGACTGGAGAATTGGAGCAAGGGGTGAAGTGATTAAGTGCTTATTTGGAGAAGGTTGGACTTCAGAGGAGTACGTCGGGTGTACGTCTGGTATGTTGCGCGTACTGACCCAAAGTGGTGTACGCTGGGCGTACCATCTGGGTACGTAGGGCATACTCGGCCTGGTTGACTCACTTTGTTTTGTTGACCTTTTTGGGCCTTGGACCATGAACCAGGAGTTGGATAGGGTAGCCCTTTTTGGAGATTGGGCCTTCTTGGGTTAGGTCCAAGATATATTTGGGCCTTATTAGGCCTTGTGGGTCATTTTGCATTTGGGCTATTATTTGGGTTGTGGATTGTTGGACTATTTAAGGATGTATGCTTAGACTGGAAATAAGTTATTGGGCTTAGGGTGAGGCCCATGTAAAAGGTTGGGCCCAATTTGGAAAATTTGGCCATTAGTGGGCCATTGGTGGACCATTATGGATTTTGGAGATTTAGGCTTGATTGGTTTAGACTTGGGTCATTAATGGGCCTTCATGGATTATATAGTATGGACCTCGATGGGTCGGGGGTGAAACGGTCATTTCACCCTAAGTATGGATTATGGATCATGGTTTAGGACCCAATCGCTAATTGGGTGATATTGTTATATTGATAGCTCAAGGAGTCGCCAGGGCAGCAGTAAGGATTTCTAGCAGTGTACTTCAGCAGTACAAGGTGATTTACCATCCAGTAGAAGTGGGTCTAAGGCCACAATACCGGCCCACTAGTAGGAGTTGTTTGTTAGATAATTGTCTTTGTGATAATTATATGGGTTTGCTACTGTTTGATAAGTTTTACATGCTAGTATATTATGATGTTATGAGATTGTGGTAGTAAGGGGAATAGTCCCGGTTATCGGTCGATAGGGTCGATGGGGTAGTATAGTACCTAGCTATGCTAGACAGTATGATTATGTTATGTTTTCATGTGGTAGTTGTAGGGGTGAAATAGTCCCCGATACCCGGTTGAAATAGACCGAAGGGGAGGCCAGCACCCAGATATGCTAGGCATTCATCCGGTTGAAATAGACCGAAGGGGAGGCCAGCACCCAGATATGCTAGGCAATTACCCGGCTGAAATAGACCGAAGGGGAGGCCAGCACCCAGATATACTAGGCATTCATCCGGTTGAAATAGACCGAAGGGGTGGCCAGCACCCAGATATGCTAGGCAATTATCCGGTTGAAATAGACCGAAAGGGAGGCCAACACCCAGATATGTCTGGCTAGATATGTTATTGTATGGTATGTGGTATGATGGGGGAACTCACTAAGTTTCGTGCTTACGGTTTACAGTTTTGGTTTAACGTACTCGTTTTCAAAGGAAAGGAGCCGGCTTGATCGCAGCGCATCACACCATGTTTTCCGCACATGAGATCTTTGGGAGTACACTCTGATATGGTTCTATGATAATTTGTTTTGATTAATGACTCTTTGGTTTTGACATGAGATATTATTATGAATGTTTTTATATTGTTGGTTTTATATAATAACTTAATTAAAATGAAATTTTTGGCCTTGAATTTTGGGATGTTTCAAGTTGGTATCAGAGCCTTGGTTTGAGGGATTCGGGCATACTTTCAGGTGTGTCTGGACTCAAAGTAAGGACTTGGTATGAAAAAATTTCAAAAGTAAAATCATTTTATAAAAAGAAGTTTGAAAAGAGAAAAGAACTTTGAAAAGAACAAGGTGTGTGATGCGTGTAATCAGCCATGCTCAAGTAAGTTTTCCCCAAGATACCCATACATGTTATGATATGTTATGTTATGATATGATTATGAGAACTGCATGCTAGATTAGGGCTGAGGATCTGGGAGGATGCCTTATATGCATATTGTATGTGTTTGTAGACATGCATGCTAGTACTGATCAGTCAGTGATAGGATAGCCTGTTTAGGTTATGCCTGATTATATGAGCCTTTGAATTGCATGTACAGATTCCTGATTAGAGGATAGGATGATTTGATTGGAATAAGATGGTTAGATTATCCATTGTCTAAATGTTGCTTGCTTTGTGCTTTGTGGGACTTTTAGTAATGTGAGCTAACTATTAAGTGAATATGCTAAGTCACATGTGGCACAGGCTGGATAATCTCAGAGTGATAGATTTAACCCTATTACGCAGCTCTTGTTTGAGTCCAACCGTTCTAGGGATGGGTCTTTTACTCAAAGAATTATCTGATCTCTGTTGCATGTGGCTATATTCATGAGGTAGCTAGTTGACATTGCTAGGAATCTTTCAGCAGCTGAGGACTGGGTGGGTTTGGGAACCTAGGAAAGCCTAGAATATGTTTCAGTAGGTTAGTGGTGAGGTTCAGTGAGGCTTGGATGTATTAGTTTGAGGAAGTGACCTGGAGGATTCGGGAGGATTTCTGAGGAAAGTATGGATAGGTGTGGAAGGTAGTATTGGGCCCGTACTACTGAAAGCACAGGATCCATACTCGAATCGGTGAGAGACTTGGATAATCTAAGAAGCTTCGGGGAGAAGTTTGTGACCCGGTTTGGGGACAGAGAACGTCCTAGTTGTTGCAGCTTAGCTATTGGCAAGTGAACTAGTGAGCGTGACAAGGTGTCAGACCCTGAAGGATATGATTTCCAATAGTTGCAGATGCGAGATCGATTTGGAGCACCCTGGGAAGAGAGGGTCGTGCCAGGTGCGTATAGTAGAGGGTCCCGGAAAGAGACCCATGACTTCTGATCATCGACTAAAAGCACAGCAGAGCCGGAGTCAGTGCAACACGTACGGGAAAGTGCACGAGGGAGTTTGTCACTCCAAGGGTTTAGGCTGCTACAGGTGTGGCAGGGTTGATCATGACAGTTGAAGGTGATCAGTATTCCTCCAGATGTTGCGGGTATGTCATCTTCTACTGCTATTAGGAGGATGTTGGGAGTACATATTGCTTTGGAATTGTGAGTGAGTTTTGATAAGTCAGATCTCAGGTCGGTTTTCTGCCAGTGTTTGGGTCATCAAGGATCATATATGCCATCATGCATGCCGAAAAGTCGTTGATGAACCCATAGAGGGACGCATCTTGCGGAGTGGCTTCCGTGTGTACCGTTATCATCTCGAATCTTTGTCGGGATCTGTGCAGGAGTATTATTTAGAGGATACTCGGTCAGGGTTAGAGCGATAGTTCTCCAGTGAAGTCAGCGTTCAGTGGTTCTATCATGGTTCAGGTATGGTGGACAATTGTCTATGGAGGAACTTTGGAGTTCAGGGCACTATCGTTGCTAGGACAGGACTGGTAACATGAAGAGGGTAGTGACAGTTGCGGGGTTAGATGCATAAGTGGTTGGTCGTGGGATGTTCGAGAGAATTGTATTTTCGTATGGGCTATGTTCGGTTAGAGTTCAGTGGTGCTACAAGATTGGAAGTGGGAACGAGGATTCGTCAGCCAGAGTGAAGATTGAGGCCTTCGGTTGACAACATGGGAGATGGACTGAGGTGACAGACTGTACCAGATTTCAAGAGTACTCTTCAAGATTTCAGAGGATGGGCGATCTTAAGGTTTGACTGGTAATTGATCGTTAGCATTGGTAAGCTCAGATTATCGACAGTGGACTATTAGGAAGTAAGAAGGATTGGGAATTCTTCAATTCTCGCGTACCGTGAAGACTCAGTCGAATCTAAGTGGGGGAGAGACTTTTTGTAAGGTTCTCCAAAAGTGAGTTCTGGTTGCGCGAGGTGCAATCTCTTGGGCACCTTGTCAACCAGAAGGGTATTCTGGTCGATCCAGCCAATATAGATGTCGTGATGCAGTGGGAGATTCCGAGGTCTCCAACTGAGATTCGGAGTTTCCTGGATCTAGTGGGTTATGACCGGAGATATATTTGGGACTTCTCTGAGATTACAGTTCCTTTGACCCGACTGACCAAGAAGTCGGTGGCCATTCGCTGGGGGCATGAGCAGCAAGCAGCCTTCAAGACTCTCAGACAGCGATTGTGCGAGGCATCGATTCTCACCCTGCCAGATGGTGTAGGTGATTTCGTGTTTTACTGTGACGCTTCGATCACGGGCATGGGTGCAGTACTGATGCAGTGGGGTCACGTGATAGCAGGTTTCGGGAACCAGGTTAGAGCTCCAGTTAGGACTCAAGTTCAGCTCTCAAGTTCAGCTGAGTGTCAGGTCGAGTGTGTGTTCGAACCGACTTGGGCAGTGTTGTAAGACTACGGGGGTAGCCGTAGCATTCACTAGCAGTCAGATAGTTTGGACAGTTTTGTAAGACTACCGGGGTAGCCGTAGCATTCACTAGCAGTCAGATAGTTTGGACAGTATGGTAAGACTACGGGGGTAGCTGTAACATTCACTAACAGTCAGATAGTTTGGACAGTGTTGTAAGACTACGGGGGTAGCCGTAGCATTCACTAGCAGTCAGATAGTTTGGACAGTGTTGTAAGACTATTGGGGTAGTCGTAGCATTCACTAGCAGTCAGATAGTATGGAAAGTATTGTAAGACTACGGGGGTAGCCGTAGCATTCACTAGCAGTCATATAGTATGGAGAGTGTTGTAAGACTGCGAGTGTAGCCGTATCATTCACTAGTGGTCAGGTAGTGTGGGAAGTGTTGTAAGTCTGTGGGTGTAGCCATAACATTCACAAGGGTTAGCAGATAGTGCTAGAGTGTTGTAAGTCTGCGGGTGTAGCCGTAGCATTCACGAGGTTGATAGATAGCTTGAGCGCGTTGTTAGGACGCGGAAGGAACATGAGTACCCACCAGTTTGGGTGCAACAGTGAGGATATGGAAATCCACAGATTGGATTTCGGAATTACCCAGATGGATTAGATCTGGTTGAGCCAGTGATAAGACTGTAGGAGCGACACTACAGTTATAAGATCAGGGAAGCAAGGGACTGCTTAAGGACGTGTGAGATAAGGCTATGATTGGTCAGGTAGCAATCACTTTTAGTCTTGGATTTAATGATGATAGGATTCGACGCATGGACCCGATCGGTTAGATCAGAAGGTTGTTAGGGCCACCGTGGCATGATAACTAGTGGCAACTAGTTCTAGAGAAGGATTTCGTTCAGAAGTCGTGTGAGGCGACTAAGTGGGAGTCTTTTGGCTCCGAAGCCGGGCCGGAATCCGACATTTAGATAATTGGCGAACGAATTGAGACCCGGAAGGTCTCGGTAGAATTTGGGAAAGCAGTCATGAGACAACATACTGATTCAGGCAGTTCGGTGTTCGGGCAGTTTCAGCGTTTGGGCAGTGTGAGTAATTGTGTTCTAGGTTGCAAGTACGGACGGAGTAACTGATCGATTGGGAAGCAATAAGTCACTCATCGTGGGATTAAATAATCTCATAATAGTTTATTTGACTCTGTTGCGCAGCTCTCATATGAGTCTAACCGTTGCAGGAATGGATCTTCTACTCGAAGGATTATCTGATCCTTCTGTCAGGTTTAAGTGTTCTATAGCCGTTTATGGACAGTGTGTAACATCCCGTTATTTTCTGTTTGTAAAGTCAACTCTATTCTACCAAAGTCAAACAAAAGTCAACTAAAGTCCTTTTTTATTATTTGGATTTTATTAAGGTTTCGTTAATAACCTTTATTTGCTAAAATTCTTATAATATTCATAGTTGAATGTGTAAGGAAAAGGCTTGTATCTTTTGACTTTTATAGAAAAAGATGCCTCCTCGTAGAAATCCAAGACGTAACATTGTTAATGAAGCACCGGTGCCACCTCAGCCACCACCTCCTCAGTTCGACCCCGCTATGTTCCAAGCGGCGGTCACGGCGGCTGTAGCGGCTGCCATGTCTCATATAAATACTCTTGGTGCTAGTGGGTCGGGAGCTGGTGCACATCCTTCTAACCATGGCGAGAGTCATGGGCACTCACGAGAGTGCACTTATAAAGATTTTTCCGATGCCAAACCCAGGACCTTTAATGGAACCGGAGGAGTTATGGCATTAAGACAGTGGATAGAAAAGACAGAAGCAATTTTCAAAATCTGCTCCTGTCCTGAGGGCAGCAAGGTCAAGTTCGCTGCTTGTACTTTTTCAGATAGAGCTTTAACGTGGTGGAATGGCCATGTTAAGTCACTTACTTTGGTAGTGGCTGATTCGATAAGCTGGGAGAACTTCAAAGCCATGCTAACGCGGGAATACTGTCCGCGAGGAGAAGTTCAGAAACTCGAGCAGGAACTCTGGGGTCTTATGATGGTTGGTTCTGATATATCAACCTATACTAGTAGATTCTGTGATCTGGCAATTCTTTGTCCAGATATGGTTGCTCTGGAGAACAAGAAGATTGAGAGATATATTTGTGGATTGTCGCTCCAAATTCAGTCAAGTGTGTTAGCTTCGAGGCCTGTTACTTTTGACAATGCCAAGGAACTAGCACAATCTCTTATCGACCACGGAGCTCGTAAAAACTCAGTGGTTGTTGCACCAGAACAACCAAAGGGAAACAACAACAACAACAATGACAACAACAACAACAACAACAACAACAACAACAACAACAAGAAGAAGGGTAGGAACAAGAGGAAGGGCAAGTTTCCACAGGATTCCTCAAAAAAGCAACAGCTAGTTACAGTCAATGCTGCTACTGTACCTGCTGCTATTCCTGTTAACCCAGTACCAGCTAAGCCTTAGCTGGTAATCTCCCCAAGTGCAACAAATGCAATTTTCACCATAATGGAAATTGCAGAGAAATGCAGTGTCGTAACTGCAACAGAAAAGGGCATACCGCTCGATTCTGTAGAGCACCACCCCAACCACTTAACCAAGTACCTGCTGTTGGAGTAGGTCAAGCGTGCTATAATTATGGTGAAGTAGTACATTTCAAGAAAAATTGTCCTAAAGTTGGAAATGCTGGTGGAGTTGGGAGAATTTTAGCCTTGGGTCACGAAGAAGCAGTGGCAAACCCAGCTGTAGTCACGGGTACGTTCCTTCTCAACAACACTTATGCATGCATTCTATTTGACTGTGGTGCTGAGAAGAGCTTTGTGAGCCATAATTTCAAACACTTGCTAAATCAAAACTCCCAACCATTAAAGGAAACATTCACAGTCGAAATGGCTAACGGGAAATCCGAATCCACCAACGATATATACATAGGATGTACTCTTACTTTGAATAACTTTTCATTCCCAATAGACCTTATGCCGGTCTCTATCAAAATTTTCAACGTCATAATAGGTATGGATTGGTTGTGTCCTAACCATGATGACATTCTATGTTATGAAAGAGCCATTCGTCTGAATTTGCCAACTAACGAAACACTTGTTATTTACGGCGACAAACCCGGAACGAACCTCCAGATCATTTCTTGCATAAAGGCACATAAGTACCTTCACAAAGAGTACTGTGCTTTCTTAGCACACGTGGTAGACAAAAAGCAAGAAGTGAAATACATATCGAGCATTCCTGAAGTATGCAATTTTCCTGACATTTTTCCCGATGATCTTCCAAGAGTGCCTCCCGAACGACAAGTCGAATTCCGAATCGACTTAATTCCAGGGGCTACGCCTGTAGCAAAATCTCCCTATCGTCTTGCACCTTCTGAAATGCAAGAATTATCCAGCCAACTTAACGAACTCCTTAGTAAAGGTTTCATAAGACCAAGCTTCTCACCATGGGGAGCACCGGTTTTGTTCGTGAAGAAGAAGGATGGATCATTCCGTATGTGCATAGACTACCGCGAGCTGAATAAACTTACCATTAAGAATCGATACCCTTTGCCTCGTATTGATGATCTGTTCGACCAACTTCAAGGTGCGAGCTACTTCTCAAAAATAGACTTAAGATCCAGGTATCACCAGTTACGGATTTTAGAGGATGACATTCCCAAAACCGCGTTCAGAACTCGTTATGGTCATTATGAGTTTGTAGTGATGCCATTTGGATTGACGAATGCACCTGCTGTGTTCATGGATCTAATGAACAGAGTGTGTCGTCCATTTCTGGACAAATTTGTCATAGTCTTCATTGATGACATCCTTATCTACTCAAGAAGTGAAGAGGAACATGGCCAACATCTTCGTCAAGTTTTGCAAACTCTTAGATCAGAGAAACTTTATGCAAAGTTTTCAAAGTGTGAATTTTGGATCAGGAAGGTTGAATTTCTAGGTCACGTGGTCAGTTCTGAAGGAATACACGTTGACCCTTCCAAAATTAAGGCAATTGAAAACTGATCAGCACCCAAAACACCTACAGAAATCCGTCAATTCTTAGGTCTTGCCGGCTATTATCGTAGATTCATCCAGAATTTCTCTCGAATAGCTAAACCTCTTACCACCCTGACGCAAAAGGGTGTAACATTTAGCTGGGGAGAGAAGCAAGAAACAGCGTTCCAAACGCTGAAACGAGCTGTGTGTAGTGCACCAATCATGTCTCTTCCTGAAGGGACAGAGGATTACGAAGTGTACTGTGATGCTTCTAATCAAGGGCTTGGATGTGTTCTTATGCAAAGAGGAAAGGTTATATCATATGCCTCAAGACAGCTAAAGACACATGAAGTCAATTATACAACACATGACCTTGAACTAGGAGCAGTAGTATTTGCTCTGAAGATCTGGAGACATTACTTATATGGAACGAAATGCACAGTATTCACAGACCATAAAAGTCTTCAGTATATCTTCAATCAGAAAGAGTTGAACATGAGACAACGACGATGGGTGGAGCTACTGAACGACTACGATTATGAGATTCTTTATCACCCTGGTAAAGCTAACGTAGTGGCTGACGCCCTTAGCAGAAAAGAATACTCGGGACGCCGAGTAAAGTCGTTGACCATGACAATCCATTCACATCTGTCCACACAGATCAGAGAGGCTCAACTTGAAGCCTTAAAACCTGAAAACATGGCACGTGAAGCCTTGAGAGGAATAGATAAAAACTTCAAAGTCAGGGATGATGGAGTCTATTGTTTCATGAACCGGATCTGGACACCAAAGTTCGGTGGTTACAGAGACATAGTCATGAACGAAGCACACAAAACCCGATACTCCATTCATTCAGGTTCAAACAAGATGTATTTGGACCTCAAGAAACTATACTGGTGGCCTAACATAAAGGCTGAAATTGCTACTGTAAGTCCCTAATCTGCTTGTGTATCAATCAGATCCAATTGATGGTGCGAAATCCCAATCAAACGGATGATGTCAGATCAAATAGAAGAGAAGGAGAAGAATAATAATATGAATCTCAATGTATTAATGAATATAATGATGATCCTTTACACGAGATTCACACACACTAACACACACTTGTTCTTCTCTCTAGTTTCTCTCTCTAGAACACCTTCAAATGCACACACTTAAGCTCCTCTAGTGTTCATCCTTCACATGCACTCAATCACCCTATATATATATATATATATATATATATATATATATATGGACCTAAGGCCAAGCCCAAAATACAAATAATCCAATGCTCGGTCCAAGCTACAATTAATCCTATACTATTTTTGGCCCAAATAATAAAAACAATAAATGCTTAGAAAAGCAAAGTATAAACCATATTTTTGACCCAACAATCTCCCCCTTGGTTTATAGCTTTTTTTTCTTTTCTTAAATGACCCAACAAGCTCCCCCAAAAAAATAGCTGGCTTTCTTGTTAATCTTCATCGAGAGCTTGGCTTCAGCATTTATCTTCAATGAATGACTTCATCTTGAGCACTTGAGCTTTTCTTCAGAATTTGGCATTGAACGCACATTCGGTGAGGAGGCTTGATGTACTGATTCTTGAAAGATAGCACTTTCAGCTTGAGAATCTTCAGAGAGAACATCAGAGAGAACAAATCTTCTGGATCACTTCAGCAGGTTCAAGATAGCAGCGGACTGATTGAGGAGGCTTCAATGCAATCCGTCATATAATCTTCAATTTCAGCTTCACCTTGCTTCTGGGGTTGAAAGATTGAATGTCGAAAGAATAATCTTCATTTCTTGCTCCTTCGAATGAGAATTCTTCGATGATCACGGATCCTTGGCTCAGAAATCTTCGACACAAACTCCATGAGTTTCATCTTCACCTGAATTCACTTTTCAAGACAAAACAAAACTAAAAGAAAAATTTAGCACAAAATATTTTTGGATTTTTCATATTTTTTGAAAAAGAAATAAAACAGAAATAACACTATTTTTGGATTTTTAATTTTCTGATTTTTGTTTGGTTTTTAAAATTTTTAATTCTCCCCTAATATTTAAATTAGAAGAAACTATGAACAAATTTAACAAAAATAAAATGATATCTAACTTTAAGAGTGATTTGGGATCAAAGTTTTTAGACAGCCTTTATCCGTTTATCAGTACCTCTCCCTTCATGAATAGATCTGGTCAATCGCCGGTATTGTGGTCCACTTAAACACGAGAGATTGTGACAAAATTAGGACATACTATAAGTGACAAGACAATGTGATCCTAAGTTCCTAGATAATATTCCTTAAGGACCATTCAGCTAACGACGACCAAAGATATTGTTGTCCACCTAAATTGAGCAGCGAGATCAATAGACAATCTGTGAGTGTTCAATTTTAATTGTACTAGAACATGGTTCCCGCTTCCTGATATGCTCCAGTAATCAAGGACTTCCAGAATACTCCTTACATCGGGTGAGCAGACAATCATTAAGAGATAAGATAGATTTAGAATGCATATGCTATACACCCAGGTCGGATCTCTTCCAATCTCGCAGAGGGTGAAACATATGACTAACTGAAGTTTTTAGAGGGATTGAGAAAAAGATTGATGCATATACTGTGTACCAGGTCGGATTGTGAGTCACGCAAAAGAGACAGTATATGGCTAACAGATAGAAAGAATTGCATAGATAGAAGATGCAGAGAAATAGAATTGCATATGTAACAGTCCAGGTCGGATTATGAGTCATGCAGAGGAGGTAACATATGACTAACAGACAGATAGAGAAAGAAAACAGTTTTCTACAGACCTAATTCATCGGAATTTACCAGTCGCCCCATCAATACCGGAATTAAGGACAAAATCCGCTCATCGAGGAAAAGTTAATCCACAGTTCTAGATACGGATTACTTTAATGTGACCGGTGGATTATCATGTATATCTCCCTGCTCAACCTATCCAAGCGTCGTATTGTCAGGATAAATGGATCTAACTAGGTCAAGATTTGTCAAGTCTATGAATTTCTTAAGTTCAACTCTGCCTAGTCAAGTCCATTTAGAATCTTTCGTGCCTACCGGCGCATCAAACCCAGAGCATAGACCCTTCAACTTTGGGTACATTACGCAGACTTAGATTGCCTGTTATCACTTGATAATATCACTTCCCAAAACATCTCCCTCAAACTCATTTCATAACCAACATATTTTTGGATTTTCTGATTTTCTAATTTTTGTTTTGTTTTTATTTCTCCCCCTAAATTTGTGCATAGGAGAGAAACGAAAGTAAATGCGCAAATTTAAACTATCCTAAAACAAAAATTAGTCTTTAAAGCGAATCAGCTTAAGAAAAACTCAGGAGTATAGAGAAGAAAACTCAAACCGTAAGTCACCGATTGAATTTGCATCCAGAAGGTCTGAGAACAGCACGCGTAATCTCAGAACAGATTCGAAAATTCTTCATGTCATTAAGCACAAACCCCACGAGTGATCCCTTCCTTTCTTCCCTTCCCGTAAAGGACACATACTCCCAAACAAAGTTATGAATGTTGTACAATTGAGAGATGTCCCCTATCATGTGCCTAGAATAGCCACTACCAACAAACCGAAGTCTGATGATATGCCTCCATAGCTGCTCCGACACAGAGCGGAATTAGTTGGTCTTTGGAACCCAGTCCATTTTGAAACTGGGTTGACCTTTTTCATCCTTGCACGGTACTTTCTCCCATGACATATCCTGTTTATCACAAACAGAAGATGAAGAAATATTAGAATCGTTAGAAGATTTGGGAGAGTGAGCCTTTGGAACCCATTTGTAGTTGGGTTTAACCCATTTCTTTTTCGATCCGATGGGTGGCTCAGTACTAGCTTTTGATCTTGATTTTGGCCGTTGAGATGACTTTTATTTTGGCTTCACGGGAGCATCTCTTGGATTTGGCTTCTTGGTCGGCATTCCCTTATTGCCCTTGGGATTCGGATTCTTGGCCTTGTAGGTTTGATTCTTGGCTTTCTGTGCGTTCCAGTCACCATGGTCTGAACGTGACCTTGAGGGGTTTCTTTTGGAGTATCTCCCTCTTGGCGCGTTCTGCCAGCCTTGTGCGTAGTAAGGAACGTATGCGCGATTTGGACAGTTTCTGGCAATGTGTCCAGGTGTTCCACAGTGAAAACATGTCTTTTTCTTCACTGTGAAGTTGTTTCTTCCTGCCCCTGGTGGCCTATCCTTGCCTTGTCTCTTATTTTTCCCACAAGCACAATTACAACAGGCACTCTGTTTCACTGGATTTGGTGGCCTGTATTTCTCAACAGCAGGTTGATCAGAAACAGCTGAGTTCGAAGCAACAGATTCAGAGTTCAAGGAGATGTTGGTTTGTTCAATGGTTTTCTCCTTGTTCTCATCTTTTGCTACTTTACTTGCACATGAAGCAGAAACATTAGAATTTTCAACCTGAATACCTCCTGAAACAAAACCAGTTGGTTTGCCATATTGAAGATGTGTCTCCCTATCAATTTCTTCCTGTGTCGTAGGGATGGATGTGTAGTTATGATTGAAAGGTGGAGGAACACTATCATACCCTAGACCCTTGTTTTGATTATCTTTAAATTTTAATTGGGTTTCAAATAAGGAATCGACTGTCTTACTTGACGCGGTATAATTTTTGAAACTAACATCTATTTTTCCACACTTAATTTTCAAGGCGTCAAGTTCTTTGGTTACAGCATCAAGTTGTCTCTTAATATAGTCATAATTTTCACACTTGTTGCTGAATTCTTCCTGAAGCTTCCTAAAGTCCTTTATTTTTGTTTCTAACTGGGCCTTTAGGGGTTTCTGTCCTTTCCTGAGTTGATAACCTTCATATCTCAGGTCCTCAACTTCTCTTTTTAATAAATCATTATGTTCACGAAGAAGTTTAATCGTAGCTTCACATGATTGAGAACATGAAACTTCACATGATTGAGAACATGAAACTTCATTGACCGGAAGGTTTGCGGAACGCATTGTTTTTCCACACTTCAAAGCGTCAATTTCTTCAATTATATCAGCTAGACTAAGACGATTGAGATCTTTTGTCTTCTTGATGACAGACACGTTCATATCCCACGATTTCGGAAGTGAATTCAATAGCTTTTTGTTTATCTTAGATTTAGTCAAGAAGATCCCAGCTATATTCATCTCAGTAGAAAGTGTAGTAAATTGCTTCAACTGAGCTTCCAGGGTTTCTCCAGGGATATAATCGAACATGTTGAAATTTTGTCTTAACATATCCTGACGACTCTCTTTCATGTCTTCAATTCCCTTGTAGACCTCAAAAACCATTAAAAGTCAAATTTAAAGAGTCAAGCTTAAAAGTCAAACTTAAATTTAAAAATGTCCTTTGACTATAAACCTCAAAAGTCAACCTCAAAAGTCAAATTTAAAAAGTCAAACTCAAAAGTCAAACTTGAAAAGTCAAACTTAAAAGTCAAACCGAAAAGCTAAATTTGAAAATTTAAAAGTTAAATGAGAAAGTCAAAGTTTAAAGTCAAAGGTCAAATTTTAAAAGTCAAAGTCAAAATTTTAAGGAAAAAGTCAAAAATTAAAAACTAAATTTTTGGTTGAAAAAGTAATTTAAAAATAAAAGATTTTGAATTTTAGGTTGAAAGTGTCAATTTTCGAAATTAAAACAGCGAAAATAAGATATTTGAATTAAAAACGGAAGGAATTTAACATCTAGCAAGCTAGATAAGTTGGAGGTGGCGCTGGTTGATGAATGGGAGGGCGTGAGTTTGATTCCTGGCCGCTCCAAATTCGCTCCCCCCTCTTTTTTTAAGTGAAGGCTGCTGAACGAACAAGAGATGTTGCTGAACGAGACGAGGCCGCAAACTCCAGCGACCATAAACACGTTTACCGCCGTAAACTCCGGACCGTAAACCCTTCAAAGACCGTAAACTCTTCAAGGACCGTAAACACAGCTGCAGATCGCGAAAAAAACGGCGTTTTTCACTATTTTTGCTCCAAAACTCGATCAAAAACTCTTTTTTATGAAAAACACGAAGAACAAACCCCCCCTAATTTTCAGAGATCTATCCAAAACCGCAAGAATCTTTCCAAAATAAGATCAAATCGGCTCCAGATCTGACAAAGATGAGTGATACAATCCAAGCTCTGATACCAATTGTAAGTCCCTAATCTGCTTGTGTATCAATCAGATCTATTTGATAGTGCGGAATCCCAATCAAACGGATGATTTCAGATCAAATAGAAGAGAAGGAGAAGAAGAATAATATGAATCTTGAATGTATTGTTGATATGAATTAAGTTCCTTACACAAGATTCACACACACACTAACACACACTTGTTCTTCTCTCTAGTTTATCTCTCTAGAACACCTTCAAATGCACACACTTAAGCTCCTCTAGTGTTCATCCTTCACATGCACTCAATCACCCTATATATATATATATATATATATATATATATATATATATATATATATATATATATATATATGGACCTAAGGCCAAGCCCAAAATACAAATAATCCAATGCTCGGTCCAAGCTACAATTAATCCTATACTATTTTTGGCCCAAATAATAAAAACAATAAATGCTTAGAAAAGCAAAGTATAAACCATATTTTTGACCCAACAGCTACCTTTGTGGGCAAGTGCCTTACTTGTTCAAAAGTCAAGATAGAATATCAGAAACCTTCAGGTTTATTGCAACAACCTGAAATCCCTGAATGGAAGTGGGAGCGGATTACAATGGATTTCATAACCAAGTTACCCAAGACATCGGGTGGTTATGACATTATTTGGGTAATCGTCGATAGATTAACCAAATCTGCACACTTCTTACCATTCAAAGAGACAGACAAGATGGAGAAGCTAACAAGAACCTACCTCAAGGAAATCGTTAGACTGCATGGTGTGCCAATATCTATTATTTCTGACCGAGATAGTAGATTCACTTCTCGTTTCTGGCAGTCTTTACAAAAATCTTTGGGAACTAGGCTGGACATAGGGGTGAGCAAAAACCGAACCGACTAAAGAAAAATTGACAAAACCGCAATAAACCGCAACTGAAAAACCGAAACCGATGCAGAAACCAATGGTGCAGATTTAATTTTTGCAAAAACCGAAGGTCAACGGTGCGGTGCGGTTTCTATCCTAAAAACCGATCCACCAAAACCGAACCGCACCGCAAGCGTGTATAGTAATAAATCAATCAATGTATATTATATACATGCTATTTAAAATACTTATAAACGATAATATATTTATTATATGTTTATTTTGTGTTTGTGTAAGACTATATGGGGTGCAAAAGAAATATTCTATTGTTAGCCAAATGTACTAATCGATTACATGTAATAAGCTTGTAACAAATTAAGTCAAAATCAACCAACCTTCAATTATTAATTAGTTTGTGATAGTAGTCACAAGTTGTATTTTAAGCGACTTACAATTTTTGATTATGTAATTTTGTTTTGAGCTGAAAATGAATGGTTTAAAAAAAACAGCACAATACAAGCTTACATGCACATGGTTTTCAGTTCTTACAGTTATAAAAAACGCACCAAAAAACATAAAAAAAATTGCACCAAATTCTTAACACGGTTTAAAACCGAAACCGCACCGATACAAACCGAAAACGCATTTAAAAACCGAAAAACCGAACCATTGCAAAACCGCACCCAACGGTTTTAAGAATGCAAAAACCGTACCATGCGGTTTGCGGTTCGGTTTGGTCTGAAAACCGCACCAAACCGCACCATGCTCACCCCTAGCTGGACATTAGTACATCCTACCATCCACAAACTGACGGACAAAGTGAGAGGACAATTCAAACTTTAGAAGATATGTTGCGAGCTTGCGTGATAGATTTTGGTAAGGCGTGGGATACTCATTTAACCCTTATCGAATTCTCTTACAATAATAGTTATCACACTAGCATAAAGGATGCTCCTTTCGAAGCTCTCTGTGGCCGCAAGTGCAGATCACCTCTGTGTTGGGCTGAAGTGGATGATACGCAACTAGCTAGAAGTCAAGTTCCTGATAGTACTCTCACTGGTCCGGAAATCATTCGCGAAACCACGGAGAAAATCGTACAAATCCGGGAGCGACTTAAAGCTTCGAGAAATAGACAGAAAAGCTACGCCGACAAAAGAAGAAAACCTTTGGAGTTCCAGGTTGGTGACCGCGTCATGTTAAAGGTCTCACCCTCGAAGGGCATGATACGCTTTGGAAAGCGTGACAAGCTATAACATCCCGTTATTTTCTATTTGTAAAGTCAACTCTAGTCAACCAAAGCCAAACAAAGGTCAACTAAAGTCCTTTTTATTGTTTGGGTTTTTAATTAAGGTTATGAAATACCTTTATTTGCAAAAATCCTTATAATATCCATAGTTGAAATTGGAAGGAAAATGTTTGAAAAACCGAGAAACTTTGCATACTATTCATCGCCTCGGACCGCAAATACTTCGGGCCGCAAAGAGTTTCCGGCCGTAAACTCTTCGGACCATAAACTCCTCGCAGGCCGTAAACGAGGCTTCGGCCGTAAACACTTCGCCGACTTCGGACCGCAAACTCCTCGGCCGTAAACCCTCGCATATATATATATATATATATATATATATATATATATATATATATATATATATATATATATATATATATATATATATATATATATATATATATATATATATATATATATATATATATCCTTCATTTTTCCTTCATTTCTCATATCATCCAGTCAAGAACTATCAAATTCTCTCAAGTATCATCAAGAACACTTCTAATTCACACCAAATATATCTTCAAGAACACGAAGAACACATACTAGTTCTTTAGACCGTGAACACCTCATTCAAGCTTCAAAACGTAAGTATCCTTCCGTATACTAGTTATTCTATAGAAACTCATAACATACACCCTTGAAGTCAACCATTTCCCAAGAACATAAGAGTTTACGGCCATGAGCATCTCCTTTGGCCGTAAACTCAAGATCTTCTTAGGCCATGAACATCTCCCTTAAACGTAAACTCCTATGAAGAACATCATTGGCCGTAAACTCCCCTTGGCCGTAAACACCAAAGGTGTGGCCGTAAACTCCAAGGAGTGGCCATAAACTCCATTTGATTCAATCACATGTGATTGTAACATTTCAATCTAAGTGATTCCTATTCCCTAAGATGGTTTCTTAATATAATTAGTTGTTTAAACACTAATTATATCCATATATGTATCATTATATGTTTAATAGGATCCATTGTGTTCAAGACTTCACTTGACACTTAGCATCCTACACCGACATTACATTTGAATAACTTACTACAGGTGAGTTCATACCCCCATATTTTCATAGTTTTTACTGTTTTAAGGGGGGGGGGGATACAAGTCTAACACAAAGATTTTGTGTTATAAACAAGTGATTTTCAAACATCTTATTAAATGAATTTCAATAATCATCAAATCAAATGATTTTCTATGCTTGTTTTAAAATGACATCAAGTCACCAAAATGAATTTCAAAATATCAAACTTCTTTTAAATGTTTTTATAAACTTATATTTCTCCCAAAAATCATACTGGTATACATATATTTATATAAATAAGATTTAAAAGGCTTAGGACTGATAACTCACTTTGGTTCCTTTTCCTTGTTTGGATGTGGGATTATAAGCATCAGTTATTTGTCTGAGTGTCATTTAAATTTTACTTATATATAATTGTATATGTATACAAGTATAAAAGTTTGTTCAATTAGTTTCAATTACCCTTTGTAACAAGTTGAGCAAGGGGTTGCATTCATACTAAGTATCAATACAGAAAGTACTTATAATATATAATAGGTATAATTTATAATTCATAGAACATTAATTCACAATTCAAGTATTCTAGAATACATTGTTTTACAAGAACAAAGGTTTGACTCAAAACTAGTCAAGACTATACATTCTTTTAGATACATGTTAAGAATACTAATTCAAGAACATACTATCAGTCATTATTTCAGAATGATTGGATTTTTCATAACTATTATACATGTAACGTTTATATGCTTTTATGAGTCAAGTAGTACAGGTTGTTTAATTCATTTAAAAAATATAGTAAAGTCCTCACATTATAACCAGAATCTCAAGCCGGGGATCGAAAGAATGTGTGTATAGATCTATATTGGGATTGACAACCCCGCACTCGGACTGCTAGCTACAGTCAGACATACACGCCTGTGAGTGACAAATTGTTATCAACATGTTTTCAGTGCACTCATAGCGTTGGGTCAGGCCATCTAGTCAGTATGGTTATAATAACTCATTAAAAGATATTAACAATACGTTACTGTATAATCAACTAAACTTATGTACTTTTTCAAAGTACTAGTTTACAAGAGACAGTTTACAATAATACATTACAGTTTACAATAACAGTTGGTGAAAACCAGATATACTCTCAGATACAAGTTTACAAAAGGATTACAAATACAAAACATTGGTTTACAATTAGAATAGTTTTATACAACAAAAACTACTTTTCATATACAGCAGAAAATATAGGATTTTCTGGAAACAGTTTACATATTCAAGAAACATAAAACATTTATTTCCAAACATAAATACTTATGCACTCACTCAACTTTATGTTGATACTCTCTTTTCAAATTACTTGTATTCTCAGGGAACCAGTAGACAGGTACACCCCGAGCTTTTGAGAAGATGGAGCTATTTATGTGTTGTCTTCTTCTTTTGTACAACTATTTAGTTTCAGTATACAATGTTGAAACACATGTAAATATTTATACTTTTTAAATACAGTGGTTGTTTGTACTTTGATTACTATAATGCATGTGTTGTGATACTACAAATGAAGTCCTCCACCCCCGGACGTTTCCGCCGTCTGGTTTGGGGGTGTGACAGATTGGTATCAGAGCATTGTTTATAGTGAACTTAGTATATCAATCCATGATATACAAACTATAAATACATTTGGGGCTAAGAGCTCTGACGACAAGTATACTTTTAAAATTTTAAGTATTTTTACAAGAAGTATACTAACACTCATATCTACAAGTACAGTATCACAATCATATGAACTTAAAAGTATTTGGATGTTGAACATTACAGTCAAACCTTGACAGTTATGTAATCATATCTGGGATTAATATAGCCTGATCAACTATATTGATTTGAGATATGACCAACATGTGTTTGGGAGTGATAGTGGTGTTGTGACATGTCTAAAACTTACCATACAAATTCAGAAGAACTCTAGAACAAAACATAAAGATTAAAATACTATAGGAGTATTTTAGGCACTATATACTAAAAACAAACATGTGAAAACAATAGAACAATTAAGGGTAGAACTATAAATATTAAGGGTATAATACAATTATATATAATTAAGGTTATATAGACTTAGAATATGTGATCTAGCTTCATTTCCTGTTCCTTGTTTGGTTGTGGATTTAGAGCCAGGTCATTTAATCGAAGGTCGATTATACCCAAGTTATATATAATTAGTATACACTTTATAGTTATAGTAACACCTAGAACAAGTCATACAGAACACATTATTTGATAACTGTGAGTCTTCTCGTAAAAACTTATATCCTTAATCAATCGTTACTAACTATATTCTATATCTCTTATCCCTATTCTCGCTTAGATAACAATGGTTGGATTTCACTTACCTGGAGACCCGTACTTTCCCGATCAAGGAAAAGATGTAGAGCCAGAAGAAAATCAAGAAATTCCCTTAGATGATGATTTTGCAGAACATTTTCCTGAAGACAATGATTCCGAATCAGAAGCTTATAATCCACCACCAGTAGCCCAAAATCCTAACCCTCGTCCGACTTTCCAAGGTCCGACACCTCCGTGGGTAGAAAGCTTAGAAACATGGAGTCAAGAACAGGGTCAACCTATCCCATACAATGGAGACAGAAGCTTCTACAACCTGGGCGAAGGAGGCTCAGCAGACAGAGTCGTGCCAATTCTAGTTCGCAGGGTTGCTCGAAATGAAATTCAGGGTAGAACAGCCATCAACCAAATCAGGGAAGTTGATGCCAATGCGAGAATTAATACAATCTGTATTCGTCGTCTTGAATATGCTGGCGAGAGAGCTACGAGAGACAATGAGTATTTACTGCAAGAGTTAGCTGAAACTCGAGCTGAAGTCATAGAACTCCGAGCACGTCTGACAGTATATGAAAGACATTTGCTTGCTATGGAGCGTCAACTAGCTGAGTTGAGGTTTCATCCAAGAGATACCCGTCGCCAGTAGAAGATGCTCTACTAGTTTCCTAATTACTCTTTTGGTTATAGTCAAGTCTACGGATAGGTTCTAGCGTTATATTTCATGTTTTTCAGTAAGACCACAGAAATTTTAATTTTGGTAGGTCTGTATGATGTCGATGTTTTCCCAGAATTTGGTGTATTATAGACCTGTTTACGGTCAAGTTTTCCACACTTTATGTATTCAATATGCCAATTTAAATCGACATGCATTTTCATAATCTTTAAAAAATAACCATTCAATTTTATATCATTCTGTTACAAGTTGTACTTGTCGTAGACTTCTATTTCCAATTCATTACAAGATTCATGTTGAACTATATGTTTTAGTTCAAGAGATATCAAAATTCATATTCACTCTTGATATCATACCATCCTTGTATCTTTTGACTTTTATAGAAAAAGATGTCTCCTCGTAGAAATCCAAGACGTCACAATGTAAATGAAGCGCCAGTACCACCTCCGCCACCACCTCCTCAGTTTGACCCCGCTATGTTCCAAGCGGCGGTCACAGTGGCTGTAGCGGCTGCCATGTCTTATATTAATACTCCAGGTGCTAGTGGGTCTGGAGCTGGTGCAAATCTTTCTAACCATGGTGAGAGTCATGGGCACTCGCGAGAGTGCACTTATAAAGATTTTTCCAATGCTAAACCCAGGACCTTTAATGGAACCGGAGGAGTTATGGCATTAAGGCAGTGGATAGAAAAGACAGAAGTAGTTTTCGAAATCTGCTCCTGTCCTGAGGGCAGCAAGGTCAAGTTCGCTGCTTGTACTTTTTCAGATAGAGCTTTAACGTGGTGGAATGGCCATGTTAAGTCACTTACTTTAGTAGTGCTAATTCGATAAGCTGGGAGAACTTCAAATCCATGCTTATGCGGGAATGCTGTCCGTGAGGAGAAGTTCAGAAACTCGAGCAGGAGCTCTGGGGTCTTACAATGGTTGGTTCTGATATATCAACCTATACTAGTAGATTATGTGATCTGGCAATTCTTTGCCCGGATATGGTTGCTTTGGAGAGCAAGAAGATTGAGAGATATATTTGGGGACTGTCGCCCCAAATACAGTCAAGTGTTTTAGCTTCAAGGCCTGTTACTTTTGACAGTGCCAAAGAGCTGGCACAATCTCTTATCGACCATGGAGCCCGTCAAAACTCAGTGGTTGTTGTGCCAGAACAATCTAAGGGAAACAACAACAACAAAAATGACAACAACAACAGCAAGAAGAAGGGTCGGAACAAGAGGAAGGGCAAGTTTTCATAGGATTCCTCAAAGAAACAACAGCTAGTTACACTTAATGCTGCTACTGTACCTGCTGCTGTTCCTGTTAACCCAGTACCAGCTAAGCCTTATGCTGGTAATCTCCCCAAGTGCAACAAGTGCAATTTTCACCATAATGGAAATTGCAGGGAAATGCAGTGTCGTAACTGCAACAGGAAAGGGCATACTGCCCGATTCTGTAGAGCACCACCCCAACCACTTAACCAAGTACCTGCTGCTGGAGTAGGTCAAACGTGCTACAATTGTGGTGAAGTAGGACATTTCAAGAAAGATTGTCCTAAACCTGGAAATGCTGGTGGAGTTGGGAGAATTTTAGCCTTGGGTCACGAAGAAGCAGTGGCAAACCCAGCTGTAGTCACGGGTACGTTTCTTCTCAACAACACTTATGCATGCATTCTATTTGATTGTGGTGTTGAGAAGAGCTTTGTGAGCCATAATTTTAAACACTTACTAAATCAAAACTCCCAACCATTAAAAGAAACATTCACGGTCGAAATGGCTAACGGGAAATCCGAATCCACCAATGACATATACATAGGATGTACTCTTACCTTGAATAACTCTTCATTCCCAATAAATCTTATGCCGGTCTCTATCAAAAGCTTCGACGTCATAATAGGTATGGATTGGTTGTGTCCTAACCATGCAGACATTCTATGCTATGAAAGAGTCATTCGTCTGAACTTGCCAACTAACGAAACTCTTGTTATTTACGGCGACAAACCCGGAACGAACCTCCAGATCATTTCTTGCATCAAAGCACAAAAGTACCTTCGTAAAGATTATTGTGCTTTCTTAGCTCATGTGGTAGACAAGAAGCAAGAAGTGAAAGACATGGCAAGCATTCCTGAGGTCTGCAACTTTCCCGACATATTTCCCGATGATCTTCCAGGAGTGCCTCCTAAACGACAAGTCGAATTCTGAATCAACTTAATTCCAGGGGCTACCCCTATAGCCAAATCTCCCTATCGTCTTGCACCTTCTGAAATACAGGAATTATCCAGCCAACTTAACGAACTCCTTAGCAAAGGTTTCATAAGACCAAGCTTCTCACCCTGGGGAGCACCGGTTTTGTTTGTGAAGAAGAAGGATGGATCATTCTGTATGTGCATAGAATACCGCGAGCTGAATAAACTTACCATTAAGAATCGATACCCTCTGCCTCGTATTGACGACCTGTTCGACCAAATTCAAGGTGCGAGTTACTTTTCCAAAATAGACTTAAGATCCGGGTATCACCAGTTACGGATTTTGGAGGATGACATTCCCAAAACCGCGTTTAGAACTCGTTATGGTCATTATGAGTTTGTGGTGATGCCATTCGGATTGAAGAATGCACCTGCTGTGTTCATGGATCTAATGAACAGAGTATGTCGTCCATTTCTGGACAAATTCGTCATAGTCTTGATTGATGACATCCTTATCTACTCAAGAAGTGAAGAGGAACATGGCCAACATCTTCGTCAAGTTTTACAAACACTTAGAACCGAGAAACTCTATGCGAAGTTTTCAAAGTGTGAATTTTGGATCAGGAAGGTTGAATTCCTAGGTCACGTGATCAGTTCAGAAGGAATACACATCGACCCTTCCAAAATTAAGGCAATTGAAAACTGTTCAGCACCCAAAACACCTACAGAAATCTGTCAATTCTTAGGTCTTGCTGGCTATTATCGCAGGTTCATCCAGAATTTCTCTCGAATTGCTAAACCTCTTACCACCCTGACGCAAAAGGGTGTAACATTTAGTTGGGGAGAAAAACAAGAAACAGCGTTCCAAACGCTGAAACGAGCCTTGTGTAGTACACCAATCCTATCTCTTCCTGAAGGGACAGAGGATTTTGTAGTGTACTGTGATGCTTCTAATCAAGGGCTTGGATGTGTTCTTATGCAAAGAGGAAAGGTTATTCCTATGCCTCAAGACAGCTAAAGACACATGAAGTCAACTATACAACACATGACCTTGAACTAGGAGTAGTAGTATTTTCTTTGAAGATATGGAGACATTACTTATATGGCACGAAATGCACAGTATTCACGGACCACAAAAGTCTTCAGCATATCTTCAATCAGAAAGAGTTGAACATGAGACAACGACGATGGGTAGAGCTACTGAACGACTACGATTGTGAGATTCTTTATCACCCTGGTAAAGCTAACGTAGTAGCTGACGCCCTTAGTAGAAAAGAATACTCGGGACGCCGAGTAAAGTCATTGACCATGACAATCCATTCACATCTGTCCACACAGATCAGAGAGGCTCAAATTGAAGCCTTAAAACCTGAAAACATGGCAGGTGAAGCCTCAAGAGGAATGGATAAAAATTTCAAAGTCAGGGATGATGGAGTCTATTGTTTCATGAACCGGATCTGGACACCAAAGTTCGGTGGTTACAGAGACGTAGTCATGAATGAAGCACACAAAACCCGATACTCCATTCATCCAGGTTCAGGCAAGATGTACATGGACCTCAAGAAACTATACTGGTGGCCAAACATGAAGGCTGAAATTGCTACCTTTGTGGGCAAGTGCCTTACTTGTGCCAAAGTCAAGGTAGAATACTAGAAACCTTCAGGATTATTGCAACAACCTGAGATCAGTGAATGGAAGTGGGAGCGGATTACAATGGATTTCATAACCAAGTTACCCAAGACATTGGGTGGTTATGATACTATTTGGGTAATCGTTGATAGATTAACCAAATCCGCACACTTCTTGCCAATCAAAGAGTCAGACAAGATGGAGAAGCTAACAAGAACCTACCTCAAAGAAATTGTTAGACTGCATGGTGTGCCAATATCTATTATTTCTGACCGAGATAGTAGATCCATATCTCGTTTCTGGCAGTCTTTACAAAAATCTTTGGGAACTAGGCTGGACATGAGTACAGCCTACCATCCACAAACTGACGGACAAAGTGAGAGGACAATTCAAACTTTAGAAGATATGTTGCGAGCTTGCGTGATAGACTTTGGTAAGGCATGGGATACTCATTTACCCCTTGTCGAATTCTCTTACAATAATAGTTATCACACTAGCATAAAAGTTGCTCCTTTCGAAGCTCTCTATGGCCGCAAGTGCAGATCACCTTTGTGTTGGGCTGAAGTGGTGACACGCAGCTAGCTAGTAGTCAAGTTCCTGGCGGTGGGTCCGGAAATCATACGCGAAACCACAGAGAAAATTGTGCAAATCCAGGAGCGACTTAAAGCTTCTAGAGATAGACAGAAAAGCTACGCTGACAAAAGAAGAAAACCTTTGGAGTTCCAGGTTGGTGACCACGTCATGTTGAAGGTCTCACCCTGGAAGGGGATGATACGCTTTGGAAAGCATGACAAGTTGAATCCAAGGTATATAGGACCATTCGAGATTCTTGCCAGAATCGGTCCCGTAGCTTACAAACTCCGACTACCTCAAGAACTAAGTAACATACATCCTGTTTTCCACGTCTCAAACTTGAAAAAGTGTCTGTCCGACGAGACTCTTGTTATTCCACTCGACGAAATCGAGATTGACGAGAGCCTTAACTTCGTGGAAGAACCAGTAGAAATCATGGACCGAGAGGTCAAACAAACAAAGCAAAGCCGTATTCCTATAGTGAAGGTTCGCTGGAATGCCAAGCAGGGACCTGAATTCACTTGGGAGCGCGAGGATCAAATGAAATTGAAATATCCTCATATTTTCGTCTAGTTGTTTGTAATTGCTTAATTACTTAAACTCTAATTTTGGGACGAAATTATCTCTAAGGGGGGGATAATGTAACATCCCGTTATTTTCTATTTGTAAAGTCAACTCTAGTCAACCAAAGCCAAACAAAGGTCAACTAAAGTCCTTTTTATTGTTTGGGTTTTTAATTAAGGTTACGAAATACCTTTATTTGCAAAAAACCTTATAATATCCATAGTTGAAATTGGAAGGAAAATGTTTGAAAAACCGAGAAACTTCGCATACTATTCATCGCCTCGGACCGCAAACACTTTGGGCCGCAACGAGTTTACGGCCGTAAACTCTTCGAACCATAAACTCCTCGCAGGCCGTAAACGAGGCTTCGGCCGTAAACACTTCGACGACTTCGGACTGCAAACTCCTCGACCGTAAACCCTCGCATATATATATATATATATATATATATATATATATATATATATATATATATATATATATATATATATATATATATATATATATATATATCCTTCATTTTTCCTTCATTTCTCATATCTTCCAGTCAAGAACTCTCAAATTCTCTCAAGTATCGTCAAGAACACTTCTAATTCACACCAAATTTATCTTCAAGAACACCAAGAACACATACTAGTTCTTTAGACCGTGAACACCTTATTCAAGCTTCAAAACATAAGTATCCTTCCGTATACTAGTTATTCTATAAAAACTCATAACATACACCCTTGAAGTCAACCATTTCCCAAGAACATAAGAGTTTACGGCCATGAGCATCTCCCTTGGCCGTAAACTCAAGATCTTCTTAGGCCATTAACATCTCCCTTGACCGTAAACTCCTATGAAGAACATCATTGGCCGTAAACTCCCCTTGGCCGTAAACACCAAAGGTATGGCCGTAAACTCCAAGGAGTGGCCGTAAACTCCATTTGATTCAATCACATGTGATTGTAACATTTCAATCTAAGTGATTCCTAGTCCCTAAGATGGTTTCTTAATATAATTAGTTGTTTACACACTAATTATATCCATATATGTATCATTATATGTTTAATAGGACCCATTGTGTTCAAGACTTCACTTGACACTTAGCATCCTACACCAACATTACATTTGAATAACTTACTACAGGTGAGTTCATACACCCATATTTTCGTAGTTTTTACTGTTTTAAGGGGGGGGGGGGGAATACAAGTCTAACACAAAGATTTTGTGTTATAAACAAGTGATTTTCAAACATCTTATTAAATGGATTTCAATAATCATCAAATCAAATGATTTTCTATGCTTGTTTTAAAATGACATCAAGTCACCAAAATGAATTTTAAAATATCAAACTTCTTTTAAATGTTTTTATAAACTTATATTTCTCCCAAAAATCATACTGGTACACATATATTTATATAAATAAGATTTAAAAGGTTTCAGACAAAGAACTCACTTTGGTTCCTTTTCCTTGTTTGGATGTGGGATTATAAGCATCAGTTATTTGTCCGAGTGTCATTTAAATTTTACTTATATATAATTGTATATGTATACAAGTATAAAAGTTTGTTCAATTAGTTTCAATTACCCTTTGTAACAAGTTGAGCAAGGGGTTGCATTCATACTAAGTATCAATACATAAAGTACTTATAATATATAATAGGTATAATTTATAATTCATAGAACATTAATTTACAATTCAAGTATACTAGAATACATTGTTTTACAAGAACAAAGGTTTGACTCAAAACTAGTCAAGACTATACATTCTTTTATATACATGTTAAGAATACTAATTCAAGAACATACTATCAGTCATTATTTCAGAATGATTGAATTTTTCATAACTATTATACATGTAACGTTTATATGCTTTTATGAGTCAAGTAGTACAGGTTGTTTAATTCATTTAAACAATATAGTAAAGTCCTCACATTATAACCAGAATCTCCAGCCGGGGATCGAAAGAATGTGTGTATAGATCTATATTGGGATTGACAACCCCGCACTCGGACTGCTAGCTACAGTCAGGCATACACGCCTGTGAGTGACAAATTGTTATCAACATGTTTTCAGCGCACTCATAGCGTTGGGTCAGGCCATCTAGTCAGTATGGTTATAATAACTCATTAAAAGATATTAACAATACGTTAGTGTATAATCAACTAAACTTATGTACTTTTTCAAAGTACTAGTTTACAAGATACAGTTTACAGTAATACATTACAGTTTACAATAACAGTTGGTGAAACCAGATATACTCTCAGATACAAGTTTACAAAAGGATTACAAATACAAAACATTGGTTTACAATTAGAATAGTTTTATACAACAAAAACTACTTTTGATATACAGCAGAAAATATAGGATTTTTTGGAAACAGTTTACATATTCAAGAAACAGAAAACATTTCTTTCCAAACATAAATACTTATGCACTCACTCAACTTTATGTTGATACTCTCTTTTCAAATTACTTGTATTCTCAGGGAACCAGTAGACAGGTACACCCCGAGCTTTTGAGAAGATGGAGCTATTTATGTCTTGTCTTCTTCTTTTGTACAACTATTTAGTTTCAGTATATAATGTTCAAACACATAAATATTTATACTTTTTAAATACAGTGGTTCTTTGTACTCTGATTACTATAATGCATGTGTTGTGATACTACAAATGAAGTCCTCCACCCCCGGACGTTTCCGCCGTCTGGTTTGGGGGTGTGACACAAGCTGAATCCAAGGTATATAGGACCATTCGAGATTCTTGCTAGAATCGGTCTCGTAGCTTACAAACTCCGACTACCTAAAGAACTAAGTAACATACATCCTGTTTTCCACGTCTCAAACTTGAAAAGTGTCTGTCCGACGAGACTCTTGTTATCCCACTCGATGAAATCGAGATTGACGAGAGCCTCAACTTCGTGGAAGAACCAGTAGAAATCATGGACCGAGAGGTCAAACAAACAAAGCAAAGTCGTATTCCTATAGTGAAGGTTCGTTGGACTACCAAGCGGGGACCTGAATTCACTTGGGAACGCGAAGATCAGATGAAACTGAAATATCCTCATCTTTTCGCTTAGTTTTTTTTGTAGTTGCTTAATTGCTTAAACTCTAATTTCGGGACGAAATTCTCTCTAACAGGAGGATAATGTAACATCCCGTTATTTTCTGTTTGTAAAGTCAACTCTATTCTACCAAAGTCAAACAAAAGTCAACTAAAGTCCTTTTTTATTATTTGGATTTTATTAAGGTTTCATTAATAACCTTTATTTGCTAAAATTCTTATAATATTCATAGTTGAATGTGTAAGGAAAAGGCCTGAAAACCGAGAAACTTCGCATACTATTCATCACCTCGGACCGCAAACACTTCGGGCCGCAAAGAGTTTACGGCCGTAAACTCCTCACAAGCCGTAAATGAGGCTTTGGCCGTAAACGAGGCTTCGGTCGTAAACGCCTTGCCGACTTCGGACCGCAAACTCCTCGGCCGTAAACCCTCGCATACATATATAGATTTTCTTCATTTTTCTCCATTTCTCACACTTTCAACCCAAGAAAATCGATTTTTCCTCTCAACTATCATCAAGATTTATACCTTGATCTTCAAATAAGTAAGTGTTTCTCCTATTTTATTAGTTGATACCTTGCTTAATCTAGTGAAACCCTATGATTTCATCCATGAAATCATCTCTTTTGCTTAGATCTTCAAGAACACCAAGAACACACACTAGTTCTTTAGACCGTGAATACCTCATTCAAGCTTCAAAATATAAGTATCCTTCCGTATACTAGTTATTCTATAGAAGCTCATAACATACACCTTTGAAAACAACCATTTCCCAAGAACATAAGAGTTTACGGCCATGAGCATCTCCCTTGGCCGTAAACTCAAGATCTTCTTAGGCCGTGAACATCATTGGCCGTAAACTCCATGGCCGTGAACACCTTGTGTGGCCGTAAACTCCTTTACAACAATCACATGTGATTGTAACACTTAAATTCAAGTGTTTCCTAATCCCTAAAGTGGTTTTCTATCATAATTAGTTGTTATATACACTAATTATATCCATATATGTATCACTATATGCTTAATAGGATCCGTTGTGTTCAAGACTTCACTTGACACTTAGCATCCTACACTGATCTTACATTTGAATAACTTACAACAGGTGAGTTCATACCCCCCGTATTTTCATAGCTTTTACTGTTTTAAGGGGGGGAGGGGGGAATACAAGTCTAACACAAAGTTTTTGTGTTATAAACAAGTGATTTCAGATATCTTATCAAAATAAATTTCAGTTATCATCAAATCAAATGGTTTTCAGTGTTTGTTTCAAAACGACATCAAGTCACCAAAATGAATTTCAAAATATCAAACTTCTTTTAAATGTTTTTATAAACTTATATTTCTCCCAAAAATCTTACTAGTATACATATATTTATATAAATAAGATTAAAAGGCTTAGGACTGATAACCCACTTTGGTTCCTTTTCCTTGTTTGGATGTCGGATTACAAGTATCGGTTATTTGTCCGAGTGTCATTTAAATTTTACTTATATATAATTGTATATGTATACAAGTATAAAAGTTTTTTCAATTAGTTTCAATTACCCTTTGTAAAAGTTATATTTGTATATGTATACAAGTGTAGAAGTTAGTTCATTAAGTTCAATTACCCTTTGTAACATGTTGAGCAAGGGATTACATTCATGAATACTCGTTATCAAATCAGAAAGTACATATAAATTATAATAGGTATAATTTATGATTCACAGAACATTAATTCCCGATTCAAGTATACTAGAGTACATTGTTTTACAATAACGAAGGTTTGAATCAAAACTATTCAAGTGTATACATTTTTCAGATACATGTTAAGAATACTAATTCAAGAACATACTATCAGTCATTTATTTCAAAATGATTGGATTTTTCATAACTATTATACATGTAACGTTTATATACTTTTATGAGACAAGTAGTTCAGGTTGTTTAATTCATTTTAAACAACATAGTTAAAGTCCTGACATTATAACCAGAATCTCCAGCCGGAGATCGAAACAATGTGTGTATAGATCTATATTGGGATTGACAACCACGCACTTGGACTGCTAGCTACAGTCAGGCATACACGCCTGTGAGTGACAAATTGTTATTAACATGTTTTCAGCGCACTCATAGCGTTGGGTCAGGCCATCTAGTCAGTATGGTTATAATAACTCATTAAAAGATATTAACAACACGTTAGTGTATAATTAACTAAACTTATGTACATTTTCAAAGTACTAGTTTACAAGATACAGCTTAGAGTATTTCATTACAATTTACAATAACAGTTGATGAATTCATACATACTCTCAGATACAAGTTTATAAAAGGATTATAAATACAGAACATTGGTTTACAAATAGAACAGTTCTATGTAACTAAAACTACTTTTCACATATAGCAGAAAATATAGGATTTTCTGGAAACAGTTTACATATTTGTGACAACCCGGAAACTTCAATCTTGTACACTTAGTCAATTCAATCAATATTTAACTTGTTTTGTTGATTTCTGGTGCTATTTAATGGTTCATTTGAGTGTTCTAGGCTTGAATTTAACCACGGTTGAGTTTAGGAATGAGTCAGAGTGTTGAATAGTGAGAAAGTCGGGCCATAGACACCTCTTGGAGGAGTGTACGGCCGTACACATGGGTGTGCGGCCGCACACCCACTCCCTTGGCAGCACACTCACTTTTGGGCATCACCCTTACCCCTATATAAAGGGTAGCCCCTTTCCTTTCATTCCTTTAGCACCTTGGCAGCACACAACCTCATTTCCTCTCAAGTTTCTTCAACTTTGAACCTTCCAAAGCTTCAAGAATGTGAGTACTTCTTCCTCTAGCTTACAATCCATGAAAGACCACTCTATCCAAGCTATATGTGTGCAAAAACGACATGTTCTTCGTGTTTGGAAGTGAGTGCGGCCCCACACCCTTAAAACACCCTCCAAAGTGAGAGTTTAGCTTCCATAATCGATGTAGACATGCTCGTAGCCTTGTTGCACCTTGGAATGGACAATTTGGGCATCATTTTGAGGGTGTACGACCGCACACACCTGTGTATGGCCACACACACCCTTGTGCGGAAGCACACTCCAAGTGTGCGGCGGCACACCCAAGTGTGCGACCACACACTCTTGTGTGCGACCATACACTCATTCTAGGACCATAAACCCACCTCTAGGACCCTTATCTTGCACCACAATTGAGTATAGACCTTGAACACTTCGTGGATGTGAGTGTGGACCTTGAGAACACCTTGAAGATACCTCATTTCATGAGTTTACGGCCGCACACTCATGGCCACACACACACTCTAGGTGGCCATACACCCCCTACACTCAATCCTACAAGGTCCTATCACTGGGTGCAAATAGTTTCAAGTCCCTAGAGTGGTTTTCCATCACTTATAGTGGTGAAATACCTTCATTTGACTCGTTTATGTGTCATTACATGTTATTAGGATCGAATCGTGTTCAAGGCTTCACTTGAACACCCGGCTCTTCGTATCGATCTTTCAATTAAACCACTTACCCGAGGTGAGTTCATACCCCTACATTTTCCGTATTTCTAATGTTTTCAGGGGGAATACAAGCTAAACATAAATGCTTTCAAAACTCATGCAATTCTCATACTTTAACCCCTTTTGTACTGTGTTGAGCATAAGGGTCGTTTTCACTAAAATTGCATAGTTTTCCGGATTCGCTATTCACTACGTTACACATGCAAACTATAATCGGTATAGTTTGGGATTTTCTAAATATAACAAGTACATGAATTTTCACTACTAAACATATGCTCTAAGACATGAATAGTTTACAGTTACATCACCATTTTATCATGGTATTCATAACTGTAATTTTCACTACATACGGTATACATACGGGTTTTCGCTACGATAAAACGCTATGACACTACATGTAAACTAGATTGTACGATACTGTGAGGCGCTACTTCACTACTGTACCCTTAGGTGTATAGGGATAAATCCTATCATAGTATAACCAGAGTCTCCTGGAGGGAGAGCGTGAGATTTGTGAATAGATCTATTCGGGACTGACAATCCCACACCCGAACTGCTAGCTACAGTTGGGCAGGCATGCCCAGGGTGACAAATGTCATTTAACTCGACGCCTGAAGAACGTTGGAAAGGTCTCTAGTCATATCAAGCATGGTTATACGACTCGCATTATGTAGAAATCATCCTTAGTTTACAACCTGGCACTCTTCAATGGTTTTATTTATACTAAATAGAACTAAAGTACAATATGCATACTGGCTAAAGCCAGGGTTTTCAAATAGAACTGATTATGCAATGGTTTCACATACAAAAATAATTATACTTCATGATTAGTTTTAGCTAGTCACATGAGGTAGTATTTTCGCATATCACTACAGTTTTCAGTAACGAATATTCATGGTTTTATACGGAATCGATAACGCTACATTTTCACTAAAGAAAATATCGGATTTTCTTGGAAACATACAGATATTCATGGTTTATTACAGAACTGATAACACTACATTTTCACTAAAGAAAATATCGGATTTTCTTGAAACTATACAAACATTTCTGCTAGCTCATTAACAAGTATTCATTACAAACTACTGCTTATAAACTCACCAGCTTTATGCTGATATTTTTCAAACTGCTTGTATTCTCAGGAAATCAGTAGACAGGTACCTGCTGGATTTTGAGGAGTTGAAGCAATAAGAGTTTATGTTTATATTCATACAAACTATATGATGTAATCCAAACAAGTTTCAGACGATTTCCAAATTGATGTAAACATTTTTATTTAAGTATTCAATGTAATGGTTGCGTTGCTATGATTGCTATTATACATTGGTTGTGATGCTATACATGACGTCCTCCACCCCGGAACGTTTCCGCCTTCGGTTTCGGGGTGTGACAATATTCAAGAAACAGAAAACATTCTTTCAAACATAAACACTTATGCACTCACTCAACTTTATGTTGATACTCTCTTTTCAAATTACTTGTATTCTCAGGGAACCAGTAGACAGGTACACCCCGAGCTTTTGAGAAGATGGAGCTATTTATGTTTTGTCTTCTTCTTTTGAACAACTATTTAGTTTCAGAATACAATGTTGAAACAAATGTAAATACATATACTTTTTAAATACAGTGGTTGTTTGTACTCTGATTACTATAATGCATGTATTGTGATACTACAAATGAAGTCCTCCACCCCCGGACGTTTCCGCCGTCTGGTTTGGGGGTGTGACACAGTGACTTGCTCCTTTTTTAGTAGAAGCGTGATGGGTGACAGTTCGGTCTGAGAGGTCTGACAGGGAGCCGGACCACTGAGACCTTAGAGTTCAGACTCTAGGGAAGTTGTATGGGTTTTACTTGAGAGATCAAGGAGTCATTCTTCACCGAGTTTGAAGAATTGATCTAAGGATGGTTTTAGTAGATCGGGAGAGTCCGATAAAAGAACAGAGTTGGAAGGGTTATGAGTGTTCGGCTAGTAGTTGAGGGATTGACGGAGAGTTGTTTCCTGTTATCTCAGCATGGGCGAGCTTTCAGGAAGCCATGTTATTATAGTTTCAGGTCTCAGAAGGTAGAAGTAGCTTGCAAGGGTTGAAGGATCGAGCGATATCTCCAGGATGGATGTTTAGGTTTGGGGGTTCCAGTTGTATTCCTCAGATGCTTGTTTGAGATGGGTGTTGGTAAGGAGCGATTTCGAGGACGAACTCGAATTTAAGTGGGGGAGAATTGTAACACCCGGTTTCAGATTGGCCTTTTTAATTGGGGTTGCGGCTCAATAATTAGTTGTCATGGGAATTAGATCTTTGGGAAAGGAAGGATTTAGCCTATTTCAGATGAAGTTGCTATGATTCAAGTGACCCTGTATTCGATTGTGTCTTCGGGAGCCAAGGGTATGACTGTAAATTGATATCTCGGCCTGTTATACATTTAGGATTTATTTCGAAGGTTTTAAGGCTCGGGTGTGATGCTAGGAGCGTAGGGCTTCTCGCCACCTTTTCGTGGATATAAAATTCGTCGGAAACGGACTTAGAATGGAAGAGTTATAGCATTTTGAAGTTATTGTCAACTTTAGTCCCTAATGGAGTTTTGTGACAAAGGCAGCCCATGCATGCATGGAATGCATGCGTGTGTTTAGCTGCGTACGCCCATCGTAAGCTGGGTTATACCCAGTGTATAAGGTCATATGGTCGCAGGTACGTAGAGGCGTACGCCCAGCGTACGTTCAGAGTGCCCAAAACCCTAATTCCTCTACTTGTTCACGACCATGAAACCCTAAATGACCTTTGATGAAGCTTGGAGCTTGAAAGAAGACTTTTTTGTATATGTACAAGAAGAAGAGGTGGTGTTCAAGTGTTGATCTTGGAAGGGAGCTTGTATATCCAGAAAGTTCTCATGTTTGTCAACCCATTGGAGGTAAAAAGCTCTGATCTTGACCTTCCATTTCATAGATCCTCTTTTGGGTTGGTTTTGGCCATTTTTAGTCTTTTGCTTGGTCTTGGTGAGTTAGGGTCGTTTTGGGGACTCAAACTTGTAGATCTGGACATTCTAAGGTCCTCTCTCTCATAAAGGTGCAAGCTTTGTGAATTGTTTGAGTCTAAGAATGAGTTAAGACCACCCATTAAGCTCTTTTGAACTCTAGAGTCCCATTAAGCCATGCATGTTAGTAAAGTTGACAACTTTACTTGAAAAGTCACCTATAGGGGTCAGACTGGAGAATTGGAGCAAGGGGTGAAGTGATTAAGTGCTTATTTGGAGAAGGTTGGACTTCAGAGGAGTACGTCGGGTGTACGTATGGTATGCTGCGCGTACTGGCCCAAAGTGGTGTACGATGGGCGTACAATCTGGGTACGTAGGGCATACTCGGCCTGGTTGACTCACTTTGTTTTGTTGACCTTTTTGGGCCTTGGACCATGGACCAGGAGTTGGATAGGGTAGCCCATTTAGTACTTCATGCCTTTTTGGAGATTGGGCCTTCTTGGGTTAGGTCCAAGATATATTTGGGCCTTATTGGGCCTTGTGGGTCATTTTGCATTTGGGCTATTATTTGGGTTGTGGATTGTTGGACTAGTTAAGGATGTATGCTTGGACTGGAAATAAGTTATTGGGCTTAGGGTGAGGCCCATGTAAAGGGTTGGGCCCAATTTGGAAAATTGGGCCATTAGTGGGCCATTGGTGGACCATTATGGATTTTGGAGATTTAGGCTTGATTGGTTTAGACTTGGGTCATTAATGGGCCTTCATGGATTATATAGTATGGACCTCGATGGGTCAGGGGTGAAACGGTCATTTCACCCCAAGTATGGATTATGGATCATGGTTTAGGACCCAATCGCTAATTGGGTGATATTGTGATATTGATAGCTCAAGGAGTCGCCAGGGCAGCAGTAAGGATTTATAGCAGTGTACTTCAGCAGTACAAGGTGATTTACCTTCCAGTAGAAGTGGGTCTAAGGCCACAATACCGGCCCACTAGTAGGAGTTGTTTGTTAGATAATTGTCTTTGTGATAATTATATGGGTTGGCTACTGTTTGATAAGTTTTACGTGCTAGTATATTATTATGTTATGAGATTGTGGTAGTAAGGGGAATAGTCCCGGTTACCGGTCGATAGGGTCGATGGGGTAGTATAGTATCTAGCTATGCTAGACAGTATGATTATGTTATGTTTTCATGTGGTAGTTCTAGGGGTGAAATAGTCCCCGATACCCGGTTGAAATAGACCGAAGGGGAGGCAGACACCCAGATATGCTAGGCATTCATCCGGTTGAAATAGACCGAAGGGGAGGCCAGCACCCAGATATGCTAGGCAATTACCCGGTTGAAATAGACCGAAGGGGAGGCCAGCACCCAGATACGCTAGGCATTCATCCGGTTGAAATAGACCGAAGGGGTGGCCAGCACCCAGATATGCTAGGCAATTATCCGGTTGAAATAGACCGAAGGGGAGGCCGGCACCCAGATATGCCTGGCTAGATATGTTATTGTATGGTATGTGGTATGATGGGGGAACTCACTAAGCTTCGTGCTTACGGTTTACAGTTTTGGTTTCAGGTACTCGTTTTCAAAGGAAAGTAGCCGGCTTGATCGCAGCGCATCACACCATGTTTTCCGTACATGAGATCTTTGGGAGTACACTCTGATATGGTTCTATGATAATTTGTTTTGATTAATGACACTTTGGTTTTGACATGAGATATTATTATGAATGTTTTTATACTTTAGGTTTTATATAATAATTTAATTAAAATGAAATTTTTGGCCTTGAATTTTGGGATGTTTCAAAGCGTAAGGTGAGGTGGCACCTTTACTTACGTGTAACGATCTCCCCAATGATATGTGATCATCAAGTGGCATAGGTCGAGCTACGAGGCATTACAAAGGAGAGAAAAACTTCCTCTCTCTGTCTCTCTCTTCTTCCTCTTTATCTTTCTCTTCATTTCTCTTCTTCTACGTGTAAAGACCACCCAAACAATAATTTAGTGGTGATGATGAAAGGGTGTTTGTTAATGTGGCTAGCTCCTACACGTGGAACATTCCTTTCAGCCTTAAGGTAAAGGGGGGCCATTTCTCCCACCCCTTCCAACTTATTTGTCCATTACTGTCACATCAGTTTTTCTCTCTCATAAAGGTGCAAGCTTTGTGAATTCTTTGAGTCCAAGAATGAGTTAAGACCACCCATTAAGCTCTTTTGAGCTCTAGAGTCCCATTAAGCCATGCATGTTAGTAAAGTTACCAACTTTACTTAAAAAGTCACCTATAGGAGTCAGACTGGAGAATTGGAGCAATGGATGAAGTGATTAAATGCTTATTTTGAGAAGGTTAGACTTCAGAGGAGTACGTCGGGCGTACGTCTGGTACGCTGTGCGTACTCGCCCAAAGTGGTGTACGATGGGCGTACCATCTGGGTGCGCAGGGCGTACTCGGCCTGGTTGAATCACTTTGTTTTGTTGACCTTTTTTGGCCTTGGACCATGGACCAGGAGTTGGATAGGGTATCCCATTTAATACTTCAGGCCTTTTTGGAGATTAGGCCTTCTGGGGTTAGGTCCAAGATAGATTTGGGCCTTATTGGGCCTTGTGGGCCATTTTGGGTTTGGGCTATTATTTGGGTTGTGGATTGTTGGACTAGTTAAGGACGAATGCTTGGACTGGAAATAAGTTATTGGGCTTAGGGTGAGGCCCATGTAAAGGGTTGGGCCCAATTTGGAAAATTGGGCCATTAGTGGGCCATTGGTGGACCATTATGGATTTTGGAGCTTTGGGCTTGATTGGTTTAGACTTGGGCCATTAATGGTCTTTCATCGATTATATAGTATGTACCTCGATGGGTCGGGGGTGAAACGGTCATTTCACCCCAAGTATGGATTATGGATCATGGTTTAGGACCCAATCGCTAATTGGGTGATATTGTGATATTGATAGCTCAAGGAGTCGCCTGGCCAGCAGTAAGGATTTCTAGCAGTGTACTTCAGTAGTACGAGGTGAGGTACCTTCCAGTAGAAGTGGCTCTAAGGCCACAATGTCGGCCCACTAGTAGGAGTTGTTTGTTAGATAATTGTCTTTGTGATAATTATCTGGTTTTGCTACTGTTTGCTATGTTTTACATGCTAGTATATTATGATGTTATGAGATTGTGGTACTAAGGGGAATAGCCCCGGTTACCGGTCGATAGGGTCGATGGGGTAGTATAGTACCCAGCTATGCTAGACAGTATGATTATCTTATGTTTTCATGTGGTAGTAGTAGGGGTGAAATAGTCCCCGATACCCAACTGAAATTGACCGAAGGGGAGGCCAACACCCAGATATGCTAGGCATTCATCCGGTTGAAATAGACCAAAGGGGAGGCCAGCACCCAGATATGCTAGGCAATTACCCAGTTGAAATAGACCGAAGGGGAGGCCAGTACCCAGATATGCTAGGCATTCATCCGGTTGAAATAGACCGAAGGGGTGGCCAGCACCCAGATATGCTAGGAAATTATCCGGTTGAAATAGACCGAAGGGGAGGCCGGCACCCAGATATGCCTGGCTAGATATGTTATTGTATGGTATGTGGTATGATGGGGGAACTCACTAAGCTTCGTGCTTACGGTTTACAGTTTTGGTTTCAGGTACTCGTTTTCAAAGGAAAGTAGTCGGCTTGATCGCAGCGCATCACACCATGTTTTCCGCATATGAGATCTTTGGGAGTACACTCTGATATGGTTCTATGATAATTTGTTTTGATTAATGACACTTTGGTTTTGACATGAGATATTATTATGAATGTTTTTATACTGTTGGTTTTATATAATAATTTAATTAAAATGAAATTTTTGGCCTTGAATTTTGGGATGTTTCAAAGCGTAAGGTGAGGTGGCACCTTTACTTACGTGTAACGATCTCCCTAATGATATGTGATCATCAAGTGGCATAGGTCGAGCTACGAGGCATTACAAAGGAGAGAAAAACTTCCTCTCTCTGTCTCTCTCTTCTTCCTCTTTATCTTTCTCTTCATTTCTCTTCTTCTACGTGTAAAGACCACCCAAACAATAATTTAGTGGTGATGATGAAAGGGTGTTTGTTAATGTGGCTAGCTCCTACACGTGGAACATTCCTTTCAGCCTTAAGGTAAAGGGGGCCCATTTCTCCCACCCCTTCCAACTTATTTGTCCATTACTGTCACATCAGTTTTTCTCTCTACTCTCACTTCCACCTCTAGTATCCCACGATATATGGAATTTTATCCCTCCCAACCCATATAATTTTTTAATTTTAAAATAAATGCAAACTAATTAAAACCTTACAAAATTAATTCACAATATTATATATATATATATATATATATATATATATATATATATATATATATATTCACAAACTAATTAAAAATATACAAAACTTTTTTGGTGCAAGTTTTTATGCATGAAGAACCAACCAAAGCTTAAAACAGAAATGGTGGAACAGTTTAGTATACCCATTGAAGCACCCTTTTGGTGGTACCACCCTCCCTCAGGACAATGTAGCCGGCGGTACCGCCCTTAGCCTGCTCCAAAACCGAACCCGGAAACCGCATGGATGATACTGCATGGAACAGTTATTAAGAAGCCTTATGAAAACGCTTATATTTGAAAAAACTACTCCGATAACTTTTTCAATTATCATGAGAGTTTTCATCTCCAAAAATCTCATAGATGCTTTAATCATTGTTTTCTTGAGGTTAAAATTGTCTGAACTTGATATTTGCAAAGGAATATGAAAGAATAGAAAGGGAAATAAACTAATGCTTGCCTTATAAGACCATTTTATCAGAGGTTATGGCAACCAATGCATGTATAAAACATTAAAAAAAAAGTTAATACAACATACTTACAACTAATTGTAGAAGAAAATGTCCTAACAATTCATTCTCATAATTTGGGGTGAGCAAAACCGAACCCGGAAACCAAAAAAATGATAAAAGACGGTTTGGGTTTGAGTTTTTTTAAAACCGAAATATTGGGTTCGGTTTCTATTCTAAAAAATATAAAAATCGATAAAAATATAAGCTACCAAAATTTATAAAAATATAATTATTATATATGTATTATATATATATGGTTGTGTTAGTGTGCTATAAATGGTAGTAGTTTGAATTTGGTTGGTTGAATATGTGAATAAAAGAGAGTGTTTTTCTAATGAAAAGATAGGTTGTGACTTATTGCTTGTAAACATAGTTTAAGGCTTTTAATACATTATCAAAATGGATTTGGTATTCAATATCATTTTTCTACCCATTTCGGTATTCGGGATTCTCGGGTCGGTACAGGTTCCATCCCATGTTCATCCCTACACATAACGTAGGCATCTTCTAAAAAACATAAACAACTCAAGAACTTCCTAACATCATCATTTCATTCACTATCAAACAGATGGTTTACATCAACGGAATACACTAGAAAACCTCACTACATATCACACTCACACTCATACTATATATGAACTAGAAATTTGTACATAAAACAAAGAATATGAACAAACCCTAGATATGAAACCCTAATCTACATGTGAGAGAGATGAGAGAGTTTGTGAATACGGATGTGAAGGAAACAAATGAACTGAATGACAAGAAAACGCAGCTACAAGACTTAAATACTTCGGGTAAGAAGATCCATGGTTTTAACCCAAAGTCCGCATATACACCCGTTAACCTGCATGATAGTTACCAAACACACCCCCACAGATATATACATGTACATAACTCACCCAATAATCTATAAATTAATGTTTATGTTTGAACAATTTTAATATAACCTTTTAACATGCCCCCTCAAACTAAACATTAATTTGAGAGAACAAACAAAAATTAACTTTCTTTAAAAACATCAATCAAACCAAGACGACTTAAAATATATTCATGTTGACTACTTCCAAGAGCTTTGGTTAGAATATCTGCATTTTGATTCGAAGACTCAATTTTATTAAATTTCAAAATTCCATTTTCAATTTTTTCCGGAGAAAATGAAGATCAACTTCAAAATGTATGGTTTTTTCATGAAACACGGGATTCAAAGCCAATTTGATAGCTGATTCGTTATCACAAAAAATATCAACAGGTGAATTAGTTTTAACAGCTAAATCACAAAGTAATTTTAATATCCACATTACTTCACAAGTAATACTACCCAAAGCTCTATATTCTGACTCAGTGGAGGAGCGAGAAACAGTACTTTGTTTCTTGCTCTTCCAAGAGACAAGAGATCCACCTAAGTAAACAAGATATCCATTAACAGATTTACGACTAAACAGACACTTAGCCTAGTCAGCATCTACAAACCCAATCAAATTAAAAGAATTAGATTTAGTTAAATGTACACCTTTACCTGGACTATTCTTCAAATATCTTAGAAGTCTAAAAGCAATATGAACATGGGATTTAAAAGGTTTATGCATATATTGACTTAATAATTGGACAACATATGAAATATTTGGATGTGTAATTGTTAAATAAATCAATTTACCTATAAGTTTTTGATACTCAGTTATATTAACCAAATAATTTGATATATCCAAATCACATTCTCTTTTAATAACCAAACTAGCTTCTAGAGGTGTTTTGACAGGCTTACATGCAAGCATGCCAAACTCATGAAGTAATTCCATGCAGTATTTTCTTTGGTTAAGACAAATGCCATTATCAGTTTTTAAAACCTCTATACCTAAAAAAATATTTTAGATCCCCCAAATCTTTGATTAAGAACTGAGACTTAAGAAAATTTTTGACATTATTCAATTCAATTTTGTTGTTTCCATTTATAATGATATCATCTACATAGACAAGAAGCACAACAATAGTATCTTGAAAATACCTAACAAATAAAGAGTAATCATTTATTCTCTGTTTATAACCAAAGGTGGAAAGAGAGGAACACAATTTTTCATTACACTTTCTAGGGGCTTGTTTAAGCCCATAGAGAGATTTTAACAATTTACAAACCCTGACATCATCTTTTGAATGATATCCTTCAGGCAAGTTCATATAAACACTTTCAGAAAGATTCCTATATAAAAAGGCATTATTAATGTTATGTTGATAAAGATGCCATGAATTATGAACAACTAAAGAAATGACAATACGAACAGTAAAAATCTTGGCTATAGGAGAAAAGTTCTCCTCATAGTCAATACCTTTCCTTTGGTTATAACCTTTAGCCATAAGTCTGGCTTTATATCTTTCTATATCACCATTTGTTGGGTATAAAGTTATCCATGTATGACTTTGTAAATGGTTTGACTTTTGTAGACCCACTTACATGTGGTAAAGTAGCCTTGTGACATGAGAGATAGATAGATAGATAGATAGATAGATAGATAGATAGATAGATAGATAGATAGATACACAGATAGACAGATAGACAGACAGACAGATAGATAGATAGATAAATAGATAGATAGATAGATAGATAGATAGATAGATAGATAGATAGACAGATAGATAGAGAGAGAGAAAAAAAAAACATTTAAACACTGCTATATAAGGTGGGATCATACCACTTGTAGAGGTGTGCATGACAGATGTAACATTGAGAGTGTTAGTGTGAGCTATTTATTTATCTAGATATAGCTTATACTTTTTTGTAACACCGTTCATGATCGAATGCATCTCTTAAACACCCAAATCACCATGTTCTTTGTGTGTTCTTTTATTCTGCATGCCAAATCAATGCTCATAATTCACATCAATTGGTATCAGAGCGGGTCTTCGAAGATTGAAGTAATTTTTGAAGAAACGGTTCTAGATTTGGTAACAATCATTACAATTGGAACGTTTATGGTGAGTATCTCGATGATCTCTCTAAATCTCTTCGATTCGTACGTTTGCGTTCTTGAATTTTTGATCATTTTTTACTCATTGGATCAATTTTTTTTTGAAAAACCCATTTGTCGTGATCCAATAAATTTTTCATTGATCAAGCCCAATCCGATCCAATCTTATTCTGATTGATTCAATTCTCAACTTGTTGTTCATTTGGATCAAAATAGATCAAAATGAATTAAATCATTTAATGTTCATACTGTTCATTTGATCTTGTTATATGAAGAAACTAATTCAAAAACCTTGATCTAAACAAAATTGAGCCCAATTATGTGAGTGTTACTGTTGATCAGTCATATTTTGAGCCCAACATCTTGTTTCGAGCCGATATCTTAAAAGGTTGAGCCCAAAAATTCATTAAATCCATTTGACTCGGTATTCACTTTTGTTCGTCGTATGCTTTCTCAGTAGTACGTTCGGTTGTTTTTGTTCCAATTATTGATTACGATGTTCATGCGATTCGTTTTCGTTTCAAACTTATTGATGATCGATTAGAGTTTTTTTGTTCATCTGGAGTTGTAAATCGATTTCATATGATTTGTTATATGATGAAATCGAACTTGTTCGAGCTGTATTTAAGAAATTGAAAATTGAATCTTTGATTTTAAAGATTTTGACCAAGAACACTTGAATATGATGAAGAACAGTTGGTTAAACATGTTTTTGATCTGAAATCGAGCATTAGAATCATCAATTTGGTGTTTGTTGATCTTTGACTTTGAAAAGTCAAATTGTGAAAAAGTCAAACTCAAGATTTAAGAGATAAATTGATGAATTGGTAGATGAAATAGATAGATACAAGTTGTTTTGTGGCTGTTAATGTCAAAATCAAGTTGAATTTGGTTCTAATTTCGAACTTGGTTATGGTTTTGATCTTGAAGGCAAAGGATGTGATGTTTGATACTTGAAAGCTGATATGGAAATTGATGTTTAAGTTTGGTTAATGAAATTGATTTCGAAGACTGGAAATTGACTGATTTCAAATGTTAGATGTCGATGGTGTTGGGTATCGATGTCAAATTTGGTTGATGCCTAGCATTGGAATCGAAAGTCAATAATCGATTTTGACAAGATGAACAAGCATGAATTTGAACTGATTTCGAAAGTAGATAGACGAATTAGATGTCGATGTCGACTGGTGAAGACGACTGGGATATTTTGGGGCTAAAGAACGAAGGTTTGGAATCGATATTTTGATGTCGACGGATTGGAGTCAGTATCCAATGTCGATGGCTGATTGTTTGAAAACGAGAAGTGACGAGAGAATAGTTGATGTCGATGATCGAATTTTGGTGTCTTGATTTTGAAGGATTCACAGTTGGAATAGATGTCGATGGTTGTTGACTGAACAACGAAGGTTTTGAAATCGGATGGGTTTGGCTATGGCTTGAGTACCTGATTTCGAAGGTCGAGAGTTCTTAACTTGGAAGATTTTGGTTACACTCGACACTCGACGAGTGTCGAGTGGAGTTGAGCATCGATGTTCGAGCGTCGAAGGTTTGAAATGAGGTGTGACCGAGTATTAGAGATTGAAGGTCGATAGTCGAAGATTTGGGCATCGGAGTCGAAGGTCGACTGGAACAAATAGATTGGGAAGAAGATATAAAAGTTTCGAAACTGGTCCTTAATGTTTCGAAGATATGACAGTTTTAGTCTAGTTTCGAGACAGTGACAAAAATAATGAAGAATGAAGAAGTTTCGTTTTGAATCCTTGAAGTTTGTGCGAAATGGCAGAATTTACCCAACTTCGACACTGGGCTGAAAATTCTGAGAAATGGGATAATTTTCGAAACAGGCCCCTGCAGTTAATGCGATCGAACGCTTTCTACCCAGTTTCGCAAATGAGGGAGTGTTTCTCATTTTTCGCTGTTTTGGGGGCACCGGGTCATTGCAGAATTTCGAAATTGACAATTTCTATCCAAATTTGTGAAATTTTGTCAAAGGCGGTCCGTGAACGAATTTGAAAATTGAAGATTTTTTGGATTTTCCGGATTTAAGCAAAATGTTTATGACATGTGTTAAGGGGAAGTTTTGGATAGAAAATTTCTGAATTGAGCGCTTTCTCATTCCCTTTTTTGTTTTTATAATCATTTTTAGATTATAAAAAGAGGGAGAGATTTAGATATGGAAATTCGAAAGTTGAATTGTTCATATTACGCGAACTTGAAGACCGAAGTGACCTCGAGTATTTGAAGTTTATGAAATGATTCGATTGGAGATTCGGAAGTGATTTCAGTTCATGATGGGTTTGGGTTTATTGAAGATTTTTGGGGTGTGAATTTATGCTCAAATTTTGGGTAAGTTTTTGGAGATTTGGATACTCCTAATTATCCTTTGATGCTCGGTTTGTATGGTCTCACATTCTAGAACCCGGATTGAAATGTCATTGAAGAATTGAAGATTTGAAGTTCACTTCTACATGTGTCACATTTGAGGCTCGGTTCGTGAAGTTGCTCGATTTTGGAAGATTTGAAGCGGGTCATCCATTCCAAACTTTGAGGGGGAGAATGTTGGGTACAAAGTTATCCATGTATGACTTTGTAAATGGTTTGACTTTTGTAGACCCACTTGCATGTGGTAAAGTAGCCTTGTGACATGATATATATATATATATATATATATATATATATATATATATATATATAGAGAGAGAGAGAGAGAGAGAGATGTAAACACCTCTATATAAGGTGGGTTCATACCACTTGTAGAGCTGTGCTTGAGAGATGTAACATTAAGGGTGTAGTGTGAGCTATTTATTTGTCTAGATTTAGCTTATACTTTTTTGTAACACCTTTCATGATCGAGTGCATCTCTTAAACACCCAAATCACCATGTTCTTTGTGTGTTCTTTAATTTCACATGCCAAATCAATGCTCATAATTCACATCACCATTGGATTTATATTTGATTTTATAAATCCAACGACAACCTATAACTTTTCTTCCTTTAGGAAGATTAGTGATTTACCAGGTATTATTTCTAGAAACTGCTTCCATTTCCTCATTCATAGCTTTTATCCAATTTGGATCTAAAGTTGCCTCACTATAGCTTTTTGGTTCAACAGTTTTATTAAGATTAGAAACAAAACAAAGATTTTCATTATTAAGAGTTGAATAGTTAACAGATCGTTCAATTCCATATTTGTGTTTACCCTCTTCAACATAATCACTAAACCTAACTAGCATGTGAACATTACGTCCAGACCTAGTGACCCTAGTTGACTGGCTCTCAGAAGGATTAGTATTAGTTAAAGCAATTTACTCAGTCAAAGTAGAAGAAACGTCACACCAGAAGAAGGCACATGTGCCTCACCAGTCTGGTTGCTGACATTAGAGGGACAAGTCTCATCCAGGTTCTTGTCTGCACTAGCACCATCCGACTGATGGACACTTCTCAAATTATCTAAACTTGTTTGATCAAGAAGAATACTAGAATGCAATGAATCATCATAGGAAAATAGGTCACTTGAATTCAAAGAGACATTAGATTTATCAGTTAAAGATCAATACTTTAGCATGAAAGGAAACACTGATTCATAGAATTTTACATCCCTGGAAACAAAAAAAGATTTGAATCGAGAGTAAGAACTTTATAACCCTTTTATCAGAAGAGTAACTAAGGAATATGAATTTATAAGCTCTTTTAGAAAATTTATCAGAATTATTCAATTTAGTGGCAAAACATAAACAAACAAAAACCCTAAGTTTATCAAAAACATGAGCATTATTATAGACAAGCTCATAGGGAGAAGCACCATTTAAAAAAAAGTAGGAGTTCTATTAATCAAGAAAACATAATTAAAATTACTTCTCTCCAGTATTTAAGAGGTAAACCAGATTAAAACATTAAAGATCTAGCAACATTTAAAATATGCATGTGCTTCCTCTCAACAACTCCATTTTGTTGTGGAGTATGAACACAAGATGTATTATGTAAAATTCCTTTTGACTCCTACAATTGTCTCATTCTATGGTTTAAAAATCCAGTTCCATTATCTGACTTAACAGTTTTAATTTTAACACCAAACTGATTGAGCAGGATATTAAAGAAAACAAGAACACAATCATAAACTTCATCTTTTGACTTTAACAGATAAACCCAAGTTGCCTTAGTGTAATCATCCACAATGGTCAAGAAATACCCAAATCCTTCTGCAGTTGTCACTTTATAAGGTCCCCGGACATCTAGATGAATTAACTCACAAAGTTTAGAAGTAACATGTTGACTAATAGGGAATGATTATCTTGTTTGTTTAGCTTTATGACAAACATCACAAGGTGGAAGAACTTAATTACCAAATTTAAGTTTGTTTTTTAAGGAACCCAAGGCTTGATCAGAGGGATGACCAAGTCTGTTGTGCCAAGTTAATTTAGAAACACAACAAATAGAAGAAGAGTTAACACTACTAGATGAATTACCTGAAGGTACACTATTTATGTTATAGAGACCTCCAGATTCTCTACCATGCCCCACCATATCCTTTGACTGTAAACCCAAAATTTTACAACTATGTTCATTAAAAATAACCTCAAAATTATTGTCTTTGCAGACCTTGTGGAAAGATAACAAGTTAACATTGAAGTCAGGAACAACAAATACATCAAATAGAGTTAATGAATTAGATAAGTTAATATTACCAATTTTTTCAATTTTAGTAGAAGTACCATTAGGGTGACTAACAATAAGATCTAATTTAGATATATCCATAGTGTCATAAAGAATGGACTCAGAAGCAATCATATGTTGATTAGCTCCTGAGTCAACAATTCATTTTTGAAAATTTACAGAAGCATTAAAGGCTTGAAACAAGCAAGTACCTGCCATATTAGCACTAGCAGATGCTTCATCATTAATTTTCCTATAACCAATAAGTGGTAAAAGTTTGATGTATTGATCCTTAGTAAGCTGATGTAACTCAGAATCTCCAACAGAATCAAAAAGATTAGAAGTATTTGAACTTCCAGAAGAAGTGGTAGTAGAGTTGGCAGAAAATTTTTTACCAAAATTATTCTGGTTATTAGATTCATTTCTTAGTTTGAATTCCTTAAGGTAACCAATTAACTTGTAACACTTTTCTATGGTACGACCTTTAATACAATAGTTCTTACACTGAACAATTTGGTTCTTATTCTTATTAGAATTAGATCTGTTATTAAATCTACTATTGAATGTTGTGGACTGAGATTTAGACACAGACTGAGAAGACTGAAGAGAAGACAAAGTGTAACATCCCGAAAATCAGGACATAAAAAAATCATTATTAATACAGATTGTTTCCATAAAACCATAGTAATCTGATATTTGTTACAACATCATTAAACCAAAGTAATTCATAGAATGCAGAAACATGTGGTGTGTGCCTGAAACATAAACTGAAAACCGGAGTACCTGAAACATAAACTAAAAACCGTAAGCACAAAGCTTAGTGAGCTCCCCAAAATACCATACAATATATAAACACAGATTATCATGCGACATACATATGGTTATCGTGGGCTCCCCCATGGTCTTTATCTAGTATGCCATGGGCTCCCCCATGGTCTTTACCTGTAATACCAGAGACTTTCCCCCATGGCCTGATATCTAAATGCCACGGGCTCCCCCCGGAGTCTTCCATGAAAGTATCACAAAGACAACTAACATACCACATAACACGTAATGGGTCGGCATTGGTGCCTTCGACCCATTGATATAGTGAGGAGACTCACCTTGAATGCAGAAGCTTACTGAAAGAAAATTCTAGCTGCTGCCCTGAAGACACCTCCGAGCTATCAGATCAAAATGACACCCAATTAGCAATTGGGTTCCATTCTAAGGCCCACAATCCATACTTGGGGTAAAATGACCATTTTACCCCTGACCTAATATGCATCAAAACTGAGGCCCAAATTCAAAAGATCCACAAAGGCCCACTAATGGCCCAATTTTCCAAATTGGGCCCAACCCCATATGGGCCTTATCCTAAGACCATAATTCCCTTAGTTACAATTATGATTACCTCAAGAACCCCCTTAGATCAACTTGGTCAAAGATAGGGTCAAAAGTCAAGGTCAACGGCCCAAGTTGACCCAACACGCCGAGTTGTCCTTCAACTCGCCGTGTTTCTTCATTATCTGCAAAGTCGAGGAAAAACCAAGCCAACTCGCAGAGTTTATCCATAAACACGCCGAATTCGCCAGAAACCCAACATCTTAATACATTAAGCCGACATTATCGACTCTAAGAGCTTCACAACTTAGATCTCGACCAATATGAGATCTAGAAGGGTAAAGTTTCCAACTTTACCACTAGGAACCACTGAAATGGGTCCAAGCCCAAACCCTAGACTTAAAAGAGTTAGGGCTTAACCATTAAGCACTTAATCTCCAAAGACAAATCCCCAAAATGCAGATCTGACACCCTAGAGCGGGAAGACCACGTAAAGTTGCCAACTTTACACTCATGCATGCCAAGGAGGAGCTCAAATGCCCAAGAAGAGCTTAATAAGGGACTTAATGAATGCAAGAAGCCCTTAAATCCATAAAGTTGGCACCTTTATGCCAAAAGAGTCCATGAAAACCCCAGATCTGAAAGAATAAGGCTTTGGGATGTCCTAATCCCAACATCCATCCAAACCATGGCTAAAACATGACAATTTAACCCAAAAGAGAGATCTAAGCATCTAGAAATCAAGGTAAGAACTTGATACCTCAAACTCCTTGCAAAATGGATAATTGTTATGGATCCAAGACTTCCCTCTCCAAGCTTAGAACTTCAAGATCTTCTAACTCCTTCACAATACAAAAAAATGACCACCAAACTTTCTTCCAAGGCTCAAATGATTGATAATGGAGGCTACAACTTGTTTTAGGGTTTTGACAACAATAGAGGCTGATAAGGAGGCCAGCCAAAGAAACTTAAGGCCTTTAAATACGGTGCAACACCCTAAAAATTAGGGTTTCCTTCCCAGCCACCAACTCGCCGAGTTGAGGCACCTCAACTCGTCATGTTGTTTCATTTAATCCTCGCGATTCTTCCATCCTAAACACGCCGAGTTGGTTCCTCCAAATCGTTGTGTTCAACTCGAATTAGGCTTATTCTCAACAATTTATCCTCAATATTTCGGGTGTTACACAAAGAATCATTTCTTTGAAGATACTTTTCTCTTGACATAATAAAGAAAGTAGTTTTCACATTAGGTAAGGGTTCCATTAATAAAATTTGACTTTTGACTTAATTATATGAATCATCAAGTCCAAAAAAATTGCATAAGTTTCAGGAGATTAGAATGATCTTTGAGTTTAATAGAAGCCTCACAAGTACACTCCTTTAAACTAGTAAGACCATCAAATTCTTTCCATAAAGAATCAAGCTTATTGAAGTAATCTGATAAAGAGATTCCATTTTGTTAAAGAGAATTGATCTGTTGGTGAATATTAAACACAACAGAACCATAAGATTTATTATATGTTTCAAAAAGATTTTTCCAGATATCCTCAGAAACTTCAAAATAAGCTTGACTCTAATAGATGGAATCAGAAATAGAAGACAGAAGCCAAGAACAAACAACATCATTAGCTCTATCCCATTTAGACTTTTTTTATTCATCAACATCATTCTTTTTTAAAGTTCCATCAAAGAAACCAAGTTTGTTTCTAGCCTTAATGGCCCTAGAAATAGAACTCCTCCATAGTCTAAAGTTTTCGTTACCATTTAACTTTGTGGTGACAACTGAAGTAACAACATTATCAGATGGGTGAATGTAGAGAGGACCATCAAAGCTTATTTGATCATCCTTTCCACTCCCACCAGGTGGATCAGTAGGATCACCAGCTATAAAAACAGATAAAAACAAGCAGGAAGTAATAAAGGAAACAGACACTTGCACTGATCTTATGTCCAAATGGTCACCACGTATCTTGGGGCCCAAGACAACCAGTACAGAGTCAAGGAAAATCAAACAAATATAACATAAACAAAAAATAACTGGTGTACACAAGACAACCATGAGAACAGAACAATATAAAAAAAGGAACATGAAGATCCTCACAAAGCTGTCGAGAACTAGCAATAAAGAGTCGACTCTCTTTGTCTGTTCCCTACTAGGGTTTATCGGTGATGAAATCCAACCCCTAGAGAGTTATTTCAGACTAGGAGATTGATCGATGATGATCCAGCCGATGAGACGTCAAGAGAATCACCACAACAAGCCAACAGTAATCTGTAAGATTATAAACAATCTCGCACTACCAAGATCTAAAGATAAACAAGAAACACAGATATTCGTTTCGATTTAACGGAGTAACAGTGGAAACCCTAAATCGAAACGAATAACCGATAAAATACATTTTATGTAACAAAACTAAGGATTCAGAAGAGAAACCCTAGATCGAACAACAATTGTGACGATCTAACCAAAACTAAGGAAAAAAAAGAGAGGATTCAGAGAATACCTTTCTTAAATCAACGATCGGGTGAAGAAAACGCCAACGAATGTCGAAAGAGAAGAATCGGAGCCTGAACGCTATGATACAATCTAAATAACGTAAACAACTCAAGAACTTCCCAACATCATCATTTAATTCATAGATGGTTTACATCAACATAATACACTAGAAAACCTCACTACATATCACACTCACACTCATACTATATATGAATTAGAAATTTGTACATAAAACAAAGAATATGAACAAACCCTAGATATGAAACCCTAATCTATACGTGAGAGAGACGGGAGAGTCAGTGAATACAGATGTAAAGGAAACAAATGAACTGAATGACAAGAAAATGCAGCTACAACACTTAAATAGTTTGAGTAAGAAGATCAATGGTTTTAACCTAAAGTCCACGTATAAACCCGTTAACCTGCATGATAGTTACCAAACACACCCCCACAAATATATACATGTACATAACTCACCCAATAATCTATAAAATGTTTATGTTTGAACACTTTTAATATAACCTTTTAACACATCTTCAGAGATTTTTCACCCTCTGGAAGGTCAAAAGATATTTGGAAAATATTTAACTTATTTTCGAAGATTTTACACCATCTAATAAGTTATTTGTTGGTAAAGGATCTATGGAAATGTAATAGACATGGGTTAGTTGCAGATGTTATTACATTGCACAAAAGTTTTCCAAGATAGGGGGTTGATTTGTGTTTGTCCAATTTTTAAGAATTAATGATCAAAAGGTGTTATTTGAATACCTGAATAGAGAATGGATTGGAAATTTTCATTTGTTCGCATCTGTTCCGAGATTTGAGAGGAATAAGAGTAACAAAGGAAATCAGAATAAAGGGAACCGTCAACCTTCAACCTTAATATGAGGTGAAGGTACAAGAGATGAAGAAAACAATGAAAGTTGGAGATGGTATCTATTATGCTTTGAATGGCATAGGAGGTTTAAAGTTAAGTAAATTAGTTTAAAAGGTCCTTAATAAACTAGTCTTGGAAGAAGAGGATCTATTGTTAATCTCGAATGTAGCGTGGGTAGTTCTTGCGAAGATAAGAGACGTTAGTCTTATTTTAAATCAGCAAAGATCAATGGTATTACAAGTCTGTAAAGAGATATATAACCTCATAGACTACTTCGAAAACTTAGTAGCTTTTATATGTTTTCCATCACTCACTTTTTTTACTTTTCTCTTTTTTATTACAATGCCTAATTGGTTATCTAGTTAGTACTTAATATTAAGAATTTTAATTTGTAATCTGACTTCCCTTGTTTACTATTTGATAGTTTAGAGGTGCACATCGAGATATTTATTATTTAGTAATAAATACAAGTTTTAATTCTAGCCTATTGATCTTTAATAGTTTCATGTGAGAGTGCAAGAGTGCCTTAGGCTAGACGATATCATGAAGATCTCACCGGCGGTAAGCCCACATGGCCAACTTCACCGCCGATAAACATCGGGTCGCAACGTTACTTTTACCGCCGGTTTAACACCGGCGGTGGCTTTATACCAAGGGCAAAAGTTTGAAAAAGTGGACGTTGGGTGGAGTTTGTGAACGTTACATATGATCGTTGCCATATTTATTTATTTATTTATTCGTTTTTTCTAACCACTATAAATACAAACATATACTCCATATCATAACCTATTCACTCAAACCTATCTTTATCTTATCTTCTTAAAAAAATTCTCTAAAAAATGGCAAATCTGTTACAAAACTGTAAGTTGTTGTTAACCGTTGGTCAGATTATAGAAACGGTGCAAGAAGAAGAAGAAGTCGAATCTAGTCAACCTAAGACGCGGAAGATGCCTTTTAGAGGTCGTTGGGGTGCAAACACCCGTCTAATGACACATTACTTCAATGAAATTCTGTTTACGGGGAACACCAGTTTCGACGTCGATTTCGAATGGAGAAACATTTATTTATTTGTATAGTTGGTGACGTTACAAACATTTCTGAATATATTAGACAAATTCGAGATGCAAGAGGTGCGGATGGGTTTTCATAAATACAAAAATACGCAGTTGCGGTTCGTCAGTTAGCTTATGGTTCTTTTTCTGATTCATGGGACAAATATTTTCAAATGTCTGAACGAGTAGCTAGGGACATTTTAGATGAGTTTTACAGATGCGTTGTCATTATTTACGGTCCAAGGTATTTGTGTAAACCCACTTTTACTGACGTTCAATCATTATATGTTCACCATGCTAGTGTTTATGGCTTTCCCGGTATGCTTGGAAGTTTGGATTGTCTTCATTGCGCGTGGGGTAGTTGTCCTAATGCATGGCAAGGGCAATTTACATGGGGTGATAAGGGTCACCCCACAGTCATACTTGAAGTTGTTGCGTCACAGGATCTTTGGATTTGGCATGCTTTTGTTGGTGCTTTCGACTCAAACAACGATATTAATGTTTTAGACATGTCTCCCATATTCAATGGGTTTTCTGATAGGTCCGCACCTAACTGTCCATTTCAAGTGAATGGAACGACGTATGATTATGGGTATTATCTTGTTGATGGTATATACCCTGAATTTGCCGTGTTTGTGAAAACTCTAACATGTTCATGTGATCCAAAACGCATAAAGTATAAAACGTACCAAGAAAAGGCTACGAAGGATGTTGAACGAACATTTAGAGTCCTCAAGAAGCGTTGACGCATACTACAACATCCGGCTCGTCCTCGAAGTGTGGAAAAGCTCGTTTTATTATGTATGCGTGTATCATTTTACATAATATGATTTTGAAAGACGAACACAAAATAATTTGTCAGTTTCAACCAAATGACAATGCATCCTCAAGTGCATCATCTAGTACGCCAATACCACCTGGTTTCATCCCATGGCGTGCAAGAAGAAGGGCAATACGTAACAATCAAAAACACCACGAGCTTTGCAATGATTTGGCGGAACACATATATCAGGTTAATGAAATTGATTTAAGTGAGCCAATTGACAATGATATCGGTGAATATTCGGACTGAAATATTTTATTAAGTTAGTTAATTTAATTTTCTTTTTATGATTGTTAAATCAAATGTAATGTTTTTAATTTATGAAATGTTATGTTATTTTAATTAGTATTTATTTTTATCTTTATGCAAATATTTAGATTTTTGAATTTTTAAAAAAAATTGGTAGGTAAAAATATCACGCATGTATAGAGGCCTTAATTATACCAACCCCTTGGCCTTAATTAGAAATTAACCAAGGAAAACATGTATATTGGGTATAGAGGCTGATGTTAAGAGCAAAAAGGAGGATTTGAATTTTGATACTATGATGGTTTGTCAACTGTCATAGGTTTTCATTCGTCTATGGTACTTGAGTTGCAATTTGTAAATTCAAAAGGTTACGAATTATTAAAATCTAATTCAAGAATTTATTTCCAACATTTATAACAAAAACCGGTCGTTGTAGTATAGTGGTAAGTATTCCCGCCTGTCACGCGGGTGACCCGGGTTCGATCCCCGGCAACGGCGTTTTTTCTTCCGATTTACTTCACAAGTTTTCCCTCTATTGCAATAGGACCCTCAAAGTTTCAATTTCTACACTTCCTCTGTTTAATTATCCAAAATACTGTGAAGTACATTTCCTTTTATGTTTATGATTTGAATTTAATTCTTAACAGCACTAGTTATTTTTTGATGATGAAAAACTCGACTTTTTTCCCACTAGATTCTTTCATTACACACACGTCCAATTTCAGAATAAAGTGAAGCCTTCTATCAGTTTAATTTTAAAGAAACAAACACTCGAGAGGAAAATGAAGGTTGAAGAGGAATAGTTCAAAATGAACATAAATGTTCATCATGTGCCTTACACGTGACATGGGCTAACAGGCATAAGTGCATAACCATGCATTTCTCTTTCATTCCTTTTAGGGACGATTCATGTAATTAAATTCTTGTAGAAATATGATTTATAAATTTTCATATATCATAAGGCCGTTTCTGTAATTTATTTTTATTCCAAGACAACTTGAAGTTTTCTATTCTGAAAATATTTAATATATGTTTTTGTATTTGTCCATTAGTAATTATTATATAGCAATATAACTAGATGTAGCATCATTTGCTGAAAATTTATATATAGTAGGGTTATGTTTAATATAACTTATATGTTCCATCTTCTCATCTTCATGTTCTAATTTCTAGAAATAAAAACATTCTCTTTTCTCATCAGTGCAGGATTTGCCTTACATGGATGCAACAGAATCATCATTATACAACATTAAGTCAGGAAAAGATGTTACTCATAGAGGTATGTTGGTATATTGATGGATATGTGTGAACATATGTATGTGTATTTTAATAACCTCTTAACCATCAACATATGTTGTGTGCTAATTTCAAGAAATAACATTGTACTTTCAATTGATTCTTTGACATAGTTGGATTTAAAATAAATAATAAATTAAGAAGTATTAATGAAAGTAACATGTTATGAAACACAATCAAATGAAAGTATATCGTTATTTCTTGCATTTAGCTTAATCATAGGATAAATGCAAGATATAGTAGTTACTTTCATTTGATTGTGTATTATAGCATCTTACTTTCATTAGTTATTTATATGAAATTTTTGTGACATTTGTTTCCTAGGGATGTCATAAGTGGATCTGGTTTCAATCAAGTTCTGAATTATAATGTGGTACTAATGATCAAGTTATGTTTCTCATTTTCCTTTAATATAATAACAATAATAACAAATTTTGAAATAAGAAAAAGTCAAATCAAGGGTAAAATGGTCAATTTCTAAAATTTAACGACTGAACTTTTAAAGTAGGTCATCCAGGGATATGAAACTTCGAAATAAGGAATAAAATCGCCATTCAATTTCTTTAGTGACCAAATTTGAAAAAACATATCTAATCTTAGGGACTAGAACTATAATTTACTCAAAAGGTATATCATTTACTATTTTATGGGTAACACAAGAGATGGGCTTTGTTAAACGTGTATGTTGTACTGTAGTATAGTTTATATTAAACGTTCATATGTTTTTTTATGTAGATGGCTTTTAACCATATTGGTAGCGTTTTGATAAATTGCAGGTGGTTGGATGGAAATACTAAGTACCTGAATTTTGATCTTATACTACCATTGAATGATTTTCGAGAATCTTAAGTCAACCCTTTCCAAAAAAGAAGAGGCATAAAACTTTCAGCATGGGGAAGTAATATGATTTATTGGGCTTTTGTTGTATTTTCTTGTATTTGTGAAATTCATTTGATAGTGTTATTTGTTTGACATCATATGTGGAATTGGAATAAATTTTGTGACCTAGATTCATGACAACTTGAATTAAATAAAAAAAAATGTTATGTTGCTATTCTTGATGTAATGTTGTTGTAATAAAAATAGGATGATGTAATAAAAAAAAGTTGGAAGCAGGATGGTATACTCGATATAAGTACGTTGTTTTGTATAGCTAGTGAGTTTATATAAACACCGAACGATTATCCATTTATCGGTCAACCCGTTCACCGAACAGGTATTACACTAGTTGACCAAAGACAACATGTTTAAAGGGTATAGATGCAAATAATTAAGGAAGAGCAAAAAGGAAGATTTAAATTTTGATAATATGATCGTTTGTCAACTGTCATACGGTTTCATTTGTCTATGGCGCGTGGGTCGCAACTTGTTAATTCAAAAGGTTACGAATTATTAAAATCTAATTCAAGAATTTATTTCCAACATTTATAACAAAAACCGGTCGTTGTAGTATAGTGGTAAGTATTCCCGCCTGTCACGCGGGTGACCCGGGTTCGATCCCCGGCAACGGCGTTTTTTCTTCCGATTTATTTTTAAAAAGTTTCATAAGTTTTCCGTCTATTGCAATAGGACCTTCAAAGTTTCAATTTCTACACTTCCTCTGTTTAATTATCCAAAATACTGTGAAGTACATTTCCTTTTATGTTTATGATTTGAATTTAATTCTTAACAGCACTAGTTATTTTTTGATGATGAAAAACTCGACTTTTTTCCCACTAGATTCTTTCATTACACACACGTCCAATTTCAGAATAAAGTGAAGCCTTCTATGAGTTTAATTTTAAGGAAACAAACACTCAAGAGGAAAATGAAGGTTGAAGATGAATAGGGCAAAATGAACAAGATGTTCATCACGTGCCTTACACGTGACATGGGCTAACGGGCACAAGTGCATAACCATGCATTTATCTTTCATTCCTTTTAGGGACAATTCGTGTAATTAAATTCTTGCAGAAATATATATGATTTATAAATTTTCATATATCATAAGGCCATGTCTGTAATTTATTTTTATTCCAAGACAACTTGAAGTTTTCTATTCTGAAATCTGAATATATATATATATATATATATATATATATATATATATATATATATATATATATACTACAACATTAACACCCTATGGCGACGACAAATTCGGACCCTATCCAGACAACATCGATCGTGATACATGCTGTGTTTTGTTACCTGCAAGAAAATACAAAGGGTGGTGAAGGAGATAAGCTGGAACGATGGGCGCCGGCGAACAACTCGCGGTGGAGAAGCTTGAGGCGGTGGAAGACGGACGGTGGTGCTTCACCACCGGTGAACAATTCTAAACACCAAAAAAAACGCCAAATTCGGGGTCGAAATCATTAGCACACAGCAATAACAAACGAAATAGGAGTAGAAAATACCTTACCTGGGGCCAATCGCCGGTTATGAAAGTTGGAATCTGATTTTCGTCGGAGAGGTGAATGGAGGCTGCGTTGCTGTGCAAATGAATGAAGACTGCGTATATTTTAGGGTAAACCCCTATGCCGACGACATGTCGTCGGTGTAGGGTCTTATAAACGATGCCGTTTCGTTTTTTGCTGAAACAAAAAAAAATAGAAATTAAAAACCTGTACAGACAACATGTCGTCGGGATAGCCCTGTAACGCGGATCGCCACGTGTCCTGCCGACGACAAGTCGTCGGTATAGCATACCCAAAACTACGTCGTTGTGTATTTCTGGCACATGAAATAAAAATAAATGAAAAATATATTTTTTTATACCTATACCGACAACATGTCGTCGGCATAAAATTTCAGAATACCGCGAATATTTTTGTCGTTCCCGCCAAAATTGTACCGACGACTTGTCGTCGGAACAGAGGTCCTGGTCAAACTAAATTGGTCAAAGTTTACAAAAGGTATGGCGACGACAAGTCGTCGGGACAGGGGTACTTTTAGCGACGACAATCGTCGTCGGGATAAGTGCCGTCTGGATAGCCTTGTATCCTTGTGTGTGTGTGTCTATATATATATATATATATATATATATATATATATATATATATATATATATATATATATATTTGTCCATTAGTAATTATTATATAATTAGGTGTAAAACCCGTGTTTTACACGAGTTGATTAAAAAAATTAAATATTAAAATGTAAACATTAAGTATTTTTTTAAATAAAATTTTGAAATAAGGAAATAATAAATGTATTAATTAGAATTACTATCATATTTATTATATTTAATACTTTGCATATATAAGTATTATGAAAATTTTTAATTTAAAAAATTAAAAAAACCTAGAAATTGACATGTGGATATTATTTAATTTCAAAAATATCATAAAATGACAAGTGACAAAACTCATCAGAGATTGACATGTGGCAAAATGGATCTTCATTTATTATAGTTGATATAACTATATGTAGCATCGTTTGCTGAAAATTTATATATATAATAGGGTTATGTTTAATATAACTAGATGTTCCATCGTTTGCTGAAAACTTAATGTATAATAGGGTTATGTTGAATTTTACATAAAACTTAAAAGATTATGGTTTGTGAAAATGATATGTAAAAAATTGAACTTTTATATGTTCTTAAAAAAATTGAAACTTTATAAACAAAAAACCAATTTCTAAAATAGATTTTTTTTAAAAACATGTAAAAAGTTATATATATATATATATATATATATATATATATATATATATATATATATATATATAACACTAGCCGTTTACCCATGCCAAGCGACGGGTGCGAATAGTTTTTTTTGTTTTCAGAAATTAGTTTTTATAGACGATTAATTCTTTTATGCAAATAGTTGAGTGTTTTCCGCTGTTGACAATGTAGAGATCTTCAAAACATGTAGGACCACTAATATGCAATAAAAGTAGGTAAATTTAGTATCACTTCCTTCAGTTTGATTAGAAGAAACCAAACAACCTCGTATTAATCCATGTTTTCGAGGATTCCACCGACGTGAGCTCGGATGCCACATTTTTTTTTTAGAAAATCTTGGTAGCTATATTGTCTTGCACTACTATCTTCTTTTATTTTCCAAAAAATAAGCAATCAACATGGATCTCTTAATTATTTTTAATGTTTTATCTAATAAACTAATTTTATTGTACCTTCAACTTAAACATTATTCTATTTCTATAAAATTAAAATTATACTTGAACTGTAAAAATGATAAACAACATTTCTTTAAATTTTATGATAGACTTGTAAAATCCATGTGACCACCAACCCACTTCACCCAAAGCCCATCATGAATGGTCATCTTCATGTTGGACGTTATTGCTAAATTCATGTCATATGGAACTTGCACAATAAGTTGCTATCTTATGTTCTTATTAAATAGAATTATAAAATTCAATGTCAAACATGCATATTAATTAAAGTTAAAACCATCAAATATATTGTTATTAAATGAAAATTTTCATGTAACCCTTTATTGTTTGCAGATAACGACAATATCCCAAAAGTGGTACTTTTTTACACCATTTATATGATATACAAAACTCAAAAGTTGACTTACGTAATATCCTCTTGTATATATACTAAAAAAACTCAAAAGTAAGCTTCTTCGTAGCCGTGAAAGTTGTTTTTTAGGTGCATTCCTCAAGCCTTTTTTAGCAAACAAAGTACAAGACTACTCTTGTTAGTTGTTACTTGTCAACAAAGTAAAATGCTGAAATAGGACAAAAATAAAAATGAGAATAGGATGTTACAATACACAAATCAATAGAAATACATTGCTATTTCATCCATTTAACACTAATAAAAATGATATGAAATCTGCACCATTTTGCCCCTGACTTGGTCTGTAGATTTCATGGTTAATTCTAGCAAATCCGTTTGTTATTTGTGCCTTTTATAAAAGTTTTGGCAAACCTAGTCGGATGGCCTGCACACTTTTGGTATTCAACTTGACCATTTTTCCCTTGGGGTTTATTTCTGCTGTGAACTTTAAAGGTTTCCTTGATGATGTATGCGTTTATTTGTTGGATTTCTCATCTGGAAATGTTCAAGAAGCTTAGGTGGTTGGCCTCCTCTTATTTGGTGTTATGAACATTAAAAACACCACAGACATAGCCATATGAATACAAAAACACACACACATACACGTACAACCACTCACACCATTTTGGGTAATGTACTTTATATTTTACATAATTTTAGCAACATACTTACATTTTTTGACCGATCACAGAAACACACATACACAACAACATACAAAACACACACAAAGAAATTTGTGCCCTACCACAAACACACATACATAAATAGAGAGAGAGAGAGAGAGTGAGACTTTTTGTTGTGTTTTATTGGCATGCTGCAAGGGGAGAGAGAGAGAGAGAGAGAGACAGAGAGAGAGAGACTCCAAATGACATTTCAGGGGACATGAACTAAGACCTATAAGATTGTTTTAATCATTTAATTTCTTGAAGGACTCCATTTATTAGCAGGTATCATGTATCAAGATGAAACTTTGAATAATGGGGTAAATTAGAACAAAAATGAAACTCAAATCAGTTTATAGTAAAAGAAGAAGAAGCCAGATGCATTTACTTTGTTACCTTCATTTCCAACAAGCATAGTTGTTGCAGAGAGGGAGAAAGAGAGGCATAATAAGTATTAATTGGTGTTTATCAAGCCCTAATCACAACAAATAATAAAAAATTAAAACCCCTGTATAGGGAAGATACAAGGGAAAAGGGAGAAAAAAATACATCATTAATGTAGAGAGAAAGAGGGGGGGGGGGGGGGGGGGGGGGGGGGGAATGACATACCACTGAAGTACTGTCAAAATCTTGGATTTCTTTTTCTTGAAGTACATCTCAAATAACCTTCAATTCACATTATCACCTACAAATTAAATACCACGAAATGTTAACCAATAAGTGTAATGAAGATGAACAAAAAGTTGGCATGCATTGTGTATCCATTAGAAACGAATAAAAACAAATAAGCAAGAGAATTAGACGATTGCTTGCAATGTCGTAATCTCACCCATTGCCTTTTTTTTCCAGATTCTGAGTTTCATAATCACATCCTCAATTCAGAAAATGATAAAATCAACCTGTAAATGAAACAAATCAAACCCAAATCATTCCACAAAATTGAAAACATTCCAAATCTAAGGATCTATTTAAAATATTTCATGCAATAGAGATTTTACATAAACATATAGTTAAGAAAAATACTGAAAGGACGATCTTTTAGGGTTTCCATCTCTTTCTGGTGGCGATGGGTGCATTAACTGACGATGACAAAGGAAGTAGCAGCTTTGAATAGGGTTTATTGAGAGAAAGATGAGACTAGTAGTGACGCATGTTGAGGTCGTGGCGGCTTCTAGTAACACCGGCGGTTCATTGTGATGTCGACGGTAATTGCTAGAAGCAAGGGTAGTAGGGTTTATAGAGATATATGACAGAAATTGTGAGAGGGGAGGGTGGCTTATAAAAGGATAATACTAGAAACGATTTGAACGGGTCTTCCGAGTTTTATGAGACGGTTATCAACAATCGCCAAAGTTTAAAAAGTCAAAATGTTATGTTATGTATTATGTTATTTGATTTTTTCAAATACTGATAGGATAAGATTTAACTATTTTTAAATGCATAAATTTGTTGTATATGATGTTTTAAGGGTTGTATCTCTTAAAATTTAACAGCTAAATGCTTACTAAGGTATTAAGATATATATATATATATATATATATATATATATATATATATATATATATATTCAGCAATTATTTCTATTTGGAAACACCCAACTTTGACAAGAAGACAATGAAAAGGTAAACTGCTAATTCGGAAACATATATGATTCGACAATTCGTTTATATTCAGGACGAAAACCATCTATGTACCATATATGTAACGAAAAAAATTGGAACAAAAACCAAGAATCTGGAAACCATGGAGACCATTTATGTAATTTTGTCTAATATTAATTAAGATTTTCAAATATAATTTCATTTTGTGAAATAGTTTTCTTTATGTTTAAGGTTCAGCGTTTTGGAGAATAGTTAACCGCATAACTTTGGAGAATAGTTACATACATAATGTGGAGACAGTCAATGGTTTCCTTTCGGTATATAGTTTTGTCAATAGTTTTATCAAAGTATGATGCTTAAAATAAGAAAAAAAAATATGAAACATAAATCAAAGCAAGATTATTTGTTAAAAATATGAAACATAAATCAAAGCAAGATTATTTGTTAAACAATAAACTGAAGTACGTTGATATTTTTTGCATTTAATCACAGTAAATAGCAAAATACCAAATATAAATAAGGTAAGTGACAAAAGATATAAATTTGGAATACAAAACTTTACATATCTTTTTTTTTTGGAAAGGGAACTTCCCTAACGAGGGTTTCCGGGCCAGCTTTGGCGCACCGACTAATCCCCCGCTGCAAACATGAGGCTTTGCCTCATGCCCTGGAGTCACTGCAGGCGAACCTTGATGGCCACAAGGGCTGAGTAGTGCCAGGATTTGAACATGGGTCAATAGGTTATCCACCATATCTTCCACATGCATTACCAAGTCACCACAACCCAAGTGGTTAACTTTACATATCTTTAATCTAGGAGAAAAGGAAAATGCAAAATAAAAAACCCATTCCATAATTTGAACATGAAATGTAACACCAATCCTTTAACCATCCAAACCTTTCAAAAACATACTATAATATAAGTAATGTTATTAAACATAATAAGTCATCATGTTTTAATCCTCTAAATCGTATAAAATTGACTCGGTAGTCGTATACAAAACACTACAGCAACATACCTACAACAGCAGCATCATGTTACCTATTCCTCCATATCTTGTAAATAAGAAGGGTGTATGACAGTTTTTCAAAAGTCAAGGTTCCCTACCTAAGCAACAACAATTTAACTTTTGTAAAATCCCATGTTCATTCATTTGCAATATCATTAAATCAAACACTAAACACACCTCCAAACACTACTAACTACTTTCATAATACAAAAAAAGAAGACATACCACATTGAGTAGAGAAGCATGATCTCACCTACAGTCCATGTAAACAAAAAAAGAATCACTTTCTACCCTTGCAATACCACTTTTCCCATTAATGACATTTCTTCCCTGAAAATAGAGAAATCGGCCATGAATACTTACAACTTTAATCCAATTTCATCTCCTTACCATAATTCCATCTCCAAGTAAAATAACTATTTTATCCTTGAAAATAATTGTTTTGTGAAACTTTGGTCCCAAATTAATTAATTAACTTGAACCACGCATCCAAAACATTATAAAATCCTCAAAAAAGGACCCAAAATGCAATTCACTCTCGATATTGTTACAAGAACTAAGCAACCAATTTATATTTCTTAAAAATCAATAAAAAACATAATAGTATGCGGAAAGTAGTAATCTAAAAAAGGGTTAACATACTTAACTCACAGAAAGATGTTGATTCAAAATCGTATTTGCAATAAGTAGTCAAACTTTAATAAATCATTACTTGGCACCATCAACTTGTTGAGAAGTTCTTTATATTGATTTTTTATTGTTACCAATTACTATCTTTGGTTTGTCGGTGATTACTTTTGTGACTACACACTTCAGTGTTCGTCAATGAAATACCCAACTGCTAGAAAGTTAAGATAATTTTAGTATATTCCAAAGAATGAAGACTATGGCCCAGCCTACCTTCTTACTTCGATCACCAATTTATTTTAATTGCTAATTTGCAAACGACATTATATGAAACAATTTAGATAAGATTCAAGCATCATTCAACGACAGTAAATTAGAAAGTACCTTTAATTTCAAAAGCAAAGTCAAACTATCAATAAATCGACCCAAAAATTCAAAAGGCTTCAAGATCGTAAGACTTTGAGCCAGGTTATCTGGGAGAAACTATAAAAAAATACTAAAATAGAAATGAATCCATATGGGAAAAAAAACTAATATACAAAAAACATTATTTAATAGATGAAAAGGTAAATAATATATAGTATTGAGTGAGTAATTTCAACCTGGTTTTCTTTTACTGCATCATTAAAAGCCTAGGTCTGATGCACTTGTTGGGTCTTTGTCACCATAGAAAGCTATATACAAAAAACATAGAAATCAACACAAAGAAAAACCTCAATATATTTATGAAATCTATGTTTAGGGAACCCGAAAATGTGATTAGGGTACAATGAGCAAAAGTTTTAAAGGGTACGGTGATAGCAAAAGTTTTAAAACCTTACCTCAGCTATCATTCTTTTTGTTGTAGTTTACCAACTCCACCGTACCATATTGCAATCTGCAAGAGAGGAAAAATGAACTTATAGCAATACATATCTTGCCCAACATAATTAAGCTTCCATTTATGTTAAACACAACTTTGGTGCCTGCATAGCGTGCGCACACACACAGAGTACCTTATACAACCAAAACCAAATCATCTCCGATATTAAGAAAAAGATGATGAAAGGGTGGCATGGTTCCTAGTGAATAAAGAAGGAGGGGCGGCGACGGCGACTAGTGAATAAAGACAATGCAAGAACCTACCATGGACGATGAGCTTGCTAAAAATTTCAGTAGAAATTCTTCCGCTGCAACAGCTAGACAAATGCCCTTCACAAGCGCTTATGTTACCATTTCCGGTCATAAGCCTTTAGGTAGATCGGTAGATGCTGCCACCATAACCACCTCTACCTCTGGTACCTCCATCTCTTCTTTACCTAATTTTCCTGAAAATACATAAATCAATTTCAAGATTTCTAAATCAAAGGAAGTTTAATATGATTTTTAAAAAATGGGAACTTTGGGAGATTACACGCCGTGAAGCTTAAAAATGAAACAACATGAATGAAATAATCATACTTTGCCAATGCCTCTAGGGCTTTGTTGTTGGTCCGAAAGAGGTAGCAATTGATCACTTGTTCTTCTTCATCATCTTCAATCGATACTCAAGAGGACAACTTTGTGGAGTTGATTTGATGAAGTAAGAATCTAATAGAATCAAAACTAAAAAGAGATGATATTCAAATCAAAATCAAATATTAACAACAAGAAAAAAGGAAATAACTGACTTCCCTCGTCTCTCTGTTAGGCTTTTCTTCGAAAATACCTGGGTTTTTAGATCAAGGTTTTTAGGATTTGGGATTTTCGAATTTGGGATTTTAGATGTAGAGATATAATATTTAGGGTTATTAGATGTAGTCAGGGAAGCATCTATGGTTTGTTGAAGGAGGAAGTAAGCACCTGAAGGCAGTTGTTGTTGGTTTAGCAGTAACGGAGGTGAAAATCATTGTTAGAGTAACAAATGTAGGTGGTTGAAGGCGAAAGGAGGCAGAACATGGGAGGAGTGAGATGTGGGTGCAATGGTGGTGTAGTGCTCCAGCGAAGGGGAGATGGTATGATGATGGTGTAGCGGTTCTGATGTCATCTCGACTAATGGGTATCTTTCTAGAGGGAATACGATAAAATAGAGAGAAAGAGAGGGTTTTCTAATGAAAGTGTGGGGTTTCACTATCGAAGATGAGGGTGACGACGACGATAATTACAAATGAGATGTGGGGTTTTGGAGAGGTGGTAACTGTGGTGAAATGCGATTCGGGATAAAGGGTCAGAGAACAGGAGTTGGGTATTGAACTACAAAATATTGAATCCCTTTTAATCTTGGCTTAAATCTTGGCTTCGGTTGACTCACTTAAGGGATTAAAGGGTGGGTCAAAATTCCTTCACCGGGTAAAGAAGTATATGCATGGATTAGTTGTAATTTTAACTTGTAGGTTTGGATGATTTCAAATTTTAAAATTTTGAATAAAGTCGGAATTTAGGGAAAGAGATAAGATTTGTTGGGAAATATAAGAATTCAAAATGTAGGTTAAAATTTAATACTATTTTAGTTGTGATACTTGTACTATTAGTTTAATCGTTTGAACGTCTTAAATTATTTTTAAAAATAGTAAAGTTTGTATAATATATATATATATATATATATATATATATATATATATATATATATATATATAATTTTAAAAAACAATTTTCTTAAAAAAACAAAGTTAGTAAAAAATATAAAAGAGGTAATATATATATATATATATATATATATATATATATATATATATATATATAAAGGTAGTTGTACAAAATATATAAGAAAGTTGTAAAAAAGATGTAGAAAAAATTGTAACAATAATTTTCTAAAAAATCATAAGTTTTAAAAACAGTAAATTGCACAAAAATCACTATGTTTTTTTGATACCCACTTTTGCAATTTAAACACTATTTTTTCTTATCGGTGCAATGTTGACCGTTTACCCGATTATCATTGTTGATTGGTGTAATGTTGACCATTTGGTTATGTAATGATAATGTGAAATGATGACGTGTCAAACTTAAAAAAATGATACAAAAGACACAATCTTTTCAAAATAAATAAATATAAAATCATTTTTGACATTCCAATATTTTTTTTTTGTCTAAAGTTAAATATCGTTTGTTTCAATTTCCGTTCAATGTTGTAGAAGTTGTATATTTTCTCTATAAAAACCGCCAATATCCATGACCCATGCACTTTGTTAGACCCGTTGCAAAGCTAAAAGGAGAATGTTATATATATATATATATATATATATATATATATATATATATATATATATATATATATATATATATATATATATATATAATTTATTATAAACTATGTTTTGAATAAAATCCAACAATTATTTGGTTTATTTTGTTAGTTAAAGATATATATATATATATATATATATATATATATATATATATATATATATATATATATATATATAGATCTTTAAGTAACAAAATAAACCAAATAATTGTTGGATTTTATTCAAAACATAGTTTATAATAAATTATGAGTTTAGCAACAGAAGCATTAAAATTTGAATAATATTAAAACCATTTTATACCCACCAAGGATCATTTTGCAATACAAGAAATATTAAATTAGGCATAGAAAATAAAATAAACACAACCTTTGAAGACATTGATTCTCATTGGAGATTGAAAGATGATGAAATGAGGCAAACGACTCAAAGTAGAGGCTCTCTACAAGTATCCACAAAACAAGAGTAAACCACAAAAAGATGCTAGCCTTCACTTTGTATTGAACACTTCTTAATCCTTAAAAAACTTATACCAAATAAGCTTTAAAGTAGAAGCGACTTAAAACACTCAAACTACACAACACATTGCAAGAGAGAATAGGGGGAATGAGCTTAGAAAGCTACAATTTTGAGAGGAAAAAAGATGGAGAAAAAACTAGCATTTTTCAAGTCCATGATCTCTTTTATAATTGCATTCATGAAGTATAGGCCATACCACAAATAAGGTGCTGTAAGGAAGCATGAGATGAAAGAACATGCCAAACAAGCAAGCCTCCCACTCCACTAATGATTCACGACAATGAGGTGGAGATTTGATGTGGTGTGTCTTTCACTTAAGCTCACGACTAGCGTGTTCCTTGTTACATTTAAATGAATCACTAAGGTGTAAAGTCGTGATTTTTCACCAAAAATTTTCTTTTTATTTATAACTTTTTAAAACCAAAATATGTTAACCGAAGTCTTATTTTGAATTTTATGAAAACATCTCATATGTTACTTTTATTACCAAAAACAACATTCATAGAAATTAAAGTTCATAAAACCAAACCAAAACAAGCTCTCAAAAACCAAGTGTTATGAAAACTCAACGATGTGTTCAAATTGTATCATCACGAAAGCAATTCTATATAACTAACCAAAATGACCCCATCCTCACCAATGCATCAGACTATGCTATCCTTAGCAATGCAAGACAAATAACAAGCAAAGAAACAAGTGTCAACATACGTTAAATGAGTCAATCATAGTACAATGTTAAGGAATGCACATATCCCAAATGGGTCAGAAAAAACATCATATAAGCATGCATTCAAAAACCACATAACATGACATCAAATACATCACATAATCAACACAATAATGCTCAAATAATACTATTTTTCTTTAGATCTTTTTACGTCTAGTTACACTCCATAATAATTTTTATAACTAATTAATACTTCATACATCACTATAATATTATAAGATAATAGTAATCTTCATTTTCAACATTAATAATTACTCTCCTATAATCACCTTTGTAATTATTATCAAATACTTCCCATTTATAGGTCTATATGTTCATCAGTAACCCCCAAGGTAAGTATCATGTTCACTACTAACGTGACCGCCACGACCCAATGCACTATGTGAGGCACGACTCTCACTCGTAATATTACCCCCGGTTCGCTGTGTTTGCTCTCCGGTGTTGCATATACAAGTACACACGTTGTCGTTAAGGATTGGTACAAGCAGTGAAAATTCCATCATGTTACACCTACCAAATCCCACGTGATTTTTGTGTTAGCTTTCCTCGTAGAGACAACATTACTCCGGTTTCCCTATATTTAAGTGAACTATGTGTCAAAATGGTCGTCTAAAATAACCATTCGACTGGCTTTCCTCGTAGAGCCAACATTAACTGACTTTCCTTATACAGTCAGCCCTAACCGGCTATCCTTGTTAAGTTGACATTACTTGGCTATCCTTATAGATCCAACATCTAATGGCTTTAGTCATAGAGCCAGCCCTAGTTAGCTTTCCCCATTGAGCCAAACCTAATTGGTTTTCCTCGTGGAGCCAACACTACCCCTTTTCCCTCTAAGTGTATTCCTTATTTTAATTAATGTATTATTAATTCGTCATTCAAGGGTTACACAACACCATTCTCCATACTTCCTAAGTAATCATGCCTTTTTATTATGTGCACTTTAAGGCACATTACTTCAAAGTTCCTCACTATGTAAACATGCAAGTATGCCATAACATTTTACACCACTATATAATCATGCACATATCATGATTTCAATATTTAGGCCATTATACCATTAGCATTCATTGTCCTAAACATCATAGACAAATATTTCCAAGAAATATGACATGCATACATCACAAATTAATCAACACAAAACACTCTTTCTATCGTGGACCTAACGCACCTCTCACATAAAAAATAAGAATCTAGCATATATGCATCCTAACTTTTCATACACAATAAGAAATTCAGTAGTGTCAATAGCAAATCATACACAATAGAGGAACATGCAACTTATACAACCTAGGTTCATTCCAATCCATGTAAGATATGGAATTCCCTAACAAAGTTCTTAAATTCCACAAAGATTAAATCACCTTTGTCAAGAAGCGCCCTTTTCCCACTTCAAATCTTGTAAGTGCTTGAGGTATCACGGTCTCTCTTAATACAACACAAAAAACTAAATTACTAGATGCCTCCAAGATTAAAAATTGTTATTCTATACCCAAACATATAGACGAATTACTAGACTAAATTTTCAGATTTTGACCCAAAACAACAGCCTGTTCAAGGCCATTTTAACACCACTAAACCCTATCATAACTAAAATATTTTCCATATTCTTTTATATTGCCAATAACTACCTGTACAGGTCCATACGATATTTCTACATTTATTATGAATTTTACAAAATGTAACCCAACGGTTGATGCATATATATCGTTTCTTGTAACTCACCATGCAAAAATGCATTTTTTACATCCAACTGATGAATAGGTCATGCCTTGTATAACGAAAGAGAAAGAACTGTACGTATCGTAGCCGGTTTCACGAGCGGGCTAAACGTTTCGCCACAATCTATGCCAACTTGTTGAGTTTTTCCATCACCTACAAGACGGGCTTTATGCCTCTCAAACACACCATTAGATTTTTCTTTATGAGTAAAAATCCATATTGAACGAATAACATTAACATTAGGTGGTCGTGGTACTAACTCCCACGTCTTATTTTTAATTAGAGCGTCATACTCATCATCCATTGCCATTTTCCAATTCGGGTCACGTAAGGCTGCAACAAGGTTACGAGGTAAAGGTGATCGAGTATTCGTGACAGCGAGAGCATGATTATACTTCTTATTTGGTTTAAAAATGCCCATTTGACTTCGTGTGACCATTTTTGGACGTTGGGAAGGTAATACATTAGGAGTGATTTGTTGGCTTGCTGATGCGTGAGATGAGTTAGTAGGGTAATTGATGATGGTGGGCTGGTAAGGAGTGGGCCGTGATTTTATAGGTGGGGGTTTAATGGAGAATTTGGGCCAGCTTGGGGAATTGGATCAATTTGAGTGGGAGAATTTTGATGGGCTGATCCTTGCTGGGCCATTTGTGGCTGAAATTGATCAAAAAGATTTTTAAAATGATGTATTGTATATTGAGAAATATCACCATCTAAAAAATCATAAGTAGATGAGGAAGTGTTTTGTGTTGTAGTGAAGGGAAAAACATGCTCATCAAACACAACATGGCGACAAATTATTATTTTCTTGGAAGATAAATCATAACATTTGTAGCCACGATAATTCGTAGGGTACCCTAAAAATACACATGGAGTGGACCGAGGTTGTAACTTATTTATCAAAGTGGATGGGATTAGAGGATAACACAAACATCCAAAAACTCGAATGTGAGAATATGATGGTACCTTGTTATATAAATTTTGAAGAGGTGACACATTGCCCAAAAGTTTGCTTGGAAGAACATTGAGAAGATAAGTAGCCATTTGCAAGGCGTGATGCCAAAATGAAGAAGGAAGAGAGGCATGAGCTAATAGTGTACGAATCATATTATTTATCGTACGTATTTTTCTTTCCGCTTTACCATTTTGAGGGGAGGTATAGCGGCAAGAAAGACAAAAAGACATGCCATGAGTTTTACAAAACACCTGAAAATGATCATTATCAAACTCTCTCCCATTATCACATTGTATACTTTTGACATTGTGTTCAAATTGAGTGAAAATATTAGACTTCAATTCTAAAAATCAATCAAAGACTTCCGATTTCTTGGCTAATGTAAATGTCCATAAAAAATTAGAATGATCATCCAAGAACAAAACATAATATTTATGCCCCATGGAACTCAAAATAGGAGAAGTCCAAATATCACTATGAATAATGTCAAATGGCATGGTAGTATTAGAATGAGACGCAACAAATGGTAACTTAACATGTTTCCCAAGAACACAAGAACGACAAATGCTAGAAGAAATACGATTACAATCAATGCTTTTATTTTGTCTAAGAACATCTAAAACTTGACCACCCGGATGACCTAGACGATCATGCCATAAAGAAGGAGAGATAGCAGCCAATGCAGAAGGAAGAACTTGATTATTTTTGGAAGTACTAAGAGGATAAAGGTCACCCTGACTGTCACATCTCATGATTCATCTCCCTGTCTGAAAATCCTTCACAGAAAACCCAAAAGGATCAAATTCAACCGTTATCGGAAATAAATTTCCGAACCGAAATAAGATTTTTTATAATTTTGGGTGCATGTAGAACATTTTTCAAGGATAAGGGAGGGTTAGGATTAGGTAATGAAGTGTGACCGTAACCCCGAATTGGAATAGTATGACCATTTCCTACAATAATTCCATTAGGATGATTGCTCAAATTAAAATAAGACGAGAAGTTATCATTAGAAGATGTTATGTGGGATGATGCACCAGTATCCATGTACCACGTTGGATCAGGTGGATTGAGAGACATAGTGTGCATAGCTGCTGCAATATCTGTTGGAGCAAAGTTTGTGGATTGCTCATTCTGTGAAGCTGCAAATGCTTGTTGGTGCTGTGGTCGAGGCCCAAGAAGATCCTGCTGCAGTTTGGTAGGTAGTGGACCACGAGACCATCTTTGTGTTGGGTATGGACACGGAGGAGAGGCCCATTGAGGAAACCAACCCCAAGGATTATATCCCCACTATTGTTGTTGTGGCCAAGGAGTGAAACCTTGTTGCTGTTGTTGTGTACTTCCACGACATGCACCACTGCCGCCTTGACCTCCATTGGACCCACGACCTCCACCGCTGGCAGATCGCCGACCAAGTTTCTGATTACCAGATTGCTTCCCCCTGTTATGTGTGTGATCATAGGTGGACTTGGGATCCAAGGAATCCGCTGATTGCATGGATGTAAGCATGGCAGAATCCGTTCCAGTTGCTACCTCCTTAGCAAGACCCGCTTCCTCAAGAGTTAACATAGAACGAGCCGGATAAAAGAGAGGTAAAGGATCACTCTGCCTTATCAAAGTGTCGACACCTCTGTAAGCCCTGGTGAGACCCGAAACCAGTTGGATCACAAGACGACTTTCTGATACAGCACCAACATTCTTTAGTTGATCAGCAAGAGACTTAAGTCGTTGGCAATAAGCAGAAACATTAGGAAAATTCTCCATTTTGTTATTGGAGAATTCGGCTTCAAGAGTAACCACACGGTAATTCTTGTTGTCTTAGAATATGTCTCGTAACCTATTCCAAGCTTCCATTGCTGTAGCATCTGGTTCAATAATGGTATGCAAGAGATCACTAGAAATAGTAGCATAAATCCATGAGAGGACTGTTGCATCAAGTGTAGACCATAATTCCTTTTCTTCTGCAGTTGTGAGGGCCTTCATAACTGGAGGAGGGATAATATGATGAAGGACCTTATGAGAGCGTGCAGTGATCTTGAATAGTTCAACCCATGTTGAATACTGAACATTCTCCATTTCCAGAAAGATGGAGATATGATTACGGATGTTGGACACCGCAAGAGGAATATGAAAGGAAGATTTGTTGTCAGACATGGTGATAAAAAGAAGAAGAAATAGAATTCTAGGGGCGCTTGCAGAAGATACGAGAACGAGATGGGGATGGATCGAGAGTAAAAACCCTAGACGTCTGATACCATAATAAAATGTTTTCCTCAAAAACTTTAATCTCATTCCCATCAATATATATATATATATATATATATATATATATATATATATATATATATATATATATATATATACGTACAGATACATCACATATGCCTTATACACAGGAACTAACTTGAATTCTAGGAACAGAGTATTGACTAAGCTAATATATAATATATTATATTTACATATAATTAACAGATATCAATGCAATTATTTTTGACCAGTTAGTGAAAATAACGATTTTCACCCTAGTTCGAACCATCATCCGGTCAAGGGAAAATCAGGCATATACTAGAACCAAAACCTGAACTTTGAGAATTTACGGATCCTAAATCCGACTCACAATGATTTTTCTAGAATTTTTACAAAATAGGGGCAGAATAGGTATTTTCATACAATTTCCAAGCTTTGACTTTTAAGAGTTCATTGGCAACACAATCCATTAAGACATAACAAAAATGATGCCAAGATGGAAATTAAGTTCTTAACAGTAGCAACAAGTCATTGAGTTAAAAGACAATTCCAACTTCAAACCATGACTCAAAGTAAAATGCTTTTAAGGTAAAAGCAAAGTATGATGCTAAATGAGAAACACAATTAGAGTTCGGGTTTTCTCCACCATTAATCAATAGAGCAAGAAACATATTGAGATGAAAATTCGGTAAACTTTTATAGATGATTTAAGTGACTTTTAAGACAATTTTTCCAGCAATTTGACTTCATAATTTCAACCAATTCCTAAGCAATTGAGACATGAACACATGAGGAAGAAGGAAATCAAGAAGCATATCAGTTGACATCGACTTATACAACTTCAATTGCACAACCATTCTTGTTAAACTCTTTCTCCCTTTCCTTGTTTTGCCATTATACGCAACCCTTCAATATCGTTTTTTTTTCTGTTTCCTCCTAAGATCGATGCACAACAACCACAAAGGCAACGATTCATTTGGAAGGCTTGATCACAAGTACTGGTTGGGAAAGAGAAAAACGGATGAACCCTTTCGTCCTCATTAACACGTCGATTGAACTCATGGGGGGGGTTAATTCGATTTTGCAATTTGATCCCTCAAGTGTCATAATTAAATTCCAAACATCCCTAAACCTAATAAGATAACAATTCAAGTTTCATCTAAGATTGGAGTGTAAGGACAACCCGTAAGATGGCAGTTATCACTAGCTTGTTTCTTTCGAGTTCAATAAGAGAATAGAAGAACTTATATCTGATGACTTCAAATGGATTAAGCCTGAAATTTTGGTTGAAGCTGATAAAGTCTGTCTCCATGACTTTTAATTGGATTAGGTTTTGACATCATGATATTGGGAGAAGAACTTGTTTCTTTTTGCGTGAAACACTTCAACATCAGTAACATTCAACACTCTAAAAATAACTATAACATCTCTAATTATTCTTGATTTACTAAGATTTTCTATTTTGTTTAACGTCACAATGAATGCATCAGACATAGCCACTGGTGCCATGCTTTCACAAAAGAATGACCAATTTATTTTTTCACCAAAAAACTATACATATGAATGCAAAACTAGTCCACACATGTTGGTGAATTATATGTATCACTAAGTCTATGAAGAAATGGAGTTAATATCTAATAGGGCATAAGTTTTGAGTTTTATAGACCACCACAACTTAAAAAACCTTCTTACCCAAATAATTCAAACGGTAATGCAACATAAGTGGGTAATTAAGCTTTTGGAGTACGATTTTGAAGTACATTACAAACTGGGAAAAGAAAATCGTGTCGCTAACGCACTTAGCCGAGTCAACAAACCATATATCCTGTCCCTTTCCGGACCTTCTGCCACATGGCTAAATGAGTTTTGCTCATATTACACAATAGAGCCAGGGAGACAACTGGTGGACCACATTGGAAAAGACTTAACAACATTATTGGCTCCAACATTATATGATGGACTGGTGTACCTAACCAAGAGTTCCACGCCTCAACATTAGGCGGCCACGCTGGCATCAATGTCATGACACAAAGGCTAGCTTCCACTTTCGCATGGTCCAACCTAAAAAAAGAAGTTATATATTTTTTAAGTAGCTTCTCTACATGTCAGCTAATCAAATACACAACACACCGGACATATTGTTGGGTTTTGAGCATTCTAACACTCCTATGGTGTACATGCAACCCTAAATACCTTGGATCTATGTTTTCTCTATTATACAAGCAAATATCAATTTTTCAAGGTATTGTTCTAACTAGCATAATATAAAGTACACATAATATAAATTCTAGTAGAATTACATACCTCTTGTTTGGTGTTTGATTCCATGGAGCTCAAGAGCCTAGTGCCCCTAGTGTGACACCTCAAATGGTTCACACAACATCATGAACACTTGGAATAACTTGAGAGAAAGTAGAACACTTCTAAAATCGGTTTGCCCTCACTTGTTTTTCTAGTGGTCGATTTCTTCAATAATAAGATCATTATATAGTTAGTCACGATTAGGGTAAACCCTAATTGTCATGGCTTTCCATTTCCTTGGATCCATGGGTTCAAATACACCATGGAGCATCCATGGAGCATCCTATGGGTTTTAGCCCAACTTGATAATCCATGGAGCATTAGCCCACTATATAAGTATGGATGATTTACACAATCAACCCATATATTTAATTAGTCTTATTTTGATCACTTAATTAATTCTAGATTAATTCTAGATTAATTCTTGATCAATACTAATTAAATAATCTTATTAATATATTAGAACTTATAATATATTAATAAACCTTAAGTGTTATTTCTCTCATTTTAGTCATCCAAATGCATGATGCCATGCAACCCAAATGGACCATGCCGGGTCGGGTCAAGAATATACCAATTATAGTTATGGACTTAGACACTAATCCAACAGTCTCCCACTTGGATAAGTCTAATAACTGTTATTGCAAATACGCCTTCATAACCTGACCAGCAATCGTAGCTCTTAAAAGTTGTTGCCGAACTCTGAACAAATCAATGACGCATCCATTAGATAAGTGATCATATATTCCTCCATTCTAGATATCATATGGACTGAGACATGGATTATTATCATTCTATCTGTCCATTTGTTGTTTCCCGATTTCCGATTTATGACGACTGACTAATTGAACAAATCAAATCAGTCCAGGCCCGGCTGAGCACTTACATTTTGTCATCACTAAATCATCGAGGGGCCCACAGATATCGCTTTTATCCCTTTGAGGGTAAAAGGAATGGATAAACTTCGACTCATATGCTTGTACTGACTACTTGTTGAATCATACACAAAGGCATGTTTTATAACATCGAGTTACCAATGCGTTTTCCTGCAATCAATGTATAACCAACTCATAGTCAACAACTCATATCTCTAGGTTTGAAGAATATAAGATATTATCGTCTCATGATTCACTCGTGATAAAATCCATGAAGTGATTCAAATGAGCGTGGGTTGAATCCAGTACTCAAAACTTATGAGCACTCATGAATGTTGTAGCAACCACTGCTATGTCTAATGCACATTAAACAAATCATACAAGCCAAATTCATGACAGTCTTAAATCAATACCTACTTCCAAAGTATGACTGACTGTGGAGAGTTTGAATAACTTAGTCAGTCGGGAAGAATGACCTAGTTATTCTGGAAGTCAAAACATGCAAAGTGAAACACAAAAATAATACTAATCTTGTATGGCCTCAACACTTCGAGTGTAAATAAAAACCCTTTTATCTAAGCACCATATTGATTACTCATTATTCATTGTTTCGATTTATCAACTTAATACTTGAATTAAAACAATAGTCATGCCATGCACCAAGCATGCATACTATGTTTACTTATGGTCTTTTCTTTTGTGAAATAGATCAATTGAACACGACTCCAACGATGCTCATTTCACAATCCCAATCCCTTTTGTAAATGTAATAATACCAAACTCTTGCCATTTACTGTAATCTGTTAGACTCTAAACTTATATGCAATGATCCCCTTGTAATGACTATGCATAAAAGTCACAAAGACTTGGCAACATACATTACAGAGTATTCCAATGGAAAGCAATCCCATGGAAATGATCTCAAATTTAAAGTACATTCCTTTGAACATCCTTCTTTGCATTAAGTTCTTTAATCTTACACAGATTCAAAGAATAACTTCCACCTATGGAAACAATTCCACATTCCCATTTTGACCATCACTTTTGAACAAGAGTTGTCTCTTTTCAAAATATGTCAATATGGTCCTTACTCTATACTTCCATTTGTCCATGAGTAACCAATCTTTGGTAAACCTCAAATTGTCCTCGACAATTGCTTAATCATTTTAGTCATATCCAGTTCTAATCTCTTTTCCCCTCTTAATGCCCTAAACATTAGGAAAATTTAGAAAGGATAACTATTATAGCTCATGTAATCGATCCTATACCCGAAGCATATACGACACGATTCATGCTATAAATTTTTATTTGCCATATTCTCATAATTCGAACTATGAAGAGGTATGCCCTAATCATAATCGAATTTTGAGAACGCAACATATATAGAATTTCCTTATGTTGAACCATTCCAACATAACATTCTTATATATCCTTGACTAAAGTAGATTAAAATCTCAATTTAATCTTGTAGAATTGGAATGAAATATAAAATCCTCTCCCTTAATTATAGCAAAACAACTTTTTCAAGGCAAATTGAAACTTTTGTTTTCTATAATTAATATTGCTAACTTGCAACACTTAACATAATAATCATGCTCCCACTAGCATAATGATTATTATCTTACTAGCATAACACTTATGCTCCCACTAGCTTTGACATGTATCCAGAGATCAGCTGGACGTTTAGAAATCAACACTTTATTGACTTTCTTACCGAAGTTCAGATTTCTGATACGCAATTGCTTTGATAAGACTTTATCAAAATCATACACCTTTCCTTAGATAGCTCACTTGTCTATCTAAACAATTATGAAGAGGGATGCCGTAATCATAATGTTTAGACCTTTTGTCATTTTCACAATTGCTATCTACTTAAAATCTACTTAGTGAAAGAGTTTCCTCACCATCATTTTCATGAATCGGAGAGAAACCTTATGACACTTAGATTTTATGGTGTATGTGTTCCTATCCATGTGAATTTATCATAACCATAATCACGAGACAAGGTTAGTGGCAAATCCAAACACATATGGACTGAACTTGTTCAATCTTAATTTCTTGCCACCCGGCAGCACAAGGGCCTACCATTGCTTCCAGGTTGTTATGCAAACAATTGAGAACTCATAAAACTCACAAGCATAGTCAAATTTTAACTGGAATAGACAAAGAAATAAGAATATGTCAACAAGATAGGTTACAAACCTCAAGTCGTGGACTAGTGATTAACAAAACTCTTGATTAGTTCTTGAAACTATTTCAGGATCTTTTAAACTCCCACTGTCCTCTTGACATATAAGACTCTCTTGCCTAATATTCAAGAGATAGTGCGGATTCTTTTACAAACACTTCACACAATTGGCCTTAGTTGGTCTTTGTTTTATCCAAAACATCACAACTTACCAATTTCAAATGTACAAGAGTAAGAAAACATTTTACTCTACATTTGACAAGTGTTTTAAACCTTTCTTAAGATTATGTCACTCAAGGCTCAATCTTGGAGTATGACTCTAAGATTTTATTTTGGAATGAAGTATGATTTATCTTTTGATTTAACCATTTCCACAATTCACGATTCCTCTCCTTAGCCAACAAATGCACTAAGGTGTCCTTAGAGGATCAATTGTGATATGGTTCCATAATCACTAAGATAATCATAAAACAAGATACACAAGTACTCTCCCATCTCTTCAGATTGGAGAAACTTTTATCTTTCTGCCTTATTTGATTCTTCTTATTCATTCTGTCATATATTGAAACTTTTCCAATGTTTCAGCATTACACTTAAACTTGTAAGCATAATCATATTTACTAAACTTTAGTAAATCATAACGAATAATCTTATCAACCTTTGTGGTGGACCTGACTAGTGCACAACCTAATATACCCGATCCTTTAGTCCTTCGCTTGACTCACATGCGAATGTGAACAAGGAATTAGTCTTAATTTATCAAAGATGAAAAATCTCATTCATCACACAATACAACTTGCATGATTCCAAGTTTCTATCCAACTGAAACTTGGGTGATGAGAATCTTTCCTTATTTGATAAATTATGACACTACCACAAACGAAAGAATCAAATTTATTTTCCAATATTGTTTATCAATGGAAACATATAAATAACAATTTTTCACAAATGCCTTTGTAACGATACTTAAAATAAATAAAATCAAAACTTATCTTTTATTTTAAAACTTGCGGAAAAACTTATCCTTACAACGCAAATTCATATGAAAACTTTGTTGTTATCTATTCCTAAGCAATATCTCATAACTCTTATGCAGTGGCTCAAAATTCTGGTCATCGAACCATGCGATCAGAATCATCACACTTTTTCTTTAAGCTTCCTTTGATTCTTCAAAAACATCAAAATGTAATTACATTACATCATGTATTAAGAATCTCCAAAAGAGACTTAATAGAGTTAGATAACGGACTTTACCTGAAGTATAGTCAAACTTTTGACTTTACCATCCTTATGAGGTTTTAGGTAAATTCGGTAGCTTCGCAACCAATGACCCTTTTCTTTGGCAATAGGCACATATGGACTCTTTGGGAATGGTACATGGGACTATCTCAGACTTAGCCTTTCTCTTTACCATTTGGTCAACTGAGTTGACTATGGCCGATCCCTTTCCATTGGGAAGAGAAAGTTTTTCTGGATTTCCAGTGTTACCATTGTCAATGTCCATGAAGTTTTGGGAAGTCGATCTTCTAATCAAATTTGCTTTACCAGTGTTCCAAATCATTGCTGATTCAGCAGCACCAAGCAAATAGATAAGATCATTAAAGGGTCATGTCATGATCTGTCAGCAGGGAGTGACTGAAGAACCAAGTCAACAGCCAGCTACCTCGAGACTTCGACACCCGACTCTCCCAGCTTGTCAATATGTGACTTAATCTCCAAGACCTAAGCACATATAGACTTCGTTTGCCAATAGGGATTGAGTGACTTAGAACTTATCAAGTCTTGAAACTTGTGGGATAGGGAGATTTATTGGAGGAGGTGGAGGAAGTGAAGTATGATTTCCAGTCCCACTAATGCACAACAAAGGGATTGATCTTTCACCTTGATTGCCATTTGGGATATCATATTCATTAGGATAGCTTGTTCCTAAAGATTTGGGAAGACCATAGTTGTCTGAAGGAGACATCTATAAGGGAGAAATTCAAGTTAGTTGATTTAAAGTCCTTAATATAACACCCAATATGAAATATTAAGGCTAGGATCCAACAACCTATTTATAACTGGAAGAGGGATTCCGTAATCCAAGTTATAAAATAGTTGAAGGTAGGTAAATGACGATTTACCAATTTCCACCATGAAAAACGAAATATAATTAAGTTTTAATTGGATTTGAAACTCCTAGATCTTTTGAGATACATTGAACTTTCAATGGCATGTTTGAATCTCGATTGTGCCCTCTCAAGTTTGTGACTGGGATGCCGAGGATCACAAACAAGGTGTGAATATCCATGCAAATTGACTTGGTACCCTTAAGTTTATCACCTAATCGATGTGCCGGTTAACCACACACGCTCCACCGATCTATAATAAAGTCAAGTTACCCTTTGCCACTCTTACTAGTCCTTATTAGTGTGCCGGTTAACCACACACGCTCCACTAACGACTTGGTAAGGTACAAAATGTAATTTCATGGGTTAGCACCTATTTCATATTTTCCTAAGTAACTAAGATTGGGAATTTATAAGTGTTTAGTTACTTAGTATTTATCATTATACTTTTAATGAAGGGAGAATTATAGTCCTTTCCTACCCGTTCGGCTAACGACCCTCCACCAGTCAAGGAAGCGGTGGGTGAGAGTGGACACCCATTAAACTGCCATTTTATAGGCAGTAACCTTATACCCCCCTTATAGACCAGCTTCGTGAATGAGGCCTACTAACGGTAAGATTGACTTTATCTTATACATATCTATATAATTAAAATTATAATAATAGTATAAGTGTTGAATTTTAAACTTTTAAAATTCTAAGGTTCAATTTGGAATTAAAGTATACATGAGGGGTAACTTTACAAATTCCAAAACTTGAGGGCAAGTTTTGAAACTATTCAAGACTTTTCATTTCATAACTTATGAGTTTAATGGTTCATTAAAATGAAGACTCTTCACTTTAATGTAACCTCTTATTCTTTAATAACACTTTTAAAGAAGTGACTCTTAAACATCCATAACTTGAGGACAAGTTATGGAGTCATAAAAACAATTTAATGAAAAAGACTCTTCATTTTGTGTAACCTATGGAACTTTTATGAGCTTTAAGATTCATAAATGTGACCTTTTATGTAACTTGAGGACAAGTTACAAAAACATATTTTATTAACTTCTTTTAGATCAATATGGATTGAAAACCACTAAAACACAATTTTTTTTTATTAATCTAAACTAACTCATAAATCAAGGAAACATAAAACTCTTGGTAATCCATAACTTGAGGACAAGTTATGGAGTCCATACAATTTCATTAAGATCAAGAATTATACTAACAAATAAGTTACAAATAATTCCTATGATCTTCTAAACTCATAAGTTCATGAACATGCATATCAACAATTTCAAAAATCATAAATAAACCATATAAAACTTGAAAATTTGATAATAACCATTTATTTGGATGAGAATAAACATTACCATAACATCAAAATCAAGTTTTAAGAACAAAAACACTTTGTGGTAATGATTCTAATCCAAAACAGGCCAAAAGCTAAAAAAAAATTTCCACTGAACAGTGACCACCTCGTGGTAAACTGGCAGATTCCAAAAAAACGATTTTTTTCTTGCAAATTGCATCAAGTATCAAGAAAACAAACCTAGGCTGTGATACCACTGTTGTGTTTTGAGCATTCTAACACTCCTATGGTGTACATGCAACCCTAAATACCTTGGATCTATGTTTTCTCTATTATACATGCAAATATCAATTTTCCAAGGTATTGTTCTAACTAGCATAATATAAAGTACACATAATATAAATTCTAGTAGAATTACATACCTCTTGTTTGGTGCTTGATTCCATGGAGCTCAAGAGCCTAGTGCCCCAAGTGTGACACCTCAAATGGTTCACACAACATCATGAACACTTGGAATAACTTGAGAGAAAGTAGAACACTTCTAAAATCGGTTTGCCCTCACTTGTTTTTCTAGTGGTCGATTTCTTCAATAATAAGATCATTATATAGTTAGTCACGATTAGGGTAAACCCTAATTGTCATGGCTTTCCATTTCCTTGGATCCATGGGTTCAAATACACCATGGAGCATCCATGGAGCATCCTATGGGTTTTAGCCTAACTTGATAATCCATGGAGCATTAGCCCACTATATAAGTATGGATGATTTACACAATCAACCCATATATTTAATTAGTCTTCTTTTGATCACTTAATTAATTCTAGATTAATTCTTGATCAATACTAATTAAATAATCTTATTAATATATTAGAACTTATAATATATTAATAAACCTTAAGTGTTATTTCTCTCATTTTAGTCTATCCAAATGCATGATGCCATGCAACCCAAATGGACCATGCCGGGTCGGGTCAAGAATATACCAATTATAGTTATGGACTTAGACACTAATCCAACACATATATGGTCTGATTCAACCCTTACCAACTCCATCCAAATCATATGAAGATATTGCAATGGACTTCATCATACACCTTCCACCATCTTATGGTAAAACAACCATATGGGTCATTATGGGTCGTATCACAAACTTTTCATACTTCCTACTCATTCCAAACCACTTCATCCCCCCGATCGCTAGCATCATTGTTTATACATGACATATACCGTATATGCAGTCTCCTAAAATCATTGTCTTCGATAGACCCGCTATTCTAGCTGATTTTGGAGTAAATTATTCAAGAAACTAGGTACAAAATTTTTGCATTTAAGTGCCAGCTATCCCTAGATGGGTGGCCAAATGGAGGTCATTAGGTGTTGCTTAGAATCTTATTTACATGCATTCTCATACGAGGAGCCACATACATGGCAACGATAACTTTACCTTGTAGAGTTTTGGTACAATATAAGCTTTCATTCCTCCATTAAGATGAAACCATTTAAAGCAATGTACAGAAGAGACGCCACGACCATACATGTATATACACTAGGAAGCAACTCCACTGCATCAATTGACACTTCCTTAGTAGAGCAAAAGAACCTCATTAATATTTTAAACGAATATCTTCAAAGGGCACGCAAGAAGATGACTATCACAACTCAAAATTATAGACCTAGCATGGTCTAAACCCTAACCAAGTACTAGTGTAAACTACATTGCAATCCTTGGTGCATTGTATCCCCTATGGCCAATAAGACATGTTTATAAACTAGTAACTAAGAATAGATTGGAAACTAATTTGGGTTAAGCAAGTAAATCCATATCATAATATTAATACTATAGGAACTTGAATACCTTAAGGACATGTTTATATAAGTTATTTTATATACATACCTTGTAAATCATATTTATTTACAAGTTATGAACACTTATATTGAAACTATACATTTATAACTCAATATACAAGTCAAGATAAGTTAAGGGGTTAAAGTTTAAAGCACAAAAGGACACACCGCATTGAGTTCACGGTCCAAGAACATCTAGAATACTAGTTCACGGTCCAATGTTTGAAACCAAAAGGTGTTCACGGTTAGAATTCAAACTGTGAACCCTCTTAAAGGGTGCAAACCGTGAACTCAATTGGAGCAAAGGTCAAACTGTGAATTCATTAAGAAATGAAGGTCAAGCCGTGAACTCATTAAGGAATAGAATTCAAACCGTGAACACCTAATTAGAATGAAATCAAACCGTAAACCCTTCACCATTTGATGTTTATAGACCGTAAACACTTCATTTTGGAAGTATATAACCGTAAACCCTCTTCAAATATCTTCAAATCTTATCCAATTTAACTTCTCAATACGATAAGATATAGTTACCAACGAACATATCACATCACCACATCATGAGATTTCTTTCATATTTAAGGTGCAAATGAATTCATTTGTACATTCAGCAACGTAAACACCTTCATTCTCTCTCAAAATTTCAAGCCTTAATCCTTCATTTGCTCTCAAGTATCAACACATATACCCAGTTAAACCTTAAACCTTCAACACATATTCAAGAACACATTCGTATGTGCATCCAAACATTTCTAGTAAATTTGTAAGTTGCTATGAATTAGTTTAATCGTTTAAAGACATTTAATACATATATATATATATATATATATATATATATATATATATATATATATACAACTAATCCGTACATAATATTATGTGTATAATATTATTAGGATACGTTTGTTAACACATGTTCTAACCCGGAAATCGTCACTATCACATCGTTATCACCTAAGAACACACATACAAGGTGAATTCATACCCCTGCGTTTTTACTATTTTTTCACTGTTTTAGAGGGGGGGGGGGAATACAAGTCTAACACAAGGATATTGTGTTTACAAATAAATGATTTCTAAATATTTCTAAAATGACTTTAACTACTCAAACTCTTTTATATATCGTTAAACTTCTTTGAATGTTTTATAAACTCTTTTAACTTATATTTTACCAAAATCATATATATATATATATATATATATATATATATATATATATATATATATATAAGATTTAAAGGTCTTAGGACTAATAATTCGCTTTATTTCCTTTTCCTTGTTTGGATGTGGGCTTAGGGTAAAGTTATTTTTCCGAATGTCATTTCACTTTTAATTATATATGTCATATATATATATATATATATATATATATATATATATATATATATATATATATATATATATAAAAGTTACTTTAATCAAATTCATTACCATTTGTAACATGTTAAGCAAAACAGTACTTTCTCGAATAATTCATATCAAAACAGAATACAAATATAAATTATGATAGGTATAATTAATGAAACTCTCACTCTATTTTTACTAGTCAAGTATACAGGGTTTAACTATATATATACTCATACAAATTTCTTTACATATACTTTACATATTTAGTATACTAAAAGTACATCGTACCGGGTTTGCACTAACGGGGTACAAATACAACGTACCGGGTTATGCACGAACGGGGTATAAATACATCGTACCGGGTTTGTACTAACGGGGAACAAATACAATGTACCGGATTATGCACGAATGGGGTACAAATATATTGTATCGGGTTTGCACTAACGGGGTACAAATACAATGTACCGGGTTATGCACGAACGGGGTACAAATACAACATACCAGTTTAAAACAAAGAACAACATAACATTATTGAAAACAATTCTTTTATAGTTTTATTGTGAACTAAAACTATGTACACTAATACATAGTACAACAACAACACTTATACAATTTGGTTTTGATGGTATTAAAACTACTTTTCAGTTATATAAGAAAATATAGGATTTTCTGAAGGAAACACATTCATCATATCAAAAAGGATCATTAATGTTAATTCTGTGATTACTTGTTGAATACGATAGAGTTATATATAGTAAAGATCCGATGGGCAGTGGAATGTGTGACTTCCGCCTTATTTCATGTTCCTTGTTTGGTTGTGGGCTTAGGGAGATCCACACATTCAACTGTCTATTCGATCTGTATTATATATAATTTGTATTCACTAAATGATCACAGAAGGAACGGGTACGGTCATATTACTCATTAAGAAAATATAGGATTTTCTGGAAAAACAGGCGAACTTTTCCAAAGAACAAAGAGTATACTTTTTATAACAAAAATACTTATGAACTCACCAACTTTAATGTTGACACCTTTTCAAACCACTTGTATTCTCAGGAACGTTAGTAGACAGGTACCCTCTCAGGTGTTGCGAAGACGGAGCTTTACGTCTTAACTTTTGCTATAGTTTTAATGTAAATCATGAAATGTTTTGAAAACAATGTAAACTTTATATTATTAATACGATGGTTGTTCTTGGTTTGAGTACTATTATACAATTGTTGTGATATTGTACATGACGTCCTCCGCCCCCGAACGTTTCCTTCGTTCCGGTTTGGGGGTGTGACAAATTGGTATCAGAGCATTGTTTATAGTGAACTAAGTATATCAACCTATAAAAGATATACAACTATAAATACAATGGGACTAAAACAATCTGACCAAGAATTATACTTTTAAAATATATTAATATTTTTATGAAAGTATATATACATGCATATATATATATATATATATATATATATATATATATATATATACTAGAACAAGTATCACAAGAAGAACAAAACAAAAGTATTTGGATGTTGGACACTACAGTCAAACCTAGACAGTTATGTAATCATATCCGGAATAAATATAGCCTGGTCAACTATATTTATTTGAGATGCGACCAACATGTGTTTGGGAGTGATAGTGGTGTTGCAGCAAGTCTAAAACTTACCAACCCTATATACAAAGAAATGGTAGAACAAAACATAAAGTTAAAAATACTATAGGAGTATTTTATGATACTATACAATAACAAAAAGTCTAAAAACTTATCAACCTCGTATACGAAGAAGCTCTCGAATCAAACATGTTAAAATACTATATGAGTATTTTAGGTACTATAAATAACTTATGTGAAAACTAAAAGAGCCTTACTGGTAGATCTATAGTTGCCGAGTGTATACGTTAAGGTTATATATAATTGAGATTTTATAAACTTAGAATTTGTGATCTTCGCTCTACTTCATGTTGTTTGGTTGTGCACTTACAGTAGAATCACATATTCGAAGGTCTATTTAATCTTGGTTATATATAATATGTATACACTACGTGATTATAGAAAGACCCGGTAAGGATCATCCTCATAAAAAAATTATTTTTAATATAAATGTTTTATTAATCTCATAGACTCTTTAGACACTTCCATTCTCGCACAACTGACACACCTAGACATCTCAAACAGTCAACAGAGGAGTCGAGACAGAACCAAAAGAGGGTTCACGAGGAGAATTCTGAGAAAGGACCGTACGAAGAGAAAGGAACTAGAGAGATCATTAACAAACCTTACCATATCAGGAAGAAACTAGAGAGTGTTGGATTAGTGTCTAAGTCCATAACTATTTGGGTATGTACTTGACCCGATTATGAGCATGGTCCTTTTGGGTTGCCTTCACCATAGCAATATGTTGGATGAATTAAGGAGAGAGAGGTTTAATTATGATTTATTAATATATTATAAGAATAATATATTAAAGGAGAAATCATAATGTTTAATTGATATTAGTCAAGAATTAATTAAGAATTAATTTTGTGGCTAAAAGAGATTAAATAAACTTAAGGGGTTTGTTGTGTAATTATAAGATAATTATATAATTGGGCTATGGATCACCTTGGAATAGTAGTTTGGACGAATTCTAAGGGGAAGCCCATTAGAAATCGTCCAAGGCATGTTCCAGAAGGGGTCCCTGGGCTGCTTAGGGCTTAAGTAGCCAGATTAGGGTTTCCTAGTTGTAAACCCTAATAGCCTACATGTATATAAAGGACCCTTAAGCCCCAAAAACGTGAACAAGTAATCCTTTAGGGTTTCCAGCCATTTTTGGTGCCTCCTCTCTCCTCCCTCTTCATCCAAGTTGCTTAGTGGTGTTTGTGACTCCATTAGAGGTGCAACACTTGAGGCACTAAGCTTTCTGAAGCCAATCAAAGCAAGGATTGATTGTTATTGCTATATAACAATCAAAGGTAATTGCTAAACCCTTATTTCAGTTCTTATTTGATAGATCTAGGGTTTGTAAGTCTTGGATTCATTGCATGTACAATAGAGAAACCTAGATCCAAGCATTAGGGTTTGTATGAGCACATAGGATTGTTCTTATGCCTAAAACCCATCAGTGGTATCAGAGCCTTGATTGGTTTCTGTTGTATGTGATGCAATTGTCGTTTTTCTGCTGAAAATCAATTTTTTTTGCCTCTGCCCGACTCAACTCGGCGAGTCAGTATCTGGACTCGGCGAGTTGGCCCTACTCGGCGAGTTCAGGACTGACTCGGCGAGTCCGGGAGTCTGACAGAGTATATTTCGGGATTTACTTGCTGTTTTGCTGTAGGATTGATGCCAAAATCGTTTTTTGATAATAAAATCCGAATTTTATTATATGTAAATGATTATCCTTACCAAAACAAAAGATAATTTCAAATCTTTTGAATAATAGTTTCTTTATATGATAAATATAGATTATTCAAATTATTTGGTAATTATCTTGTGACTAAAATTGGACTAGGTCAAATACAGATAATCACTAAATTAATTGTTTGATTTATATTATTTGTTATTTGATCCCTAGTAAGTTTGAATAGTTTCAAATTACTCCCTTTAGGTTTTATAGTTTAAATTTGAACTTAAAAGTTTTGTTTTTGAAATTTAAATAGTTAAACCCTAATGTTTTGAAAAGTTTCAGAACTTGCCCTCAAGTTTTGGAATTTAAAATTTTGATTAAAAGTTTAATGTTGAAATATTTAAATTCTAAAACCTAATGTTTTGAAATGTTTCAAAACTTGCCCTCAAGTTTTGGAATTTAAAATTTTGATTAATAGTTTAATCATGTAATATTTAAATTCTAAAACTCTAGTATTTTGAAAAGTTCAAATTACACCCTCATGGTTTTGTTAAGTTAATTAAAAGTTTAATTAAAAGAGAAAGTTAATAAAACCACCTAGTATTTTAAAAGTGTAAAATACACCCTATACTATATATATATGTAACATTAAAAGTGTAATATTATATATATGAGTAAAGAGTCAGTCTTACCGTTAGTAGGCCTCATTCACGAAGCTGGTCTATAAGGGGTGTTTAAGGAAATTGCCTATAAAATGGCGATTGAATGGGTATCCACTCTTACCCACCGCACTCTTGACTAGTGGAGGGTCGTTAGCCGAACGGGTAGGATAGGACGAAACCTTCCATTATAAGTATAATGAAGTACAAAGTAACTAAATGCTTTTACAAATTCCCAATCTTAGTTACTTTAGGGCAAAATGTGAATTTGTATGCTAATCCATGGAATTACACTTCGTACCCTTGTCAAACGTTAGTGGAGCGTGTGTGGCTAACCGACACACTAATTTGGGATTGACATTGGTGGCGAAGGGTGGCTCGATGTTTATCATAGATCAATGGAGCGTGTGTGGCTAACCGGCACATTGATTAGGTGATAGTAGCAATTGGGTGCACCACGTGATTCGTATGGTTATTCACACCTTGTTTGTGATCCTCGGCATCCCAGTCACAAATAGAAGGGCATAATCGAGATTAAACATGCCATTGAAAAGTTCAATGAATCTCAAAAGATCTAGGAGTTTCAATTCATTTAAAACTTAAATTTCTTTTTCGTTTTTCATGGTGGGAATTAGTAAATCGTCATTTACCTACCTTCAAATATTTTGCAACTAGATTACGACATCCCTCTTCTAGGTTGTAGAATGTTATGTTGGATCCTAGCCTTGATGTTTCATTTGGGTGTTACATCAAGGATTCTTATCAACTAACTTGAATTTTCTCCCGTTTTGTAGATATCTAAATCTTACAATGGTCTTCCCAAGTCCCTTGGAACAAGCTTTCCAAATGAAGATGAGGTTCCACGATACGATCAAGGAAATGAGAGTCATGCTTCACTTCCTCCACCTCCTCTAATTATTCTCCCTAACCTACAAGTTCAAAGGCTTGAAAAATTCAAGCTCACTCAAGCCCTATTGGCAAGTAAACACGAAGATGGGAAACCTGTGTGTGCACACATCTTAGAGATGAAGTCACACATTGATAGGTTAAGGATGATGGGTGTCGATATCTCAGAAATGTTGGCTGTTGACTGGGTTCTTCAATTACTTCCTGAATCATAAAGTGAGTTCGTTAGAGAGTACTATATGATGGACCATGACGTGACCCTCATTGATTTGACCTATTTGCTTATAGCTGCTGAATCAGAAATGATTTGGCGTGCTGATCGAGCAAATTTGTCTGGCAAATCAAACTCCCAAACTTCAATGGACATTGAAAATGGTGACATTGGAAATCCAGAAAAGGTAAATTCTGAGATAGTTCCTTGTGCCATTCCAAAAAGAGTCCATCTGCTTCTACTGCCAAGAGAAGGGGCATTGGAGACGAAGCTGCCCTGTTTACCTAAGAGATCTAAGAGATGGGAGAGTCAAGACGTATGGCTCTAATTCAGGTAAAATCCAATAACTAACTCTATAAGTTCCTATTCTTTGATTTTCAATACATGATGTGATAAGATTACATTTTGATGTTTTATAGGATCGAAGAAAAGAGAGGAAGCTTAAGGGAAGAAGTAAGCTGAATCTGATCGTGAAGAAATGGATTTCGATCGCATTGCTTGAAGATCGGATTTTTGAGCTACTACTTTATAGTTAGAATAGATTGCTTAGAAATTGAAATAGCATAGTTTTCATTTGAATTGCATTGTAAGGACAAGTTTTTCCGCAATAAAATGAATTTTGATTGCGTCCTATTTATTTATCCTTGCAATGGCATATGTGAAAATGGATGTTTATGTATTTCTAATTTTAGCAATGTTGAATTGGATGTGATTCTTGATTATGTTATTTGTGAAATGTCGAGGATTTGCCAAATAAAGGAAGATTCTCATCGCCCAAGTTTCAATTGGACAGAAACTTGAAATCATACAACTTGGTTGCGTGATGAATGAGAAACTTCATATTTTGGAAATTAGACTAATTCTTTGGCAAAGTGTCAAAAGAAGGACCAGGAGATCGAATACACTAGGTTGTGCGTTGATCAAGTCCACCACAAAAGTGATAAAGATATTCGTCATGATTTACTAAAGTTTAGTAAATATGATTATACTTATAAGATTAAGTATAATTCTGAGTTGATTGAAAGAGTTTCAATCAATAGCAGAACGAATAAGAAGAATCAAGTAGGCAGAAAGATAAAAGTTTATCTATTCTAAGAAGAAGGGAGAGTACCTTTTATTGTGTTTTATGATAAGTCTTAATGATTAAGAACCATATCTCAATTGATCCTCTAAGTGAGTCTTAGTGCAATTGCATGTCTAAGAAGAGGAATCGAGAATTGTAGAAATGGTTAGATCAAGAAGTCAATCATACTTCGTTCCAATATCAAGTCTCAGAGTCAAGATTCTGACATGAGTGACAAGTCTTAAGTAGGTTTATAACACTCGATAAATGTGGAATTTGGAAAAGTTTTCTTATTCTTGCACATTTGAAATTGGTAAGTTGTGATGTCTTGGATAAGACAAAGACCAACCAGGACCAATTGTGTGAAGTGTTAAACTTGACAAAAGGCTACACTAACTCTTGAATATTTGTTTGTCAAGAAATGTTTCTTGACAAGAGAATCTTATATGTCAAGGAGTCAGTGGGAGTCTTAATGGTCTTGAAAAGTTTCAAGAACAAATCAAGAGTAAACCTAGTTGATCATCACTAGCACACGACTTGAGGTTTAAAGCCTATCGTGGATGACATACTCTTTTCTGTGCCATTCCAGTTGAGCTAATTATGCGTGTGAGTTCTATGAGTTCTCATTTGAATGCATAAAGACAAAGCACGTTGATCAATGGAAAGTACATTGATATGAAAAGGTGAGTTGCTTGGAAGACATGGTGGGCATTCATGTTACCATGAGGCAAGAAATCAAGATTGAACAAGTTCAGTCCATATGGTTTTGGATTTGTCGCAAACTTTCGTTTTGATAAATTCACATGGATAGGAACACATACATCATAAAATCTAAGTGTCATAAGGTTTTCCTCCTTCATGAAAATGATTGTGAGGAAATGCTTTCACTAAGAGAGATTTTAAGAAGATAGCAATTGTGAAAATTGTATTCTCAAATTCGATTATGATTACGGCATCCCTTTTCATAGTTCGAATTGTGAGATTTGGCAATTGATCTGAACATTTGGGACTTAGTAACATAAATTCTGAATTGTTTAGACACACATGTGAGCTATCTAAGGCAAAGGTGTATGAGCTTAAAAATCTTAGATAAAGGTTTATCAAAGCATTAGGTATTAGAAATATGAACTTAAGGAATTCAATAAGCATTGTTTTCTAGAAGTTCAATTGTTTTCTGAATACATGTCAAAGTTAGTGGGAGCATAAGTGTTATGCTGGCAAGAAAATAATCATCATGTTAGTGGGAGCATGATTATTATGGTAAGTATTGCAAGTTAGCAATATTAATTATAGAAAACAAAGATTCATTTTGCAAAGTTGCAAGGGTTGAAAAGTTGTTTTGCTATAATTAAGGGAGAGAATATTATACTTCGTTTCAAAATTCTAAAGCTTAGATCGAGAAATGTTAATAAATTTAGTCAAGGATACATAGTGCATTCTCAAAATTCGATTATGATTACGGCATCCCTCTTCATAGTTCGAATTGTGGGAACAGGGCACATAAAATATTATGGCAGAAGGATGATGAAGTATCATGTCTTTATGTGAGACATTATGCATCGTGTCCAATACGCTTCGGGTATAGGATCGATTGCATATGCTATAATATTTGACCATTCTAAAATTTTCCAAATGCCTAGGGCATTAAGAGGGAAAAAGGACTAGAACTGGTTTTGACTAAAATAATTAAACAACTATCAAATGACGATCTGAGGTTCACTGAGGATTTGTCGCTTGTGAGTAGTTGGAAGTATAGTACTGGATGGACTATATTGACATTATTATGAATAGATAAGATTCTATTAAGAATGAGTTGTCATATGGAAAATATGGAAATGTTTCCATTAATGGGAGTTGGATATTAAGAAATATGTCTAGATTAGAAACTTTTATGCGAGAAGGATGTTCAAAGGAATGTACTTTGAATGTGAGACTTCACGTCTATGGAATTGTCTTGTAACAATTTCCGATAGAATACCTTGTAATTTCATTAGCCGGGTCTTGGTGACTTTTGTGCTATGACATTACGAAAGAATCATTGCATAAAATGTTAGAATCTGACATATTCTAAAAGTGGCAAGAATTTGGTATTCTTATACTAATAATAAGGATTGGGGATTGTGAAATGAGTTTCATTGGAAAAGTTTTCAATTGATCTATTTCACAAAGTATGGACCATAGGAAACCAAAGTGTGTATGCTTGGAGCATGGGACAATTGTGGTTATAATTCGAGTAATAAGTTGATTTTCTGAAACAGTAAGCAATGAATAATGAGTAATCAATATGGTATTTAAATAAAAGTGTTTTTTATTTACGCTCAAAAGTTTTGGGACCATATAGGATTAATATTATTATTGCGTTTCATTTTGCATGTTTTGACTTCCAGAATAACTAGGTTATTCGAACCTCCACAGTCGGTCATACGTTGGAAGTAGGTATGAAGGAAGACTGTCATGAATCTGTCTGTAGATTGTCTAAAGTGTTTAGACATAGCACAAGTTTGCTGCAGAGTTCATGAGTGCTTTGATAAGATTAAAGTATTGGATTAAACCCACGCTCACTTGAATCACTTCATGGTTTTATCACGAGTGATTGGTGAGACGATAACATTGTATATTCTTGAAACCGAGACGTGTGAGTTGTTATTTGCTGGTCGGTTGCACATTGATGATAAGTAAACACACCAGTAACTTGGTGTTATAAAACTTATTGTTGTGTGTGATTCGATTAGTAGGTGCAAGCAAGCATTTGAGTCAAAGTTTATCCATTCCTTTTACCCAAGGTGGGATAAAAGCAATATCTGTGGGCCCCTCGATGATTTAGTGATGACAAAGGAAAGTGCTCGGCCAGTCCAGGACTGATTTGATTTGTTCAATTAGCCAGTCGTCATAAATCGGAAATCGGGAAACGACACATAGACTGAGAGAATGATTTCAATCCATGTCTCATGTCTATACGATATCTTGTAGAATGGAGGAATATATGATCCCTTATCTAAAGGACACGCGTATCTGATAAGATCAGAGTTGACAGCGGCTTTTGAAAGCTACGATTGCTGATCAGGTTCTGAAGTTATTCAAAATAGTTATTAGACTTATCCAAGTGGGAGACTGTTGGATTAATGTCTAAGTCCATAACTATTTGGGTATGTACTTGACCCGATTATGAGCATGGTCCTTTTGGGTTGCCTTCACCATAGCAATATGTAGGATGAATTAAGGAGAGAGAGGTTTAATTATGATTTATTAATATATTATAAGAATAATATATTAAAGGAGAAATCATAATGTTTAATTGATATTAGTCAAGAATTAATTAAGAATTAATTTTGTGGCTAAAAGAGATTAATTAAACTTAAGGGGCTTGTTGTGTAATTATAAGATAATTATATAATTGGGATATGGATCACCTTGGAATAATAGTTTGGACGAATTCTAAGGGGAAGCCCATTAGAAATCGTCCAAGGCATGTTCCAGAAGGGGTCCATGGGCTGCTTAGGGCTTAAGCAGCTAGATTAGGGTTTCCTAGTTGTAAACCCTAATAGCCTACATGTATATAAAGGACCCTTAAGCCCCAAAAACGTGAACAAGTAATCCTTTAGGGTTTCCAGCCGTTTTTGGTGCCTCCTCTCTCCTCCCTCTTCATCCAAGTTGCTTAGTGGTGTTTGTGACTCCATTAGAGGTGCAACACTTGAGGCACTAAGCTTTCTGAAGCCAATCAAAGCAAGGATTGATTGTTATTGCTATATAACAATCAAAGGTAATTACTAAACCCTTATTTCAGTTCTTATTTGATAGATCTAGGGTTTGTAAGTCTTGGATTCATTGCATGTACAATAGAGAAACCTAGATCCAAGCATTAGGGTTTGTATGAGCACATAGGATTGTTCTTATGCCTAAAACCCATCAGAGAGCACCGCATGCATCACACTAATAACTAAGAAACTAATATAACTTAGTGAGTTAGTAACTATACTACTCACACTATGTGTTAAGTTTACCGTACTTTTCGTCACAACTAGTAACAGTAAAATCAAGAGAGATACTCCCTTCCCAAAACCCATGAAACCCGATCAACTTAAGATTTCAATATCTATACTCTACCTTGTTAGACTTAACTTTGACACAGTAACTATTTCTACTCTCTACATCATAGGGATGTAAGTCGAAACATTGAAAATCGTACAACAAAACGAGAAATTTATATGTATATATAAATAGATAAAGTACAACTAGAAACGACCATAATTACTTATCGACTCGTTTCACATCATGTAACAGAATCATGTCTTCACATGGAAATAACCGGCCAACCGACGAAACCCCGATCCTACATATAGACTCCGCTACATTCCAAGCCGCCGTAACAGCTGCTGTGACAGCTGTCATGGCGCAATCCAATGCTAACAACCCAAACGAAAATAGAAACAATGTCGACACTTCAAACCGTAGTGACAACCAAGGAAAACAACGAGTGACCATCTACAATTATACTCCAAAAAACAAACCTAAGAACAAGAAACGAGAGTTATGGATCAAGAAAGGGAGCAGTTCGACCCAAGGGTCTACCAAGAAGCAACAGATAAAGACAGTCTGTGCTACTACTGTTCCTGCTACCCTTACACCAACAAATCGATATGCTGGAAACCTACCGAATTGCAAGAAATGCAATTTCCATCACACAGGAAATTGCCGCAAAATACACTGTAAGAACTGCAACAGAAAGGGCACACCACTCATTTTTGCAGGTCACCGGCACAACCAACCACCTAAGTTCCCGGCGTTGGAATAAGCCAAGCTTGTTATGGGTGTGGCGAATCTAGACATTTCAAAAGAGATTGTCCAAAGACGAGGAATGACAAAGAAGCTCGTTTCTGTAGGACTTCGACCCAACACATCACTTCAACCACCGATGCTGGTACAAGTCAAGTGTGCTATACATGTGGTGAAATAGGAGATCTCAAAAAAGATTGTCTAGCCGAGAGGAATGATGGAGGAACAGGAGGAATTAATGACAAGACATAAGGAGCAACGAGGAACCTACTAGTATCTTTGGTACGTTTCCAATTAACAATAATTAAGCGTTGAATTTTCACAAAAGTTTTTGACAATTAAAAATTAAAATCATAAATGGCCTTTTCGTTCAAATTAACACATCATTCATATAAAAACTAAGGATCCTTGCAGGTGAGCTATGATGGCATAGTGTATACACTAGAGTCATTTATAATTAAGATTTGTAGGCTTAGAGTGAGTGATTCCGCCTCATTTCCTGTTCCTTGTCTGGTTGTGGATTTAGGGCAGAGTCACTCAGTCGACTGTCTTTCCAATCTTAATTATACATGACTTGTATACACCAATTGATTATAGAAGGACCTGGTAGGGATTATTTTATGAAAGTTAATTATTTTCAATTATCAGAACACTCGTACGACTAATACTCGCTAAATGCGATACAAAATGTTCGCAGTAGTAATAACAAGGATAAAACTGAAAGTACTGAAAATATATACATAGAATAGTTCATCGTTCTAGCAATCATTCATTCCAAATCGACTTGAAATCCGTTACTATAAGAAGTTCTGACGTCGTCATTCGACGTGAATTGTTTTGGTCCTCACCATACCAATTTCCTGTGCTACGTAAAAACCCTTCGCCTTAAACGACCGTCTAACGAAATCCTTTCAACTTGTAATGACAAAACCGACATAAACCTCCGTATCGTCTCTCGTTTCAAAACTCAGAACTACCCATGCGAGGGGTACCACGACTTTCTAGCTTATCCCGTAGACAAGAAACTTAAAGTGAAACACACCGAGCATGTTCCAGAAGTCCATAATCTTCCCGAAGTATCCTCAGCATACTTCCTAGGAATACCACTCATACATCAAGTCAAGTTCGAGAATAGAGACTAAGAACCCATGCGGCAAACCTATCATTGCGAAGTGTATACGCAAGGGTGGTATATAATTAAGATTCAACAGATTTAGGATGTATGATTCCGCCCTACCTCCTGTTCCTTGTCTGGTTGTGGACTTGGGGCAGAGCCACCCATCCGAACGTCTTTTCAATATTAATTATATACGACTTGTATACAAGAGGTAATGATAGATAATCCAAGTATGAGTTCTACCATGAACTTCAGGACAAAAGCTGCCCAAAACTACGAGTGGACCTCCTACCAATTGGATAAACGTAGTCAAGTAAGCCAAACCCACACTCTCTCTACCGATCAGAACAGAAGATCAGATAGAACCGAAGTACCCACCTCTCTCCCTAGTTCATGAGTAACTACTTAGGAGTTGAATTTCGGGACGAAATTCCCTTTAACGGGGGGATAATGTCACAACTCAAAATTTTAGACCTATCATGGTCTAAACCCTAACCAAGTACTAGTGTAAACTACATTGCAATCCATGGTGCATTGTATCCCCTATGGCCATTAGGACATGTTTATAAACTAGTAACTAAGAATAGATTGGAAACTAATTTAGGTTAAGCAAGTAAATCCATATCATAACATTAATACCATAAGAACTTGAATACCTTAAGGACATGTTTATATAAGTTATTTTATATACATACCTTGTAAATCATATTTATTTACAAGTTATGAACACTTATATTGAAACTATACATTTATAACTCAATATACAAGTCAAGATAAGTTAAGGAGTTAAAGTTTAAAGCACAAAATGACACACCACATTGAGTTCACAGTCCAAGAACATCTAGAATATGAGTTCATAGTCTAATGTTTGAAACCAAAAGGTGTTCACGGTTAGAATTCAAACCGTGAACCCTCTTAAAGGAACTTAATTGGAGCAAAGGTCAAACCGTGAACTCATTAAGAAATGAAGGTCAAATCGTGAACTCATTAAGGAATAGAATTCAAACCGTGAACACCTAATTAGAATGAAATCAAACCGTAAACCCTTCACCATTTGATGTTTCTAGACCGTAAACACTTCTTTTTGGAAGTATATAAACGTAAACACCATTTGATGGCTCTGCCCCTTAGACCCTGCCAGGGGCTGCCGTCCCTTGGACCCCGCTCCCAGGGGCCCTATCCCCGGACCCCCGTCAGTTCAGGGGCTTCACCCCTAAATAGCAGTATACTTTCAACAATGACAAAATCAAACAAATGTGCACTCCACACCATACTAATTTGTTCGATAATTGTCAAAATGATATTGATCAACAAATTAACCCCATTACACTTAAATATATATTAGTGATATAAAATCACAACACATACAACCCAACCAAGAAGTACTATAGCAACCAGCCCAAAGATGCATCTTCAGCGATTCCCACGTGATTACTTAGTCAAAGCTCTTGTGATGTTTCATTTATTTTCTACACAAACATTCCCATTATTAGGTTAAAGCTTCATTGTTGCACCCACGATCTCCAAGATTTGTGTTAGCACTCCGTTTTTAATGTATTTAAGTTTCATCTTGCATGAATGGAAAAACATCAAAAAAATGTTCCGAGTCTCTGTTTTTCTTTTTTGTACTCTTAGGAGATTCACCATGTCAAATAGCTCTTATCATTGACGGTATGATTTTATAATAAGAAACAATTATCGGTGAAATTTACTAAACATTAGATGCATTATAGTTTTCTTCTTTTACCGACTTTTACTTCTTTTTGACTAATTGGGCCGGCTCGTTGAGGGCCTCCATGCTGGTAATCTTTGTAAGCCTATTTCCCTCGTTCAAAATACATGGCAAGTAAATTAGCGTTGGGGGCACGTGCCCCGATATCTTAAAGAGTGCGTCCGCCCGTCGCCTACTCCTCCATTTCCTTCTCCTATCTGGCTATCTCCAGCTTCGAATTAACGCCTCCACTGATTCTACTACTTCGAAATTGGTACTTTTAGTTTTCTCCTTCACCTTCTCCGATTTCAAGCATTTTTTCTTCGAAATTGGGTACTTTTAGTTTACTCCTCCTCCTTCCCCGATATCAAGCAATTTTGTTTTTATTTTTGTGTATCTGATACTTTTATCAGTATATTGAGATTGTTACAGAAATGTTTGGATTGTTTCAGAAATGCATGGATTAGTTCAGAAATGCTCCAGAATTTCTAGAAAATTGGGGTTTTAATCTGTTGCAGTGTATGAGTTTTAAGCACGTAATTTTCAAAAAATAGAGATTTTACTGTGTTGGGGTTTAAATCTTAGTAGCTTTACTGTGTAATTTGTTTAAGAAGTTTTAGATTGTTTCAGAAACGTTTGAGTTTTAATCACGTATATAGTTGTAGAAATAACCCTTCTGTTCACCCCATATATTTATACTAGAAAGTGTTGAGAAATTAATGTTACATCATTCTTTTGAAGCTTTTGAAGTATTCATGGAAATCGGATCTTGCATTAAAGTTCAAAATGGCAGCTGTCCAACATCATACTTAACTCGCGCAAGTTACCTCCATGAACAATCTTATTCAATCCAAAATCGCACTTCAACTCCTTCATCTTATGTGACACTTCCTCGCAAAAATTGCACTTGCAAAGCAACTTTAAAGGAGGCCAATAGCAAGATTGAATCCGTAGAAAAGGTAAAACCTTTTCCTAATTCCTATTACTTTATCTATTTACTATAATTTCTACATATGCTTCTTCTCTACATTTCCTGAAAAGTTACATATGATTTCAGGTAAAAGTGAAGCCTTCTGAATTTTCTTCAGACATTGAGCTCTCGAGTTTAACTGCTATAAGTCCCTTGGATGGGCGTTATAGGAATAAAGTCAAAGATTTATCCCACTATTTGAGTGAATATGGTCTTATCTACTATCGCACCCTGGTTGAGGTATCATTCTGAATACACAAAATCCAATTCACTAAAAGTAATATAAAAATTTGTTTTGATGTTTTACTTTTTTTATACCTTAGGTAAAGTGGCTACTAAAGCTCTCACAGATTCCTCAAGTATCTGAAGTTCCAAGCTTTAGCAATGAATCCCAAAAGAAATTACAAGAACTAATTGATGGATTTAGTAATGATGATGCAATGCAAGTGAAGAATATTGAGAAAATAACTAATCATGATGTAAAAGCAGTTGAGTATTTTCTTAAAACAAAGTGTCAAGAAGATCCACAGATAGCTAAGGTCAGTGTCAATGTCAGTGTCAGTGTATCTTTTAAGGTTTAATGCAAGAAATAACAACATTTTACTCTTAAAAAAATGTACAGGTGCTTGAATTTTTTCATTTTGGTTGTACATCAGAAGACATAAACAACCTTGCTCATGGTTTAATGCTTAAAGAATCATTAAACTCGGTTATTCTTCCAGTGATGGATGATTTAATTAATGCAATATTTACCATGGCAAAAGCCAATGCTCATGTTCCTATGCTTTCTCGTACTCATGGACAGGTAAATGAAATCTTTTTGTTTTTTTTTAAATATAAAAATCTATAAATTTAAAAGGGTAATTAATAATTTATTTTGTATGTTGTTATATATAGCCAGCTTCACCTACAACTTTGGGAAAGGAAATGGTGATATTTGCTGAAAGATTAAGCAGAGAAAGACATGATATTTCAAAAGTAGAAATATTAGGGAAATTTGCAGGAGCTGTTGGTAATTACAATGCACATGTGGTGGCATATAATGATGTAAATTGGCCAAAAATTGCAGAGGAATTTGTAAACTCTCTTGGATTAAGCTTTAATCCACATGTAACACAGGTATTCCTTAATCTTCAATTATAATTTATAAAATAAAACATCTATATTTGTATTCTGTAGTTGCTTACAATGTTTCTAAAACAACCCTATTTGTGATGCAGATTGAATCTCATGATTACATGGCAAAACTTTTCCATTCATTTATTCGATTTAATAACATCTTGCTTGATTTTGATAAAGACATATGGGGGTATATCTCTGTGGGATACTTTAAACAGGTGGATTTTCAAGAATCTTTGTGATAATTTTGACTACTTAAAATCAATTTTGGGCTATTGATTGACATTTTAAAAATATTGTGTAGGTGACTAAGGCTGGTGAAATTGGGTCATCGACTATGCCTCACAAAGTCAACCCCATTGACTTTGAAAACAGTGAAGGAAATCTTGGAATTGCTAATGCAATTTTAGACCATTTAAGCATGAAGTTACCTATTTCACGTTGGCAGGTATATTAATTTATGAGCAAATTGCAAAATCGGTCCCTGTGGTATTCCAAAGATTGCAGTTTGAGTCCATTTTGTTTTTTCATTCGTATGGACAGTCCAAAATTGAAACTGCCATGCAGATTTCGTCTCTCGAGTTAACTGCCGTCTAAAAAAAACTCAAATTGCACTTTTTGGGATACCTCAGGGACCAATTTTGCAATTTAATGAAAAAATGGACTTAAACTACACTTTTTGGGATACCACAGGGACCAAATCTGCATGGAAGTTTCAATTTTGGATAGACCATACGAATGAAAAAAAAGGACTCAAACTGCACTTTTTGGGAATACCACAGGGACCAATTTTGTAATTTAATGAAAAAATAGACTCAAACTGCACTTTTTTGGGATTACGCAAGGACCAATTTTTCAATTTAATGAAAAATGGACTCAAACTGTACTTTTTGGGATATCACAGGGACCAAATCTGCATGGAAGTTTCAATTTTTGACTGGCCATACGAATGAAAAATAAAGGACTCAAACTGCACCTTTTGGGATAACACAGGGACCAATTTTGCAATTTAATGAAAAAATGAACTTAAACTGCACTTTTGGGATAACACAGGGACCATTTTTGCAATTTAATGAAAAAATGGACTTAAACTGCACTTTTTGGGATACCACAGGGACCAATTTTGCAATTTAATGAAAAAATAGACTTAAACTGCACTTTTTGGGATACCACATGGACCAATTTTGCAATTTAATGAAAAAGTCGACTCAAACTGCACTTTTTGGGATGCCACAGGGACCAAATTTTCAGTTGACAAAATTACAAAAATGGTCCCTGTGGTTTACCAAAAGTCACAAAGTCAGTCCCTATTAATTTTTTTTTGATGCAAATGGTCCTTGTGGTTTGCGAAACTTGCAAAGTTGGCCCTTTTTACTAACATCGTTAGTAAAACGCCGTTAGGGACTAATTCTGTAAGGGCATTTTCGTCTTTTCAAGTATAGAAGGACTGAATTCGTGACATTTGAGAAACCACATGGACCATTTTTGAAATTTGTTTGAAAAACTAAATTAATTTGCTGAAGGTAGGGGGAAGGCTCAAACTAACGACCTCCACTCCCCTCTATTTGACCAAAACCTTAACCAGTTGAGCTGATTGCTCGGTTGGTTATAACACCCTAAAACTAATTTATATAATAACAAAAACGTTAATATTTAAATTAAAGATAAATTACAAAAAACATTTTTTTTACATAATTTTTTTTTTAAATAAAACAAAAAGTATTTTAATCGTATTATAAAAAAAATTGTTTTTTTACAAATAATTTGTATGTATTTTTATGTATTCATTTTACGTAAATTTTTTTTTTGTTTCTTTAAAAAATAAGTTTTCGTATAAAAAAAATATGTTTTCGTATATTATATTTTTTATGTCTTTGAAATAATAATAATTAACACTATTCATGACATAAAAAAATGTATAAATTATGTTGAGCCGCTAGTTCTAAAACCATTTTTTCGGTTATATGTATTAAAAACAACTTAAAAACGATTATGTTATGTATCTAAACAATTTATATGGTTTTTTTTATGTCAAGAGTACTATTAATTATCGTTATTTTAAAAAGATATATCACTATTTCTTTTCATCTTCATTTCAATCATACGATTTAGAACTTGCAATTAAGATAAAATACGTATTTTAAATAAGATATATAACCGAATAGGTTTTTTTATGTTTTTTTTAAATACATATAACCGAAAAACGGTTTTCAGAAAACTGATTGGTTGGTCCAATCGGTTTTCTGAAAACCGTTTTTCGGTTATATGTATTTAAAAAAAGATGAAATACGTATTTTAGAACTAGCGACCCAAAAGAATTAATATATTTTTTTATGTCATGATTAGTGTTAATTATTATTATTTCAAAGACATAAAAAAATATAATATACGAAAACATATTTTTTAAAGAAATAAAAAAATATATTTTATGTAAAATAAATGCATAAAAATACATACAAATTATTTGTAAAAAACAATTTTTTTTTATAATACGATTAAAATACTTTTTGTTTTATTTAAAAAAAAAAGTTATGTAAAAAAAATGTTTTTTGTAATTTATCTTTTATTTAAATATTAACATTTTTGTTATTATATAAATTAGTTTTAGGGTGTTATAACCAACTGAACAATCAGCTCATTTGGTTAAGGTTTTGGTCAAATAAAGGGGGGTGGAGGTCGAGAGTTCGAGCCTTCCCCCCTACCTTCAGCAAATTAATTTATTTTTTCAAACAAATTTCAAAAATGGTCCCTGTGGTTTCTCAAATGTCACGAATTCAGTCCTTCTATACTTGAAAAGACGAAAATGCCCTTACAGAATTAGTCCCTAACGGTGTTAGTAAAAAGGGCCAACTATGCAAGTTTCGCAAACCACAAGGACCATTTGCATCAAAAAAAATTAATAGGGACTGACTTTGTGACTTTTGGTAAACCACAGGGACCATTTTTGTAATTTTGTCTTTTCAGTTTAATGAAAAAATGGACTTAAACTGCACTTTTTGGGATATCACAGGGACCAATTTTTTAATTTAATGAAACATGGACTCAAACTGTACTTTTTGGGATACCACAGGGACCAATTTTGCAATTTACTCTAAATTTATCATGTAAATATATTTTTTTACTCTTGACCCTCCATTTTCATTAAAATTACAGCGTGACTTGACTGATTCTACTGTTTTGAGAAACATTGGTGTGGGATTGGGTTATTCACTTCTGGCTTACAAGAGTGCATTAGTTGGAATCGGGAAGCTTCAGGTAATAAAATGATTAAATTTGTGGTTTATTTTATTTTATTTTATATTATTATGTTAAGATTTTAATATTTTAATTGTGTGGTAGGTGAATGAAGCTGCCTTAAACAAGGATCTGGACAACTCATGGGAGGTTCTTGCTGAACCGATACAGACAGTATGTATCTGTATCTGGCTTTCGTATTTTATATCTTAATTGAAAATAGTTTTTATTTATTTATTTTTGTGTTTGTGTGTAGGTGATGAGAAGATATGGTGTTGAGGAGCCTTATGAGAAACTGAAGGAGCTTACGAGAGGAAGAGTGGTTGATAAAGAGAGGATTACTGAATTCATTAAAGGGTTGGAAATACCGGTTGAAGCAAAAACAGAGCTTTTAAAGGTGACACCACATAATTATGTTGGGGTTGCAGCTCAATTGGTGGAGGAAGCGTGTTTTAGGGCTAATAATAATGGATGTGGTGAATAGGTTGATTTTAAGGTGATTTTATTCGGTTTGTGGTTATGAATAATTGTTGAGGCTGTTGGTTTGTGAAATTGGATGCTTCTAAACCTTCTTTTAACATCCATGAACAGGAGCAATGGATGCGATAATGAATTCCTAGGTGAGTTCTTTTTGTTAACATCAATTAATCAAAATTCAAACAATGCATTCATCACTACCACTAACATATTCCCCCTAGAAATGAATACGAGTCAATACTCATAATTGCTCATTACCATGAAGCGTTTTTCTAAACCATAAAACGAATCAACATTCATTTTTCTAAGCTTCCATCTCAACATACAAACCAGTTTTTCACAAGTGGAGTGATTGACAAGGGATGATATAGTTAATAAACCCGAATTCTTTTCTGATAACCTTTAGATAACATCTTTCAGTTAATCAATATTACTTCACCTTTTAACCAAGTGAAAATCGAGAGGAATAGGTTTAAAACTTACACAATGAGTCGCTATCTGAAAAATTAGTTGGGGGAAAACTTCAAGTAGCATATATATATATATATATATATATATATATATATATATATATATATATATATATATATATATATATATATATATATATAGGTTGAAGTGTTTAAAGTAATTATTGTATAATTGTATGCATAAATGTGGGTTAATCAAAATTAAATAAAAAATTAAATAACTAAATAAATAAATCAGGGTAATTTAGTAATTTGTTTAGTAAGTTCCAAAAATAATCTCTATAATTATGGTATTGACTTATAACCTAAATAAATAAGCGTGTCTTCAATCTCCCACCCGATAAAGCCCTAGCATCGACGCTTTCAGTGTTTGGAAACCCCTCACTGATCATTCAAAAATAATCGATGGGGGAAAACCTTTTCATCTTCATCTGATCATGATAACGCAACCCTAACAAAATAGAAGAAGGGTGGCTTGGATTTGTAACCGGTCGGTAACAGCAGTAGCAGTGACGGAGGCACCGTAGCAGCGACGATGGACGCCGGTGATCAACGGTGACCGACGAGCGGTGGGTTTCCTTCGACGGTGAGCGACGATGCGCTCTTCTCGGTCGGCTGCTAGGTGTGAAGGAATGAAGATGAAAAGGGCCTGAAGAAGCGACGCAAATAGCAATGGCCGGAGCAACAAAGGTTCGTCAGTCGGCTTCGCAAGTCGATGTGGTCTCGGGGCTTTGTGGTCGATGGGAACATCAGAGAAGGAAGAAAACGAGGGGAAAAGGGAGGACCTCTGGGGTTTGGCTAGACCGAAGGAAGAAGCAACGAAGCTTTGTTTCTAGGGTGGTGGCAGTCGGCATTTCCGTCTGCTTTTTTGAGGTTTGTTTCTGTTTTTTTTTTTTGCTTGTTTTAGACAGAAATCAATAGACGGAAAAGATGGGTGTTTGGGTTTGTTGTTTTTACAAGGAAGTGAACATGAAAATGGGGCTATTGACCATTGAAACATAAAGGGGAAGGGGGAGTTGCAGTGAAACAGGTGAGCAGGGGGCTGTTTCTGTAGTCCCTTCGTTCTTCATCTTTTTTTTGTTTAATTTTTAATGGTAATGGAAGCAAGAAATCAGTGGCTTTTGCTTGTGGAATCGGTGATGAGCAAGGATGACCAAGAGAGGGTTGTTGCTCTCTTGATTACTGGGAATTTACCCATCTCTAGTGGTGTTCTTTGGCAGGAAAACAAAGGAGAAGAACAGGGAAGGCTTTGGTTGCTTCATTTGACAGAAAAGAGAAGGAAGAACAATGGTGATGATCTCTTCTTTGATTGGGTATGTTTCTTTTGATTGAGTTTTACTAGTTAAATAGATAAAAAAATCAATTCTCTTGATGATCTTATTGTATAGTTGTGAATTTTGATAGATATGGAGTACATTGTGATCTAAGGGAAAGAAAACATAAACGTGTGGTACAATTCTTGAGATTGACATGAAGAAGATAAAAGGAATCATGAATTCCAATTCTATTGGAATGGAATCATGAATTCCAATTCTGTTGAAATCTAAACTACAATTTGGTTTTGTTTTCACAGAAGTTGATGCTTGAAGAACGGACCGCAAAATTGAAAGTGATTCTAAGCAACATTATTCTTTTAGAATGTATTAGTGCCGTTGTTAGATTTTGATGTTTTCTTTCCCGTTTTGAAAGTTTTTTTAGTTTTATTCTTTAACAATAAATGTAATTCTTAACAATTGTTACTCGTATTCTATAAGAAATAATGTGTTTTTTGTTTTTATTCTTCAATTAATTGTTCAAGAATTTGTTATTCTACAAGAAGTTTTTAAAGTCATGATCAATAAATAGGTTCAAGAATATTTTTATTATTTATGGTTCAAGAATATTTTTATTTTTGAATATACTCAAAAACACATTATGTCAGAATGTCCGAATTAAAAGAATTATAATTCGTAAAATCGGATTTTTAAATTTAATAGAATCTATGATCCCTTAAAATATGCAATTTTCCTTTATTAAATCTATATTAATTGACTAAAATACACTTGTAATTAAATTAGATGATATTTTTCAATTATATTTAATTCAATAATATATATTAATCACTTTCTTAAAATAAGTAAAATTGATTGACCTACATTTATGCATACAATAACACACTAATTACTTTGAATAGAACAACCTAAGCATATATATATATATATATATATATATATATATATATATATATATATATATATATATATATATATATATATATCGGTTGAGAACTCATATTTTCCCGAACACCCGAGAACTAAAAGTGGAGCGTTGGATTAAAAGTAATTCATTAAGGACATGATCGTCATCTTACCAATCTCATTTAATGTTTAATTTTTTTGTGTTATTTAATATATTAATACAAATGTCTAAAAATTTACATCATCAATCAAATTTTTAGATTTTTTTAACTATAGTATTTTTCGTTTTTTTTTAAATGCAGATTTTTTAATTTTTTTATAGAAAACATGAATTTTTGAAAAAAAATTGAAAAAAAACTGCAATTTTTTTTGAAGAAAACTGCATTTTTTTTCAAAAAAAAAAAACTGCATTTAAAAAAAACTACAATTTTTTCAAAAAAAACTGTATTTTTTTTTAAAAGAAGTAAATTTTTAGGTGCATATATGCATATTTTTTCAAATGCGCGCGCGCACACACACACACACACACACACACACACACACACACACACACACACACACACACACACACACACACACACATATATATATATATATATATATATATATATATATATATATATATATATATATATATATATATATATATATATATATATATATATATATATATATATATAAAGGTTGCAGAAATCGGTAATCGGCCGCTAATCGATGGACTAGCAATTAGGGATTAATCGGTTAGGCGGAGATTAATCGGGGACCATTAATTCTTAAGAAAATTATTCAAAAATTTATAAATCTAACTTTAATCCTCCAAAAAAGTGATTAATCGGCGATTAGGTCCGATTAGGTCCGATTTTGACCTGCATTGACCAAACCCGATTAGGTCCGATTAATTCCGACTTTAACCTGCATTGACCAAGCCCGATTATAGTGACCGATTAACAATAAATCTCATCGGCAGAGGTCCGATTAGCGATTAATCGACCGATTAGGCCGATTTCTGCAACACTGATATATATATATATATATATATATATATATATATATATATATATATATATATATATATATATATATATATATATATATATATTTCTTATACTATAATATTCGTAAGTAATCACAAAAAATCTCATTTTTATTAATTAATCTATAAAAAATGCTACAAATTTCAAAGCGTTTTCATGTCTTCGTGTCAATATTTCCTTATTTTCTTCAATTTATCATTTTTCACCTCTTCAATATTCACCACAATTTCTTCCAAATCTACAAGAAAATTAAAAAAAAATGGTTGATGCAAAAACACTCATAAAAATACATATGTGGTTAACATATGAATCACATGCGATTCACATATGAATCACATGCGATTCACATGCGATTCAAATGTAATTTATATGTGAATCACATGCAATTCATATGTGATTTACATGTGAATCACATATAATTCGTATGTGATTCACATGTGAATTATATGTGATTCATATATAAATTACATCCGATTTACATGTGAATCATATGTAATTCACTTGTGATTTACATGTGAATCACAAATAATTCATATGTGATTCACATGTGAATTACATGTGATTCATATGTGAATTACACGCGATTTACATGTGAATCACATGTTATTTACTTGTGATTTACATGTGAATCACATGTAATTCAAATGATCAAAAGTTGTTATGTTGTGAACAAAAAGAATTAAAGTTAACCATTTACATGTGAATCACATGTAATTCATATGTGATTAACTTGTGATTCATATTTGAATTACATGTGAATCACATGTAATTAATATGTAATTTACTTGTGATTTACATGTGAATCACGTGTAATTCATATGTGATTCACTTGTCATGTGTGATCAAATGGTAAATTAACAAGGTCAGAAATGTCCTGAAGTAAGTTTTAGAACCAACAACCTGGTTTAGCAAGTTTTTAATTTACAAGTTTCTCATTTTGACTTTACGTCCAAAGTTTTTCATTTCTTGTTGGAATATAATCAGGAGTACTAATCATACCAAATCTCAAGTAAAAATTTGGAACTAAAAGAAGTAAATGCATTTTATTCTTAAGTTGTGAACAATTAGTATAGTTCAAGAGACTCACTTTTGACAGCCAGAACCCCTGAACCAACAATCAATCCACTGGAAGCAAACGGATGTGCAGCAACAAAGCAAACACCCTCTGTTGACATGTAGGGGTAAAATATAAACAATGTAGAAATTCTAAAGTTTGTAAGCAAGAACAGGTATCTGGAAGCGCATCTGAAAACTTAGGCAATAAAAGTTTAACTAACTTAAGAAGTTTACCTCATACAATTCATGAAAAAGAGCCAGAAGAACGCAAACCAACCAATAAAAATATCAACAAACTGTTGTTTCCTGTTATTGCCAGTGTTCCTCCTCATGCTACAGTCAACAATATAAAATCCTTGCACTCTCAAAATCTTGATGTTTCCAATAATGTTGTTCCTAGTATTGTCAAAGTGGAGCATCCATCATGGGACATTTCCAAAAATCACGTGAATTGTAATGATTTGGTATTCCCTATGACTGTTAACATAGGCTTTTCTCTAACACCGTAAATTTTCAAACAAAAATTTCGTTTAAATCACATAATTCTCATAACACATTTCACAAAATCTCATTTATTTAATTCACAAATCACAACTCCATAAATGTTTAATTAAGACTCCAGGATCCTCAAAACATAACTCTTTCTCTGGTGTGTACAATCAAGCCGACGCCTTCCCGCGATCCTGAGAAAACCTGAAACACATATCACATAACACGGTAAGCACGAAGCTTAGTGAGTTCCCCAAAATACCACACATATCTCATTAGCCTCTCATGGCTATAATTCAGATAAGACCCTCCGATCAATGTGTCTCAGTGGGACCCTCCGGTCCCACAACTCGGGTGGACCCTCCGGTCCTAACTCAATAAAGCTCAGCATAACACACAACATAAATCACAAAGACATAATGAAAGATATCACAATACTCAATATAAGCACATAAGACCCTCCGGTCACACAAATTACCACTCAAGGTATGTATAGTGAGAAGACTCACCTCGGATGATGAACGACTCCTATAGACACTGCTGCTACGCACCGACCACTAACTCTGTGCCAAACCCACAATTATCCCAATTAGGAACTAAGCCAAAACTCTCACTCATTAGGTCTAAAGGTAGTCCACTTTCCAGCCCATTAATGACCTAAAATCCATTGGGCCCACCAAGGCCCAATAATAGATGGGCTCTCCCAAGGCCCAATTTTCAATCTAAATGGCAAGCCCAACTCAAGGGCCCAAAGCACAATATAATATTTCTCTGGTAAAAGTCACTAATACACAAGCCCAAAGACCCAGGCCCAACCCTTAAGGCCCAATAATAAATTCAACCCAAAAGCCCATAGAGGGGTTACGCGGGGCGTACCTCCCTTGGTACGCTCATCGTACACTAGCATGCACAATTTGATCGGGGACACCAACCCAGTACGCGGGGTGTACTGGAATTACGCTGATCGTTCGCCCAGTTTTTCTTATTCCATTTTTCTTAGTCTTAGCCCGTTAAGACCTTAGCTCATCTCTCAGATCTGGACTCCCTAATATCTCTTACTCCATAAAGTCAGTGACTTTAAGCCTTTGCATGGCTGATAAAGTCACAAACACACAAAACCCTCTCTCTCTCTTAACTTAAAATGCTCATATCTCATGCATGGGCTGATTCTCACGTTCAAGACCTCATTTTTATGGATCCTCTCCACTAGGGACACTTGAAAGGACAAATAAAAAGCTCTGGAGTGCAACAACTCATAAAGCCTCAAGCTTTGGGACCAAAAACCCTAAATACTCTAATATAATGCTCAAAACAAAAGAGTGAGAAAGATTGAAGCTTTATACCTCAATATGAAGCTTCCAACTCAGATATGCTCAGATCCAAGGCCTGGACTTCTCACTCCTTCTTCTCCAAAGCTCCTTCTTTACTCCAAGAACACACCAAATTCACTCAAGGCTCTCAAAGGCACTCACAAGCTCCATGAACGAAGGATTAGAGTTTTAGAGGGTTTATTGACTGAGGATGGTGGCCAGGAATGAGGCCATCTCATTCATTATATAGGGACACATCCAGAGTTAGGGTTTCCACTCTGTGCCTAGTACGCCCAACGTACTAGGTGGCTCCGCTTGAAAATCACGCACACGAGTACGCTAAGCGTACACATATGTACGCCCAGCGTACTCAGCTGCCACCATTCTCAAATAACGGACTGATCCTACCAAAACTTCAAACTTTCATTGCTTCCTCAATATAACCCCGATTCCCATGAACCTCAAACCCACAGAAAGGTGACGCGATACCCTACGCTCCTAGTAACTCGTCGCAACCCCGAGACCTCCTCATGCCCGGTTTGCAGCCCACGAATCCTAATCACAGACGATCCGAAACTGGATGTTACATTTTCATTGGACTATTCTCTACCCTCGGGTTTTAATCCTTCATAAACACACATCCTTTGGAAGAAGAAAATGTTGTTTCAGGGAGTAATGTGAATCATGCTATTATTACTCCAATACAATCAACCGAGAATGAGAATCTTAATTTATCACTTGTCACTGTGGCCTCTCTAGAAAATGAAGTTCATCAAAGTGGAACTAGTTTTGAAGAAGATGATAAAACTAAGGTCAAAAGATTAATTAGTGAATTCTTTAAGATTGGCGATTTGGTGAGAGATATTGTCGATTCTAGGGTTTACGCTATGGTTTTATTGTAATCACCGCCTGTTGAACAGCGTATTCGACCCATTCAACGGCAGAATCACCGGAAAATGGCTTGACTTTCTCCAATATACCGAAATTAGCCACGGATGAAGACAAATCGGGTGATATGTTCGATTTGTTTTCCGATGATTCCTCCATATTTCGCCGGAGATCCGAGTAACAGTATATAATGATAATCAGGAGTTGCAATGACAAAAAGCTAAAGGATCTGTTGAATCGCAAACGAGATAATTCGAGAAGGGATTAGACTTACCAATTGACAATAATAGAAACAAAATAGCGATAATGACGAAAGCATTGCGAGAAGACGATGGAAAATTTTTCCGAAGCTTCTTCTTCAATTCTTCAGGGATTAGACGATTGAGACGACATGAAGGGAATACAATTGATCTGTCGATCCAAATCACACTGTCGGTCTGTTGTTTCTTCGATTCATCATTGACGAGCTGGACATTAGGGAGTGTTAATGGCTGGAGGTGGGATGAAGGTAGGAGAGAGGCGAGATGATGAGATAGAGAGAGAACGGGGGAAGGGGAATGGCTTGACATTAGGTTATCTCTAAAATGCCTCCAATTCATGTGAAATAAGATGCCCCCACCTCTTTTTCCCTTAGTTATTTACAAAAATGCCATAAATCATCCTAACCTTCAATTATTTTGATCTAACGACCTTCGTTTGGTTTTCGGGTTCTCAGGAAACTTTGAGCTCTCAAATGATCCGTCCTCTCTCTCTGTCTCTCTCTCTCTCTCTCTCTATATATATATATATATATATATATATATATATATATATATATATATATATATATATATATATATATATATATATATATATATATCCGTCGATACGTCCTGCAATATGCACTTGAATTCCTTTTGTATCTGTTTGTTCAGTTAATTCTATAGCCTTCTTCATTGCTTTGCGAAAAGAAACTCTATTTTTTAATTGGCCCGCTATAAATTCTTCAAGAATATTAGGGTTTCCATAAGGCCTTTCAATTCGTGTGATAGCAATGTTAAGTTTTCTATTTACAGAATAAAATTCTTTTTGTAAATTCATCTGTAATTCTTTGATTCCTCGGGGTCGACTTTCAATTAAGATTTTTGGAAATCCCATATAGATTATGATTTGGATCAGGTCGATTCTTTTTTGAATCTCTATACGTGCAATTCCCTCGACGCCAGAAGATGTTTTCATATTTTTTTGTACATAATTATGGATATAAGTTCTTATTTTTTATCTTCTTGCAGACCCTCAGAATAATTTTTTGGTTGTGCGTACCAAAGGGAATGATGACCTTGGGTTGTACCAAGTCTGAAACCAATTGGATTTATTTTTTGTCCCATGTTCCCCCATTACTATACATATCATAATACGACATAGTTGTATGCTTTTTTTTTTTCGATTTAGGTTTTACAATAGTTATATGGCAGGTAGGTTTTTGTATCGCAAAACTACGCCCTCGAGCGCGAGGTTTTAATCTCTTCACAATAGTACCTTCATTGACTTCAGCTTTACTAATGACTAAATTTACTTCATTCGAACCCATATTGAAACTAGCATTTGCTGCTGCAGAATAAACTAATTCAAAAATTGGATAACATGCTCGATAAGGCATGAGTTCTAATATCATAAGTGTTTCTTCGTAGGAACGCCAACGAATTTGATCAATTACCCTTCACGCTTTGTGAGCAGACATATATATATGTTGACCTAAAGCGTATACTTCTGTTGTTCTCTTATTTAACATAAAGTTCGCCTCCTACTAATCAATGATAAATATCTATATATTATTATACATAAACAAACGTTTTTTACCGACGCGATCTATTATCGCTTTTTGCATGGCCTTGGAAATTTAAAGTAGGTGCAAATTCTCCCAAATTGTGTCCTACCATACGATCTGTTATATAAATAGGTAAATGTTCCTTTCCATTATGGATAGCAATAGTATGGCCGATCATTATGGGTATAATGGTAGATGCTCGGGACCAGGTTATTATTATTTCTTTTTCTGCTTTTGTGTTAAGCTTATTTATTTTTTTTAATAAATTATTCGCTACAAATGGATTTTTTTAGTGAACGTGTCACAACTTCCTCCTATTTTTTTGTTTTGTAAAGACGAAGAAAGAAATTCTATTTTCTCTCCTATTTACTACGGAGACGAAGAATCAAATTATCACTATATTTATTCCTTTTTCTACTTCTTTTTCCAAGTGCAGGATAACCCCAAGGGGCTGTGGGTTGTTTTCTACCAATTGGGGCCCTCCCTTCACCACCCCCATGTGGATGGTCTACAAGGTTCATAACTACTCCTCTTACTACAGGGCGCTTACCTAGCCAACGCTTAGATCCGGCTCTACCCAAACTTTTCTGGTTCACCCCAACATTCCCCAATTATCGACTGTTGCTGAGCAGTTTTTAGATATCAAACGGACCTCCCCAGAAGGTAATTTTAATGTGGCCGATTTCCCTTCTTTTGCAATCAGTTTCGCTACAGCACCCGCTGCTCTAGCTAATTGTCCACCCTTTCCAAGTGTGACTTCTATGTTATGTATGGCCATACCTAAGGGCATATCGGTTGAAGTAGATTCTTCTTTTTTATCAATCAAAACCCCTTCCCAAACTGTACAAGCTTCTTCTAAAGCATACAGATTTCTGGATGTAGATGGTGATATCTATACAGATGGATCTTATATATATATATATATATATATATATATATATATATATATATATATATATATATATATATATATATATATATATATGGTATAATGAAGTACCACATGGGTGGATATATAGGAATCAAAATCTGCCGAATCACTCATGTTATGATCTTCTACATCCTAGGTCTTCCCGTTCCATCATCTGGCTTATGTTCTTCATGTAGCATTCAGACCGAATGACTTTATGAAATTACGTTGATACTTCCACATATTATGGGTAACGTAGGAGACATCTCTATCCCCCCCCCTCCGGGAATCTTTAGAATTACCACTGCTTAGCTTTCAATTCGCCTCTGACCATCAAATGAAATGTGAATAATCCGTCCTCTTCTCTTTGAAAGAAGGGGCGCTTCCGGTTCCGTCGGTGCTTGAAACAATTTTTTCTTCTCCATATTACTATATCTCTAGAATCAATAATTTTATATGAGGAACTACTGAACTCAATCACTTGCTGCCGTTACTCTTCAGTTTTCTGTTGAGGTCTATCCTCTAGATGTACTCAAACTGGATCAGTTATATATATATATATATCTTTACTATATTATCAAACATATTGTCATTTTCTTGAAAATTAAGAGGTACAATAGGTATTATGTAACACCCTGAATTTAGAAGGTCGGAAAAGAGAAGAAAACCTCAAATGAGGAAGTGACTCATCGAGTAGATGGGTGACTCGACGAGTAGGAGCGCGATTTGGTCGCGGGTTTAGTGACCTACTCGACGAGTCAGAAGACTGACTTGGCGAGTTGGCCAGGTTTGGGGAAAACCCTAAATGCGGGCCTTGTACCCTATTTAAGGAACATTATAGCCTTCATTAGCCTCCTTACTACCCCCCTCAAGTCCAGAAATGAAACCCTAGCCATGCAACACCATTCTTGAGCATTGTGAAGCTAAAAGTTGTGTTGGTGGTGCACTTCTTGGAAGATTGGAAGCAAGGAACGAGGATGAGAGTTTAGATCCAGCATCTACTTCATTTTGGCAGTTAATAGAAGGTAACAAGTTGTTACCTTGAGCATTCATTTGATAGATCTCTTCATCTTGAGTTTCATGGCCTTTTCTATCATATTGGTGGCTAGTGTTTGCATGGGGCACGATATGAAGTTTGCAACTTCAGATCTGGACTCCCCAAGGTCCCTAATGCATTAAAGTTTCAAGCTTTTAAGACATGAAGCCCTCCTCCGTAGTAAAACCCTTCATTGTAGCTTAGTTTTATCCTTTGGGAACTATTCACACGTAAAGGTTGTAACTTTACGTGGAAAGCATGCTCTAGGAGGATGGATCTACCTTTGGGAGAAGCTGTTTGGATTGGAAATCGTCTATATAGATTGAGACATAGAGGGACTCGGTGAGTCACTTATGGGACTCGGCGAGTCAGTCTGCTTTCTTGCCCTAGAATCCTTCTGTTAAAGGGTATGAGTTGAGTTGGTATGGGACTCAGTCAGTCTGGGTCCATAGCGGGTATGAAGATCATCGTACTCGGCGAGTTCAATGAGGAACTCGGCGAGTCTAAGGCAATCTTCTTAGTTTATGAAGATGGAATCGACGAGTTGTTCATACAACTCGACGAGTCATAGTCTGTACATTCATAAGAGGGAGATGAACTCGACGAGTTCAAGGATGAACTCGGCGAGTCGGTTGAAGATGGTACCGATTGTAAGACTGAAGGAGAACCCGTCGAGTGCTTGCTAGACTCGACGGGTAGGATCGGTGGTTGTATTGAGTTGGATAAGCATGGACTCGACGAGTTGGTAGACCAACTCAGCGAGTCAAGTCAACTGGAGGTTGACTTTGACCAAGTTTGACCAGGGTGGACTTTTGGAATATTGTGGTCTAAATGTTACTTTGGGTATTGATAGTTCGGGGAGCCAAAGGATCAGCAGTTCATAAGTTGCCAGTTAGCAGTCATAAGTGTTCAGCTAGTCTTCAGCAGTGCGAGGTGAGTCTCCTCACTGTGTGCATGGGTCTACGGCCATAATGCCGGCCCATTATGTTTATTCTTATGGTTATGTGTACTAGGAAGACCCGGGGGTTAGCCCTAGGAACTTATTGTGATTTGTTCGGATTTAGATTCGTTACCGGGGTTAGCCCGATGCAGTTTATATGTTCCGGACTTCGGTCCGATGCCGGGTGGTACCCGAGGCAGTAGTGGATTTGTAGTTATACTTGTTGTCTTTGTGATACATGTATGTGTTGGATAAGGTGTTTAAGTCCATAACTATTTCTGGTATGTACTTGACCCGATTTGGCATGGTCCATTTGGGTTGCATGGCATCATGCATTTTGATAGACTAAAATGAGAGAAATAACACTTATGGTTTATTAATATATTATAAGTTCTAATATATTAATAATATTATTTAATTAGTATTGATCAAGAATTAATTTGGAATTAATTAAAGTGATCAAAAGAAGACTAATTAAATATATGGGTTGATTGTGTAAATCACTCATACTTGTATAGTGGGCTAATGCTCCATGGATTATCAAGTTGGGCTAAAACCCATAGGATGCTCCATGGTGGTTATAGAACCCATGGGTCATGGAAATGAAAGGTCATGACAATTAGGGTTTACATGGTGTAACCCTTATTGTAACACACTATATAAGGACCCTTATGTTCACCAAAATCGGCACTTAAGCAAGAAAGAAGAGGGCTAGCCGATTTCAAGTAGTGTGACATTTCTCTCAAGTTTATTCCAAGTGCATTTGGTGTTGTGTGAGACATTTGAGGCATCACACTTGAGGTGCTAGGCTCACAAGGTTTTTCAAGAAATCCAAACTACTACAAGGTATGTTCTCTAGCTAACTTTTATGTTTAAAAGTTCCTCATGTATGCTAGATAGGATTATGAACCTTGGAAAAAATATTTTGCATGTATCTTAGTCAAACATAGATCCAAGGTTTCTAGGTTTGCATGTACACCTTAGGAGTGTTAGAATGCTCAAAACCCTTCAGTGGTATCAGAGCCTAGGCTTGTTTGTTTGATACTTGATGCAAAATAGCTGAAAAAGTCGAAATTCTTGCTGTCTGCACATGGGACTTGCCGAGTTCATGGGGGATCTCGACGAGTCCAAGTGTATCTTCAACCAACTCGGCGAGTCAGCTCTTGCACTCAACGAGTTGGCCTAGCAGAGTGCAGATTTTCGATTTTTGCTGCTGGAAATGGACTAGAAACATTACCCTAAACTGTTTTGGTGTTTTAAAACTTGTTTTAGATGGAGTAATGGCTGTTTTAATCCATTTACAATGGCTAATATCAAAATTCCATGTTTATATGTGTTCATATGTTCTTGAAATTTTGATATGAATATTCATGTTCTTATGAGTTCTTGCAAGGTCATAGGAATTATGTGCTATTGATTGATAGTTAATTCATGATCATGATGTGTTTTAATGGAGTCCATAACTTGTTCTCAAGTTATGGATAACCAAAAGTCACTTTGTAATAAATCCATTAAAAGAACACATAAGTTACAAAAAAAATGAAGAGTCTTCATTTTTAATAAACAATAACTCATAAGTTATGAATTGAAAAGTTTTGTAAAGTTACATAACTTGCCCTCAAGTTTTGGAACATGTAAAGTCATCTAGTAAACTTTAGTTCCAACCCCTAGAATTTTAAAAGTTAAAATTCAACCCTTATACTTTATAATATTATAAGTTTAATAACAATTATATATGTATAAGAACAAAGTCGTTTTACCGTTAGTAGGCCTCATTCACGAAGCCGGCCTATAAGGGGGGGTATAAGGTTGTTGCCTATAAAATGGCAGCTTAATGGGTGTCCACTCTCACCCACCGCTTCCTTGACTGGTGGAGGGTCGTTAGCCGAACGGGTAAGACAAGGACTTTAAATTCTCATTAAAAGTATGATGAAAAATAAAGTAACTAAATGTTTTTATAAATTCCCAATCTTAGTTACTTTAGGAAAAATGTGAATAAGGTGCTAACCCATGAAATTACACTTTGCACTTTGATTAAGTCGTTAGTAGAGCGTGTGTGGTTAACCGACACACTAACCTGGACTTAACAAGGTAGGTAAAGGGTAACTTAATATTTATCATAGTATCGATGGAGCGCGTGTGGTTAACCGGCACATCGATTGAGGGGTAAATATTAAGGTTACCAAGTAATTTTCATGGTTACTTCACACCTTGTTTTGTGATCCTCGGCATCCCAGTCACAAAACCTGAAGGGCACACTCGAGATTGAAACATGCCATTGAAAAGTTCAATGATTCTCAAAAGAATCTAGGAGTTTCTAAAAACCAATTAAAACCTAAAAATTTCGTTTTTCATGGTGGAAATTGGTGAATCGTCATTCACCTACCTTTCAAATATGTTATAGCTTAGATTACGACATCCCTCTTCTAAGTTATAATATATTGTGATTGGATCCTAGCCTTAATATTACATTTGGGTGTTTTATTAAGGATTATCTTTATATCTAATCTAAACTTGTCTTTCTTCTTTTTCAGATGCCTTCCAACAATGTTGCTTCTGGCTCAAACCCTACCGGCTCCTTCTCTCTCATGAATCTTTGTGGGAGAGTCATCTTTGATGGATCCAACTTTATGGATTGGATCAGGAACATCAGGATGGTCACACGCTATGAGGACAAGGAATATGTCCTCGACAAGGAGCTTAAAGAACTCGAGCTGACTGCTACTCCTGAGGAGGTCGCTGAATATCAGGCCCATGAAAGAGATGCTACCAAAGTGGCATGCATCGTGTTGGCCACTATGACAGCCGAGCTCCAAAAGTCCTATGAGGACTACTATCCTTTTGAGATGCACCAGGATTTGATGGACCGCTACCATCAGAGTGCTCGTCAAGAGCGATATGAAATCATCTCCTCCATGATAACGACCAGGATGAAGGATGGTGAACCCATCACGGGCCACATGCAGAAAATGCAAAGGTATGTGGACCGTTTGCTGAAACTGAATGTGAACTTCCCAGAGGAGTTGGCAATAGATATCATTTTGCACTCATTATCTTTGTGTTATGATCAATTCCGCATGACATACCACATGAACAAGGAGTAAGTTACACTCAGCAAACTTCAAGAACTTCTGAAGACCGCGGAAAGTGGTCTTAAAGGTAAGTCGGTTGTTACCACTCCTAGTCCAAACTCCACCCCTGTCTTGGCAATCGGGAAAGGCAGAGGAAAGAAGAGGAAGAACCCTTCGAAGGGTACCAAGGGTAAGACCCTTGATGGCTTCTCTTCAAGTGGAACCAATAAAGGTTTCGTCACTCCTTCTTCTGACCCAAAAGAGGCTGAATGCTTCTATTGCCATGAAAAGTCGCACTGGAAGCAAAACTGCCCAAAGTACCAGCAAGCTCTCAAGGATGGGAAAGTGAAACCCACCCATGCAGGTATTTACACAATATTGTCTAATAACTCACCCTATTCTAACTCTTGGGTCCTTGATACCGGTTGTGGAATTCATATTTGTTCTGATTTGTAGGGACTAAGAAGAAGTGAGAATGTGGAGCATGGAAAGATAAACTTGATCATGGGGAATAGGAAAGCTTCACCTGTCACCAAGATTGGAGTTTATTCTTTGTTGCTAAGTAGTAGGTTTACATTAGATTTGAATAAATGTTATTACTCGCCTGAAATGACAATAAATATTATTTCCTTTTATGCTTTGTACAAACAAGGTTTTACCTTTTCATTTGATAATGATAGTGGTGGTATTTATGCTTTCTTTAATAATGTTCTTTATTTTAAAGCATTACCTTGTGATGGTGTGTATGAAGCTGTGTCTGTTGTAGATAACCTAGGAAATAATGTGTTGTGTATTGATTCTTCTAATAATAATAACTTGGATAAAACATCATCATGGCATTGTCGTCTTGGACATGTAAGCAAGAAACGCATAGGCCAACTCCAAAAGGATGGAGTCTTGGAGTCATTTGATCTAAAGTCAGATGATAGTTGTGAATCATGCTTACTTTGGAAAATGACAAAGTCACCCTTCACTGGTACATGTGCTAGGGGTGAAGGTTTGTTGGATCTTGTACACACTGATGTGTGTGGACCCTTCAAAACTGCCACAAGGGATGCTAATCGTTATTATGTGACTTTTACTGATGATTATATTAGATATGGTTATGTCTACTTAATCAAGCATAAGTCAGAGACTTTTGAAAGGTTTAAAGATTTTAAACATGAAGTAGAGAATCAATTGGGCAGGAACATTAAGATGCTTCGATTCGATCGAGGTGGTGAGTATCTTAGTAAAGAGTTCCTTGACTATCTTAAGGAATGTGGGATTATCTCACAATTGACACCTCCTAGGACACCACAGTTGAATGGTGTGGCTGAGAGGCGCAATCAGACCTTGTTGGATATGGTTCGTTCCATGATGAGTCGAGCTTCGCTACCAATCTCATTCTGGGGGTATGCCTTAGAGACTGCCACCCATATCCTTAATCTAGTCCCTACAAAGAAGGTTGCCAAAACACCTCATGATGTGGACCAAAAACGTTCCCAATCTGGACCACATCAAGATTTGGGGTTGCGAGGCTTTTATGAGGCGTGAGTCTCACGATAAGCTCGAACCTCGAAGTGAGAGGTGTATTTTCATCGGTTACCCACAGAGATCCTTTGGTTACCTTTTCTACAGACCCAATGATAATGTGGTCTTTTTAGCAAGGAGAGGAGTCTTTCGCGAGATAGAATTTATAAGCCAAGGAAACAGTGGGAGGCAATTTGACCTTGAAGAAATTCAAGAGTCAAGTGGTGAAGGAACCTCAAACCCTAGCAATAAACCTGAGGAGGAAACTCCTGTTGATCCGACAGAAGAGTCTGTACCTCTGAGGCGTTCCACGAGAGTTAGGAATGCACCTGAGCATTACTATGGTTTCCATATTACTGCAGAAGGTGATACTCTTATTAGTGATAACACACTGGTAAGTATGGATGAACCTAACAGCTACACGGAAGCCATAGCAGGCCCTGAGGCTGCTAAATGGAAAGAGGCTATCGACAGCGAGATACAATCCATGTATGACAATCAAGTTTGGAACTTGGTTGACAATGTACCAGGTCGCAAGACAGTCGGGTGCAAGTGGATCTTCAAGAAGAAGACCGACATAGATGGTAATGTACACACTTATAAGGCGCGACTGGTCGCATAGGGCTTTTCTCAAACTCCAGGAGTTGATTAAGATGAGACCTTTTCACCAGTAGCGAAGATTAAGTCTATTAGGGTTATGCTAGCCATTGCTGCATTTCATGACTATGAAATATGGCAAATGGATGTCAAAACCGCTTTCCTTAATGGAAAGTTGGCTGAGGATGTTTACATGAGTCAGCCAGAGGGTTTTGTCAGTGCAGAGTACCCTAATAGAGTGTGTAAGCTTGAGAAATCCATCTATGGATTGAAACAAGCACCTCGCAGATGGAATCTTTGTTTTGATGAGAAAGTCAAAGAGTTTGGCTTTTCGAGGAGTGAAGATGAGTCATGTGTATATGTCAAGGCTAGTGGGAGTATAGTTAGCTTTTTGGTATTGTATGTGGATGACATACTACTCATAGGAAATGACATCCCAACTCTTCTGGAAGTGAAGTCCTGGCTTGGGAAGTGTTTCGCTATGAAGGACCTTGGAGAAGCTGCCTATATACTAGGGATAAGGATTTTGAGAGATCAGAGTAAAAGACTAATTGGACTTAGTCAGAGTACCTACTTGGATAAGGTGCTGAATAGGTTCAACATGCAGAATTCCAAGAAAGGAGAGTTACCGATCCAGAGTAACGCCAGACTAAGTAAGACTCAGAGCCCGAGTACAGAGGCTGAGATAGCTGAGATGAGTCGAGTACCTTATGCTTCCGCTGTAGGCTCGATTATGTATGCTATGACCTGTACTCGTCCTGATGTAGCCTTTGCATTGAGCATGGTTAGCAGATATCAGGGGAATCCTGGCAAGGCTCACTGGACCGCGGTAAAGAATATCCTCAAGTACCTGCGGAGGACTAAGGACTGGGTCCTTACCCTCGGTGGGAGTGATGACTTGAGAGTATTAGGGTATAGTGATGCTAGCTTCCACACTGATAAAGATAATTTCCGCTCTCAGTCAGGCTGGGTCTTTACCTTAAACGGAGGAGCAATTTCTTGGAAAAGTTCCAAGCAGGAGACAGTAGCCGATTCAACTTGCGAATCAGAGTATATAGCGGCAAGCGAGGCAGCAAAGGAGGCTATATGGATAAAGAACTTCATTGGAGACCTTGGAGTTGTACCTGCTATAAAGGAGCCTATAGAGATTTTCTGTGATAGTGAAAGTGGAGTTGCCTTAGCAAAGGAACTAAGGGATCATGGGAGATCCCGCATAGGGCTGAAGGATGATATTAGTTTTAGTAGTTAGATAGATTTGAAATGTGTAAAGTGTAATTGACATTTGATGATGAATAAAAGTTGTGTTTATTTATGAGTAAAGTGTTGCTATCTTTTGTCAATCGTTTACTATTATTTCATTTTGCATGTTTTGACTTCCAGAATAATTATGTTTGGTATATCATATTATTCGAATTCTCCACAGTCGGTCATATGTTGGAAGTAGGTATGAATCAAGACTGTCATGAGTTGGTTGTAGAGGTCTAAGATGTTGGACATGGCTACAATACTAATGAGTACTCATAAGTTCTGAGTATTGGATTCAACCCACGCTCGCTGGTTTCACTTCATGGAATTTATCTTGAGTGATTGCGAGAAGGTAATATCATATAAGTCTTCAAACCTAGAGATATGACTTGTTGCCTATGAGTTGGTTATGCATTGATTGTACGAAAACGCATTGGTAACTCGATGTTATAAAACGTGCTTTTGTGTATAATTCAACAAGTAGTAGAACAAGCATATGGGTCGAAGTTTATCTGTTCCTTCTTGGATTAGAAGCGATATCTGGGCCCCTCGATGATTTTGTGTTGACCCATGTACCGGGCCCGGTCAGAACTAAGTTGATGTGTTCAATTAAGTTCTATGTCAAACAAATCGGAAATCGAGAAACAAACTGCTAGACAATAAGTAAGACATTGTTCCATGTATTTGTCCGGCTGATATCTAGAACAGAGGATTATATGATCACTTATCTTAAATGACGTATCATCATCATCTCAGTTCCGAGAGACCTTAAAAGAGCTACGATTGCTGATCGGTGCCTGAAGTCATACTTGCAGTTATAGTTATTAGACTTATCCAAGTGGGAGATTGTTGGATAAGGTGTCTAAGTCCATAATTATTTCTGGTATGTACTTGACCCGGTTTGGCATGGTCCATTTGGGTTGCATGGCATCATGCATTTGGATAGACTAAAATAAGAGAAATAACACTTATGGTTTATTAATATATTATAAGTTCTAATATATTAATAATATTATTTAATTAGTATTGATCAAGAATTAATTTGGAATTAATTAAAGTGATCAAAAGAAGAATAATTAAATATATGGGTTGATTGTGTAAATCACTCATACTTGTATAGTGGGCTAATGCTCCATGGATTATCAAGTTGGGCTAAAACCCATAGGATGCTCAATGGATGCTCCATGGTGGTTATAGAACCCATGGGTCATGGAAATGAAAGGTCATGACAATTAGGGTTTACATGGTGTAACCCTAATTGTAACACACTATATAAGGACCCTTATGTTCACCAAAATCGGCACTTAAGCAAGAAAGAAGAGGGCTAGCCGATTTCAAGTAGTGTGACATTTCTCTCAAGTTTATTCCAAGTGCATTTGGTGTTGTGTGAGACATTTGAGGCATCACACTTGAGGTGCTAGGCTCACAAGGTTTTTCAAGAAATCCAAACTACTACAAGGTATGTTCTCTAGCTAACTTTTATGTCTAAAAGTTCCCCATGTATGCTAGATAGGATTATGAACCTTGGAAAAATTATTTTGCATGTATCTTAGTCAAACATAGATCCAAGGTTTCTAGGGTTGCATGTACACCTTAGGAGTGTTAGAATGCTCAAAACCCTTCGGTATGTGCCTGGTAGGGAGGTGAGTCGGGCAAGGTCCCGTATCTCATCACTAGCCGAGTATGGACGGGGTACCGTATCTCATTAGTAGCAGAGCAGGGGCGAGGCCCGAGTTAGGAGGGAGGTGAGTGTGGGCGGGGGCCCGTATCTCACTATCAGCAGGAGCGTGGATGGGGTCCATGGCTCACCAGTAGCAGGACAGGGGCGGGGCCCAAGATAGGCGAGGCCTTACATCAGTAGTATAGTAGAGTATGTTTAGCTTTATGATATGTGTTATGTTATATGCTTGTATTTGTTAGTAGCGGGCGAGGCCCAGAGACAGGCGGGGCCTAAGAGAACAGGTCTGTATACCGAGCGGGGCTCAATGCCAGGCGCGGCCTGATGCCGGGTGGGGCCCGATGCAGTGGGCGGGGCCCAAGTTAGTCCGGACTTCGGTCCGATGCCGGGCAGGGCCCGATGCAGTGGGCAAGGCCCATTATATGGTATGTGGTAGGTTGGGGAACTCACTAAGCTTTGTGCTTACGGTTTTCAGTTTTGGTTTCAGGTACTTCCGGTAGCGGAGGGAAGAGCTCGGGGTGATCGCATGGCACACACACAGAGCAAAGAAGTTTAGCCTGGGATGTTTACTCTGATAAAATGAACAAGTGTTTTGAAAAGATACTCTGATTTGTTATATAACCCTTTTAGTATGTTTGAAATGACTTGATACTATGATTTAGTAATGTTTTAAAAAGAAATTTTTGGTCATGGTTTTTGGGATGTTACATATTACCTCATGTACAATAATACTAAGCATATAACATCGTATACGTATTACACTACACGGTATTACTTTACCCTAATCTGCTAAACACACGCCATCAAACCAATTCTCATCCGTCTCCACCAAAGATGCAATCGACGCCCTGAAAGTCCACCTTTTCCGTCACACACAAGTAGCCCTAGCCCTATCCCGCCGCCACGAGCAACGATTTGGGGGAACAACAAGTTACAAGTAAATTTGATCCGGGTTTGGAGCTTTTCGTTCTTATTCTAGAAGATCTCTCCGGCCGGCCGTTATTTCATCATCTGCAACCGGATTTCCAGCAATGGAAGGGGCCACGATGGGCCCATCTGAAGCTTCGGTGGCAAGATCGAATTTTTCATGCGCATCCCCAACACAGTCACCGACTCTACACCATGGATCGAATGTCATCAAACTGATTTATTGGAAGGGGCCACGATGGGCCCATCAGATTTATTGGAAACATCCCTAAAATGTTGAATGTCATCAAACTGATTTGTTGAGGAGGCAAGGGCAGCTGTTCCCTGATCAGAAAAAGCATAATAGCTGTTGTTGTTATTCCATCACCAGTACCTTACATCTTAAAGTCGAACAACTACTACACCATCGCCGCCACCACTCTATCCCTGTCACTTTCTCTCCATCCTCATTCTCTCCCTCTCAATCATTGATTGCAACCACTCATTACAGATCAGACACGCCCATAGTTTGGAGCCCTTAAGTCAATGTCCTCCAGGTAAACTTTTACATAAAGCTTCCAATTACACCCTTTGCTTTTTTCTGTCAATGTTTAATTTTCGGTGTTATTTAATATATTAATATAAATGTCTAAAAATTAAAAAAATAACTCAAAATTTCGGATTTATTTAAAAAAAATAATAATTTTTGATTTTTTTAAAAAATTGAGATTTTTTAATTTTTTTTCAAAAAACATGAATTTTTAAAAAAAAATGAAAAAAAAATATTTTTTAAAAAACTGCATCTTTTTTTCAAAAAAACTGCATTTTTTTTCAAAAAAAAAAACTGCATTTTTTCTAGAAAAAAATTGTATTTTTTTTTTCAAAAAAATCTGCATTTTTTTTTCAGAAAAACTGCATTTTTTTCAAAGAAAAAAAAAACTGCGATTTTTATAAAAAAGCGCAATTTTTTTTCAAAACTGCATTTTTTAACAAAAAAATCAACGTTTTAGGTGCATATATGCATATTTTTTCAAATGTATATATGCATATTTCTTATACTATAATATTCGTAAGTAAATTATAAAAAATCTCATTTTTATTAATCAATCTATAAACATAATACAAATATTTTATTCGATACAAAATAAAATATAAAGATTCACAGTGTTATCTTTTCTTCATATCAAGATTTCCATATTTTCTTCAATTTATCACTTTTTAACTATTCAGTATTTTCCAAAAATTCTTCAAAATCTACAGGAAAATAAAAAATTTTTTATTAATGCAAGAACACGCACATGTATATATCATGTAAGATTCACATGTTATTATATAATGTGATATTCACATGTGATTGTATCTTTTAAGATTTAAATGTGAAATTCACAAGAAAATTTTAAAAAATAATTAACGAAGAACACTTACACAAAATGAATGTGTGCATATAGACGTAATTCAAATGTTATTCACTTGTGATTTACATGTGAATCACTTGTGATTTACATGTGAATTACATGTGATTAATATGTGAATTACATGTGATTTACATGTGAATCACATATAACACATATGTGATTTACATGTGAATCACATGTAATTCATATGTGATTTACATGTGAATCACATGTAATTCATATGTGAATTACATGTGAATCAAATCTAATTCATGTATGAATTACATGTGATTCATATGTGAATAACATGTGATTTACATGTGAATCACATGTAATTTATATGTGAATAACATGTGAATCACATCTAATTCATATATGATTTACATGTGATTCATATGTGAATAACATGTGATTTACATGTGAATCACATGTAATTAATATGTGAATAACATGTGATTTACATGTGAATAACATGTGATTTACATGTGAATCACATGTAATTCATATGTGAATTACATGTGTATCACATGTGATTCATATGTGATTTACATGTGAATCACATGTAATTTACTTAATAAGGTTCGGAAAAAAAATCAAGAAGAGAAGAAAAAAAGTTACACAAGGGATTTTCTAGAAGGTTGTCATTGTTGGTTCCAACATCAATCATGATAGGAAGAACCTATTACAATGAAAAAAAGGAAAAAGATATATGTTTGCAAGTGAGAAATTTTAGAAATATGTATATATTGAGATGGATCATGTGCAAACATTACTCTCTGAGGATTTATTCCAGCTGCAGCAACATATAAATCCAACATCCCAATTGCAATTCCAATACCCTGAACTCCTAGATCATCAAGACCCATTATTCTGCTTCCATTTGTAACAAAAATCATATCAACCTACAAAATTTGAAAAAAGGTTTTGAAATTTGAACACAAGCACTAATGGATCTATATCGAATAATTTAAAAAAAAGAATCATATCATTTATTTAAAAGTAGAGTACCTGTTCACCAGGCCAATTATAAACCATTGACATCATTTCTCTATGACATTTAAATGTGAAATTTTTACTACTTTGTTGTTCATCAAGATGATGCACACCTACCTTCCTTCAATGGATCCCACCTATAAACCAAAATTAAACATTATTTCAGTTTACAAATATATTTGTTTTATTAAAATAAAAGAAATAATATGATAAAAGACATACTAAGAAACCTTTTTGATCAGGAAAGGCAACAACACACCTAATTTGGTATTTATTGTCAAAAGTTTGATGGATATTGTTGTATAGGATCCGAAAATAATCCATTTTATTTTTTCTTCATAAACTATGTCTACATGAGGTCGCCTTGGTCATTATACTTTAAAAATTATACCCAATTATACTTTAAAGCAAACAATCAACTGTATAAAGCAAATAATCAACTGTATGTTATCGAAAAAATCACAGGTATCCTCACAAATTATATGTTTAAAAATGGTCTCTTTTGGAACATAGAAGCATGCATCTGTTCAGGTAAAGAGTATGTGAAACTCACCTACACGTTTAAAGGATATCAGAGGAGAGAAAACAAGGAGGGTTGTTAGAAGCAGCAAGACAGAACGTGTAGTCCACCATTGTTGACCAAACCATTCTTGCATCACTCCTAAATGGTGTCCGTGTTCCCCTTCATACCATGTTCCAAATAGTACATCACATGTCATCATCACTCACCACCTTTAATAACTAACATCACACCATTTAAACTCCAAATCTTAATTAACAAGCACCCCCTCAGTAATCTGTTATAGTGTCTCTTCAGTTTTCATATTTATGGAAAATTGTAGATATATCACAAGTGTCATGGAAAAGGACAATTCATCTATCATGAATTGTTTACTTCTCTTTTAAATTTGTTTGGAATTGTCAATCTAAAATTGAATTTTACATTGTATAAAACAAAACCTATGTTACCTTGAAAAGAATAAAAATGTCAGCTTCAGTCACTAAAAAGGAGGAGAAAGAAAGATAATAACTAAAGAACAGGTCGATTCACAAGATGTGGAAATGAAATTGACTCATGTGCTGTAGGTTATGCTAACTTGAGAAACCTAATTTGGTATATCAATTTGTATGAAATTTGTATATTAAAAAAATCAAAAGTCACAACTGGAGTCCATTTTGGGAAATAATTGTTCCAAAATAAGAACCTCATCAAGTATAAAGCAAACAATCAACTGTATCTTATCGAAAAAATCACAGGTATCCTCACAAATTACAAATAAACGTAACATTCAAGGACTTGAAACCTAACGAGCTAAGCCGGTTCAATGTCTCCAGTACCATCTAAACTTGGACCATGGAAAGAAGAGTAAAGTCGTAATTCGAGTTCCTCAGTTGTTACCTAGTTGATTACAACCATGGCTTCCTTCGTTTGCTCTGATTTTCTTTTCCGAGGACAGACTGGGCAAAGAGGAACACAAAGGTTTGTAACTTGAAGTCGAATTTGGTTTTCCAATTGATTATCGATGGGAAAAACTCGTCTGTGATCAACGAGATAAAGCCGCTCATATCATCGATGTCGGACATACTCTGGATTGAACGGATGGTGTTGCTGCTTCAGAACATCGAGTTGTCCTCTGGCTCGGAGACCGGAAGCTCAGAGGCGAAGGAGAATCGGGAGGTTCGGATCGATCGGACCTCTGGCTGATTTATTAGGGCACGAAACTTCGAGAGGGAAGAATGACGCAACCACCGCAATGTTAAATCTATCAATCATCGGAGAATCTTCAATGAAGGCGATAAGCTGTGCGTGTTTTCAAGCTTCGGCAATGAGAGAGAGATAACCTTGAGCTCTCATAGATCTTGTCCAATTTCTCATTTGTTATTCGTTTCTGATGATTTCTGGTTCTCTAATTTCCATTTTTGGTAGCGTATTGGAGATTGGGGGTAGGCTTCTTTGAGCAGATCTAGGTGGCTGCGGGAGTGAAGAACTTCAAATCGGTAGCGTTCGTTATAAATGGTTGGGACTTTCGATTGGATTGTTCATCGCCACTGTGAAATTACAACTCTTGATGCAGTGGTTACAACCACGTGAAATCCCTTTGGGGGAAGGATCGACGATGAAGTTGTAAGAAAAAGAGAGATGACTGACAAAGACGATCGAGGGATTTGAGAGAGGCATCGATTGATTTGGGGGGAATAATCTCTTCAGTACCGTAAATGCCCTTCGATTGATTTTTGAACAATACCCCCGTGTTTAATTTTCTCATTTATTTACATAAATGCCATAAAATATCTTAGCCCTTCATTTTTTTAATCTGACGGTCCACTTTTAGCTCTCGGGAAATTATAGGTTCTCAAATGATCCTTCCTTTCTCTCTCTCTCTCTCTCTCTCTCTCTATATATATATATATATATATATATATATATATATAGGGGATGGTTCCTTGATATTAATAAAAAATTAGAGATTGTGAGATTAAACATCAGCCAATGGAACTTAACCTCAACTTCCGTCAACTGTTAAATGATGCAGGGGTATTACAGTAAATTTCAACTTAATGTTTAGAAAGCGGACACCTTCCTTCTCTAAAAATAATCTTATCACCAAATCATCGATTCTCAGTATCAATCACGTAATCGTATCATTCAATCTTCAAAAATCATTCAATATCATCATAAAGTTCCTATTTTTACTGAATCTGTTATCAAATTAATCGCAATCTTCAAATCAAAAAAATGATCGAAACAAAGCATCAGTTCATATCTTCATAAATACGAGACATAATCCTCAAATCAAAGAAACAAACACATCGCATTCATCAACGCAATTCAAGAGAGTATTTGAAAATTTAATCAAAATCAATTTTCATAAATGATGTCGAATTCAAAAGAAATTGACGAGTCGATCGCAACTAATACCATTGTAGCTGAAATCAATTCATCTCGTAACGACGAACAAATCGATTCAATTTCTTTGACTTCTGAAGAACTTCAAAATACGATTCGTATTGAAGGTACAAATAATTCGTTTTAATACTACATATTACATTACAATTTCTACACTTCATTCTGATTTTTTATTATACAACATAAATTACGATTAATTATATGTTACGGTGTATAAACATATACGATTATACATACTAACATTTGATTAATTGTATATAACAATTTAAAAAAACATATGATTTATCATATGTGTTAATAGATCTAAATATATGATTAATTATATATTAAATAGTATAATCATATATGATTATATAGTATAATATGTGATTAATCATATAAGACATTGTACAAAAAAATATGATTATACATCATAAAATATGATTATATTAGCATGAATAATCATATATGATTATTCATATGTATGATTAATCAAATGTATTTATAGTTTGTAATTCTGATTTATCATATTTGTTTTCAAATTGAAATATATATTAATCTTATATTAGGATGAATAATCATATATGATTATACATCATAAAATATGATTAATCATATATTACAAACTACAAATACATATGATTAATCATAGATGATTAAACAGAACAAGTATGATTACCTATAAATTAATACATATAATCATTTATGATTACACAGTACAGTATATGATTAATCATATAAGACATTGTACAAACACATATGATTTAACATCTAATAATATATTAATATCTATAATCATATATGATTTTTCTTACTAAAATATAATGAATAATATATTACACTATATAAATACATATTGTTAATCACATATGATTATTACAACATAAAATTATATAATAACATATTTGACATTCCATTCTTTTATCAGGTGAAAGTTCCAATTCAACAAATGAATCATATTGCAGTAACATAATTGAAGAATCTGAATATAAACCAGATGTCCCTACCGAATTTGTACTAGTTGTAAACAACGTTTTCAAATCACTAAATTTGGCAGTAAAAATGTATACTGATTATGCAGAAATGGCAGGTTTTCAAACAAGACTGAGTAGCCAATCAAAATACAATAGCCAAATAATAAAAGAAAAATATGTTATATGCAATAGGGGTGGCAAGGATAAACCAAAACCTTGTGATACGTTGGCTACAACTTCTATCAAGAGGAAACCAAATTCGAACAAAATAATTACTGGGTGTACATCAAAGATTATATTTAAAATGTTTATGGAACAACATATTACAAAGTTAAGAAATTCTTTGAATTGCACAACCACCCACTTGAAAGTATTGAGGAAAGACCTTATACAAAAAAGGCAAGAAAGATGTCATATTCTGAAAAAGAGTTTGTAGTACGTGCATCAAAAACTAAAATTGGTCCAACAATGGCTCACAAAATACGAGCAGTTTTGAAAGGAGGATATTAATATGTGGGAGCGAAGGTAACAGTCTACAAAAACTTGAGGAGAGGAGTAAATAGAATCTTATGTTACAAGGATGCTCAAATAATGATAAACAAAATTAATGATCGTAGAGATCATTACCCAAATTATTTATTTGAGTTCCTACGTCATGGAGATATGTTGGTGCTATGTTTTGGGCAGATGAAAGAGAAAAGACTTTTTATGCAAAGTTTGGAGAAGTTATATATTTTGATGCAACTTTTGGAACAAACAAGTAAGTTAATGTATATAATTTACATAATTTATACATTTATGATTAAAATAAAAAAATATACAATTAAATTTAAACATACTATTAATCAAATATGATTGTACTAAACACATTTTCTTTATATAGGTATAAAATGGTATTTGTTCCATTCACAACAGTTGACCACCACAAGAAATCAGTTACTGTTGGCGCTGGGTTGCTGAGTAGAGAGACAATTGAGTCGTATGAATGGCTAATTAAAGCTTTTCTTAGAGCTCATGAAGGGAAAGCACCACAAATTGTTCTAACTGATCAAGATCCAGCAATAAAACAAGCAGTGGAATCTATCTTACCAAATTCAAGACACAGACTATGCATGTGGCACATAATGAAAAAACTAAAAGCAAAGGTATAATCAAAATAAAACTATATAATCATATATAATTAAGTATTATAATAATATGAATTATCAGTTATCATACTGTATAATCATATATGGTTAATCATATATGATTAAGTATTGTAAGAATATGAATTATCAAATACCATACTGTATAATCATATATGACTAATCATATATGATTATATAGTATGATATATGATAATACTGTATATAATCATCTATGATTATATAGTATGATATCTGATAATTCATATTATTATAATTGTTAATGATATATGATTATAATAATATGAATTATCATATATCATACTGTATAATCATATATGATTAATCATATATGATTAAGTATTCTAATAATATGAATTATCAAATATCATACTGTATAATCATATATGATTAATCAGTATGATATATGATAATACAATATGTAATCATATATGATTATATAGTATGATATCTGATAATTCATATTATTAGAATACTTAATCATATATGATTAATCATATATGATTATAACAATTTGAATTATCAGATATCATACTGTATAATCAGATATGATTAATTATATATGATTATGTATTCTAATAATATGAATTATCAGATATCATACTATATAATCATGTATGATTAATGATATACGATTATATAGTATGATATATGATAATACAATATATAATCATATATGATTATATAGTATGATATCTGATAATTCATATTATTAGAACAGTTAATCATATATGATTATAATAATATGAATTATCAGATATCATACTATATAATCATATATGATTAATCCTACATTACAGTACATAATCATATATGATTACTCATATATGATATATCCAAATAAGTATATAATTTATACTTATATATATGTAAAATTGTTCATTCATAGGTTACAGACGATTTATTTAAAAACAAAGACTTCAAGAAAAGATTTAACAAGCTGGTATGGAACATGCATATCAAACCTGATGAATTTGAGAAGAAGTGGGAATTGATTATTAATGAATTCAACCTCGAAGATAAAAGATGGTTAAGTGATATGTTCGAATTACGTGACAAATGGATACCTGCATACTTCAGTGACACTAGAATGGCTGGATTGATGAAAACCTCTTCAAGATTAGAAAGCATGAATTCCTTCTTCAACACTTACTCGCAATATGGAAATTTACTTTTACATTTCATGATGAACTATTACACAACAATTTTAAAAAAAAGAAATACACAAAAGGAGCTTAATCATCAAACAAAGAAGGCAATATATAAATTTATTTCACCGCGACCAATAGAAAAACATGTTGCAAAAGTTTATACAAGTACATTGTTTTATGAAGTACAAAAAGAAATCTACATAGGTTCCTGGTACTGCCAATACAAACATATTGGAACAAAAAATGGATGGGAGTTATACAAAGTGGAACAACTGAACAAAAACAGTGATCTAAAAACAGAATTTGATGTAATATATTCTTATTTTAAATTTTGAAAAATAAAAACGTAATATACAACAATTTTCAATTATGATTATAAAACACTTAATGCTTTAATTTTATTTTGAACATGTAGAAATAAAACTTCCAATAAATGATGTAAAATATACTTGTGAACACTTCAACCGCTTTGGGACTTTGTGCAGACATGCATTCAACATACTCATGAAACATGGAATTAAGGAAATACCTGAACAATACCTGAACAGTGAAATTAACAGATCTGTCAATCAAGTATACTACAACTTTGAAGCATGTTTGGAATACATAAGAAAAAATAAAGACAAAATGGATTTGTTTGTTAAGAAAATAGAAATCATGCTGAAGGAATACGAGAACGATCCTACAAATAAAATGCAGAAAAATAGGACAGATGTTGAAGAGGTAGGAAAGCTTATGGGCATTTCTATTCCAAAAGACATTGACATCAATGTTCCAAATGTTCAAAGCAATAAAGGAAGTGGAAAGAAAAATAGAATTCAAAGTGCAACCAAAATAGCATATAAAAATTCAAACAAGCAAACAAGAAGATGCTCAGGATGTAGAGAAAGGGTTCCTCATAACTTGCGTACATGCCCAATAAAACATGCAGCAGAACAATCATCAAATTTTGAGTCTCATATTAGATTCAGAGAAGGAATCATTCTGCAATGATCTGATTTTCTTTTGTGTCAAAAGTATTTTGAGTCTCATATTAGATTCAAAAGTTTCCGCTCTTTTTATTCTGAAAATCATCTTAGATCTGTAGTTGTGATTCGATTATGCGATTAGGTTGTTTAATCGAGTGATCGATTAGTGTTTTCTAATAAATTCATCCGTGAATTTTCAAGTTCCTGATGCTTTTCTCTAAATCTGTCCATACATCCATGGCGAACTTCAACATGAACACGATGACTTCTTTCTCGCATTTGCTAGGATCTTTAACTAAGATTCCTATGCTTATTCCAGAGTATATGATCAATGGGCGGTTCGAATGGAGGATTACTTGAATGGACTCGATGAAGAGCTATGGAAGTGCATTACTGATGATGTTCATCCACCTTCGTCTGTTCAAAGTATTGGTACTTTTTCATCAACTCAAAGTGTTACTGAACAAACTGAAAGGCTACAGAAGAATGAGAAAAGATGCATGAGAGAGCTTCGTGGTGCTCTTCCTCCTGTGGTGTATAGCTATGTTCGAACTTGCAAACATCAAAACAAATCTGGAATACACTGAAGGAAAAGTACCAGAGTAGTGAGAATACCAAAATAAGTCTAGTCAAGCAATGTTTGATTGAATTAAGGGAATTTAAGCAAAAAGATGGTGAATCGATCGAATTATACTATAATCGTCTGAATGAGCTCATCTACAAGTGTAATCGGTATGGAATTACAAGATCTACTACGGAATACAACCTTACTTTCATAATGGGGCTAAGCAAGGAATGGAGGAATGTGAGCTTGATGATGAAGACACAACAAAACTTCGATTTTTTGACTCTTAATGATCTTTACAATCTGCTAAAAGCTCACGAAACTGAAGTGAAAGAAATAGCCAAAGAGTCAAAAATCAATATGGAAGGTCCATTAGAATTGGTTTCGAAAGTAACGGGAAGAGTAGGTGAGATGGAAGTTACTGAGAAGGAAAGCTCTGAAGACGAAGGTCTTATTGTCAACTCTGATGATGAAGTGGTGGCTTTTAACTCTAACAACACTGGGAAAGCTGGTGATGAGATGAAGTTCGAGAAGAAGGAGGTTAAAGTTGAAGATTCGAAACTAAAGAAAAAGCTGAAGGGAGATTCTGGAATTGATTGTCATCACATGGCGAATGACTGCATGCTAAAAAAGAAATAGGAAAGGAAGAGGGTTAAGGATGAGGCATATTATTCCGAGCGGTTGGAGGAAGTAAGGCCAAAGTCGAAAGGGATGTCATTGGTTGCGAGAGGAGAAGATGAGGATGTAGGGAAATATCAGATATGGTCTTCTGGCTTGGATGATGAAAATATGAGATATCTGACCCATGGAGCCATGTTTGCGAAGTTTGAGGAGGATGAAGAAGAGAAGATAACAGGTCATTTCTTTGTTTCGACATCAGTAGACAAAGCACCAATGACTTCGAAGGTACGTTCTTTACTTCAATCTTTTAATATTCCTTCAAATGCTTATAGTTATATGTTAACTGAGTTTGATGATGATGTTACTTATGTTAATAATCTAGTGATCTCTGCTAGCAATGAGGCTAAGAAATCTAGTACTCAGTTACTAGAAACCCAAAGGATGTTGGAGGCGAAGAAGGCTAAAATAGATCATCTAGAGTTGCAAATAACGAATATCATGATCGATAGAGATAGTTTGAATACAGATAATAGGATTTTGTTAAAACCAAGGAATATTTACTGTAATTCGGCTAAAAGACTCTATTGTAAACTGACTGAATTGCATCACTCTATTGACATAAGTAAAGAACAATATAGGAAACTTCTACCATTCTTATATTTCGAAAGGGAAAAAGTTGATGCAGCTAACTATGATTGTGAGATGACTATTTCAGACTTTGATAAAGTCCCTGATAATAGATATCCCTATGGAATAGTGAAAATCGATGAACATTTAGATGATAATGATCTTGTTGATATAGTTAATAAGACTTTGACTGTAAATGAACAAATCAAAATTTTAAAAAAGACTGAGAATTCGACTTCTGACTCTCAAAACAACTTTGCGATATCGAAGATGACAATATCAGTGAAATTGAAGCAGATGAAGTAGTTGACTGTTCTTAGTTATCTGTCATTAATGTCAAATCATTAGCTAAGGGTAAAGAAAAATTTCTTGATTCGAATGTTAAAGTTAACAAAGACCAACCCTATACTTTGAAAGTTTTTGACCCTGACCATGTGACTGTCGAAGATAGTCAGACTGACAGTGATGATGATGACGAGGTTTAGAAAGAAACTAAAGGTCCACATGTTTCGAAGGAAACAAAAATTCCTCGCGTTGTTGAAGATCAGGTGTATGAAGAGACAAAGAAATTTGATAAAATCATGAAAGAAAAAGGTTCTCATTATCTTGCACCTAATTCTGTGGTTTATCCAAACTTCACGTGCACTGACAATGTTGTCTTTCCAAACCAAGTTTTCGTTACAAAGGGTAATGGAGACAGTGTGAAACCATAAATCAACAAACTGATTGAAGAGGACATCAAGAAAGCTTCGAAAGATGGATTTTTCTCAAATCAAAGCACCGTTGAGAACAATCTTACCAAAAACTCACACTTTTCAAAGACAAAAACCAAGTCGATCTTGGGTGGTTAAAACTGAATCGTCAAAGGTTGAGAAACAAACAAACGATAATGTTTTTGAATAAGCAATTAATAAATTTCAAAGTCAAAAAGAAAAGATTCAAAAGATTTCACAAGAAAATGGGATTTCAATGAATAAGGCATGAAACAAAGCTTATTGGGAGACTTATGTGTCTAAAAAGAAACAACATAATTTTTCTTCCAAAACATCTGAAAAGAAAAAGTGTGAGTCTGCTAAGACAACAACACAAAAGTCATTTTCTGGTGAAAAGAAATCAACGTCAAAACCCTCGAAATTACAAATTTTTTTTCCAAGGATAAGGAACAGGTTTCGAAACCAACTCAAAAGTCAAAAGCACAAACTTCTTATCATGAGAATTATGTGAGCAATCAACAAAAAGGTTTTGTTAAGAATTCGAACAATCCAAGGTTTTCACAAAATAATTTTCAAAGAAGTGATTTTCAATCAAACAAACAAAATACTTATCATCGTGTTCCTTATCAAAATCAGTTTTCAAATTCACAAAAAGTTTTTCCAAAGAACAATGTTGGTGATCAAAACCGATTTCAAAATCGTTATAATCCTCATGTTTCGACAAGAAAGCAAAAAAGACACTTTGAGAAATTCAAAGTTCAAGGGAGAAGAAATGAATATTTCAAACCTAGTTAACCTCATTTTCAAAATCCACCTTCAAAACAAACCCCAAAAGCTACATTTGTGAAAGGAAAAACAAATGTACAAAATATCAATCATTGGTTGGAAGGAAAGGGAAAGAGTTTTCAATCTGGGAAACTCTCTCAAGAATAGAACAAGGATGCATATGAAAATTATCTAAATGAATCCTCAAATGGAAGTTATTCTTCGAAAGAATCAAATCCTTCTGTTCAAAAATGGAGAGAAGTTTCGACAGAAAAAGTCATTAAGAAAGAAACTAAGAAGAATGAGGTGCATGTTGATGTTGAATTTAAATCTTCGAATGATTACATGTCGATACCCTTAAATAATGATGTGGAATTAATTGATAGTGTTAAAACAAAAGTTCGAAACTAGATAATTGGATCTTCATTACATCAAGCATTTTATTCTAATAACCAAGGAACCAAAAAGCCTTGGGGACCTAAATTCTTTAAATGATTACAGGTTTTGTGTGACGAGAAATACGATGACAAATGGTATATCGACAATGGTTGCTCTCGTCACATGACTGGGAAAAAGGAAAAACTGAGAGATTTTCGAAGTCTGGATAATGCTGGTGTAGTGAAATTTGGAAATAACAAGTGTCAATTCAAAGGTTACGGAAAAGTAACAAATGGGAAGTTTAAAGTCAACAGAGTTGCTTATGTCGAAGGTCTTCAACACAATTTGATCAGTGTTTCGCAACTTGTTGTGGGCACTGGCAATCAAGTTGTCTTTAATGAAGAAGGAAGTGTAATCTCCAATATCGAAACAAAAGAAGTCCTTCTTAAATCAAAACGAAAAGGAGATATGTTTACACTTGACATTAAACCCATTGTTGGTGTTCCTTCTGTTCGTCTACTTTCGAAGGCTTCCTCTGATATAAGCTGGTTGTGGCATCGAAGATTGTCTCATTTGAATTTAAAAATCTAAACAAATTAGTGGTAAAAGATATTGTTCGAGGTTTTCCTGTAGTAAAATTTGATAATGATACTTTATGTGCAGCTTGCGAACAAGGGAAAAAACATAGGCAAGGTCATCCGATTGTGATTGATTCAAAGATCATCGAACCGTTGGAACTTCTTCATATTGACCTTTGTGGTCCTTCGACAGTTGAGACACTCAACAAAAAGAGGTACATTTTGGTTATTGTTGATGATTTTTCTAGGCTTACTTGGGTATATTTTCTTCGTTTGAAATCAGAAACAACTCAAGTGATGATCGATTTTATCAAACATATCGAATTAAGTATGAAGAAAAAGGTTTGCAAAATCAAGAGTAATAATGGATCTGAGTTCAAGAACAAGGTTCTCGATTCATTTTTGGCTGATAAAGGTATTTCGCACAACTTCTCTTCTCCTTACACACCTCAACAGAATGGTATGGTCGAAAGGAGGAATCATTCACTGAGTGAAGCTGCAAGGACAATCTTGACATACGCGAATCTACCACAATATCATTGGGCTGAAGCTGTTTCCACTGCTTGTTTTTCACAAAATCGGTCTTTTATTCATAGAAGATTCGATATCACCCCTTATGAGATCATTAACAATAGGAAACCAAATGCAAAATTTTTCCATGTTTTTGGTTGCAGGTGCTTCATTATGAATCTTAAGGCTAATCTTTCAAAATTTCAGTCAAAGACTGATGAAGAAATATTTTTAGGATACTCTCATAATTCTATGGCATACAGGGTGCTCAACAAGCGATCAAGGAAGATCGAAGAAACTTTTAATCTCACATTCGATGATCACTATGTCAAAAGTGTTGAAAAACATTTGAACAAAAACCAATTATTAATGAATCAAATTCTGAACCTGACAGTGTTAATTCGTTAGATTTTGATTATGATTTAATTTTTGGTACTCTTGATAGGGCTATTGATGCTGAAATCCATGCTGAGGATAATTGAATTCCTGAATCATCGAAACATTCTGATGATTCGACAGTAATCGCACAAAGTGCTGATAACCACTCGACAACAAATTCTCCGATTTTTAACGAAAGTCTGCCACTTTTACAAACTGATCAAGTGGAGGGGGAGCACTTGACATCTACTACTCCTGTTGAGGGGGAGCATCCTTTCGAGGGGGAGAATGGGAGAATGAATGCTGATGTTGAGGGGGAGCATCAAGAAGATAATTTTGTCAAGGGGGAGCAAAATGATAAACAAACGAATATTTCAAATAATGATTACGAAATTTTTCATGATTCGACTGATAATGTGTCAATTGCAGGATCGGAGAATGATGAAACATTCGAAGATGCACCTTTGGATTTTGATCCATCATATCCTCCGATGGATAGATGGACACGAAATCATCCACGTGAACAAATTCTTGGTGATCCACAAGCTGGAGTATTGACGAGAGCTCAAATTCGTGCAAAGAATGAGGTACTCAATACTCATCAGGAATTTGCATGTTCAATGTTTTTATTTCGAAAATTGAACCAAAAATAGTCAAGATTGATATGGAAGATCCTGATTGGATTGTTTCTATGCAATCTGAATTGGCTGAATTTGAACTAAATAAAGTTTGGCGTCTAGTTCCTAAACCAAAAGATGTGTCAGTGATAATATTAAAATGAATCTTTAAAAATAAAACTGATAAAGAAGGCAATGTTGTTCGAAAGAAAGCCAGGCTTGTAGTTAAAGTTTATTTGCAACAAGAAGGTATAGACTATGAGGAAACCTTCGCCCCTGTCGCAAGACTAGAGGTAGTTTGAATATTTTTGGCCTATGCTGCATACAAAGATTTTGATGTCTACCAGATGTATGTCAAATGTGCTTTTCTCAACGGAGAAATCAAAGAGATGGTATATGTTGAACAACCTCCAGCTTTTATTAACGAAAAATTTCCTGATCATTGTTATATATTAGACAAAGCTATTTATGGGTTAAAACAAGCACAAAGAGCCTGGTATGCAACTCTTACCAATTTCTTAAAGCAATCGAAATTTAAACAAGGATCAGTTGATCCCACTCTCTTTCGAAAGAAAGTTGGGGGATCATCTTATGCTTGTTCAAATTTATGTCGATGATATTATTTTTGGCTCTACTGACCCTGTTTGTCAAGAGAATTCGAAAATTTGATGAAAAACCAGTTTGAGATGAGTATGATGGGGAATATAAATAATTTTCTGGGATTAAACATTCGTCAAAGCAGAGAAGGCAAATTTATCAATCAAGAGAAGTATACACGAAATCAGCTGGAAAAACTTGGAATGACTAATAGCACGAAGCTGAGAGTTCCAATGGCTGTTGGAACAAGGCTAAATCCATCATTGGATCAACCAACTGTTGATATCACATTGTATCGAAGCATGATATGTTCTTTACTTTACCTCACGGCAAGTCGACCTAATATTATGTTTTCTGTATGCAATTGTGCTAGGTATCAATCGAATCCTAGGGAACCTCACCTGAATGCTGTAAAAAATATATTTCGTTATCTAAAAGGAACAACTTCGTTAGGATTGTCGTATCCTTCGAAGACAGGCTTTTTCATACAAGCATTTTCAGACGCTGATTTGGGACGATGCAATCTTGATAGAAAGAGCACAACTGGCGGATGTCAACTACTGGATGGGAAGTTAGTAATCTGGCAATTGAAAAAGCAAACATGTGTTTCGCTTTCCACAGAAGAAGCAGAGTATGTTGTTGCTGCAGCTTGCACTTCACAAATCATATGGATACAAAGTCAACTGTGTGATTATGCAATCAACAAGAAGAAAATTCCATTGTATTGTGACTCACAAAGTGCCATTCGCATCTGCCATAACCCTGTGCAACATTCGAAAACCAAACACATTGCTCTTCGTTATCACTTTATAAAAGATCATGTTGAAGATGGAAATATAGAAGTTCATTTTGTAAAGACCACTGATTAGCTTGCTGATATCTTTACAAAATCTTTGGATGAAAAATCATTTGTAAGAATTCTAAATGGCTTAGGAATGATGAATGCAAATTCAGTTCCTGGACTACCTTCGTTAGAATGACAAGTCAAAAGTGTCGAAAAGATGTCGATTCAGCGGTTACTGTTTATAGTCAACGCTTCGACATGCTTCACTTTCGACATTATGCTCAAATGGTTTGAAAAAAATCTTCGTTAGTTTAGTCATTTCTTAAATTTTCGTTAGTTTTGTCTTTCAATTCCACTATCAAAAATACCAAAAAGATTTTTCGGTACTTATGCATTTTCTTTTTTAATCAAAAACATCAAAAATATTTTCATTTTTGTCTTTTGTTATTAAAAATTAAAAAATACCAAAAAGATTTTTCGTTATTTTTGTTATTTTCATTCAAAACTCAAAAATCCAAAAATATTATTTTGTCTTGTTTTTTCTCTCTTTTTGTGTGTAGGAATTCGCGAAGATTTTTGGTGGTTCATGCTTGCTGCTTAAGGGAAAGGTAAACTTTCGAAACTATGTCCTAGTTAGGATGTCCCTAGAAGCATGCTGCAACATGTCGACCCAAGCCTCCAAGACTCAATGGGTTTCGAAGCCTTAATGAATCTCTCATTCTGAGGATTCTTCCCAATTAGGCTATATTCCTATTAGTCACTGAGCTACCATACTCTACTCATTGAAGTTTAGTATTATGTGCTTGGTCAATGAATAGCAATGGTACTTTCGAATCTTTTACACCCATCTTTTTTCTCCTAAAATTCTTTCACGATCACACACAATGACATATGTCCAAGAGATTTCTGGTATAAACCAATCAGGTTCTAGACATATCAAAACTCTGTGTTTATGATCTAACATCATGAGACCGTGATGGAAGTGAAAACCAAACTTTCGAAACATAAGGAATTGATGGGGAACTTTGTTCCATATATTAACAAAACTTTTGTTTCAGTACCCATTTTTGATACTCAAAATCATATTCTTTCTTTTATAGTGATCTTGATCAAATGTTCGAAACCAACAACATTTGTTACCCAACATGATTTAGGAATAATTTTGGTTTGATGAATATGATTTGTGCTTGAGTATCATTCTTAACCTTCGTTACTTAATACATTTTCCAAAGCCTACTTGTCACTGACTACACTGGTCAAACAGGTAATTTCGTTTACAACTTGTCACTCTTATGTTTAGATGTGCTTTGTAATGAAATCTTAAACCACCTTCGAAACTTGTTAAAAGAAGCCCTTCGTTACTTCTCTACAAGTATTCGATTGTACTTCACGGGAACCACACAAGCTCCTGATTATCTCTCTTGATAATTAGCGAAGCGATCTTTGCCTGGGATCTAACTGCCTTTATGTTGAAATTTTGATTTTCGACATCACAGATCCAATTTTTTTTATTTGATTCTGATCTATTTTTTTTGGCACACATGCACTCACGAAATCGTTGAGGTTCTGAGTATTACCAACTCAGGCTGATGATTTCGAAAGTCTGGCACATGACTTCACTTTTAAACCGAAAAGTGAAAGAGCCTAACCTCGATTCCGAAGGTTTCTGACGGTTCTTATCCATTGGGTGCTTTTGAAACGACGTGTGATGTGACAGTTTGGTTACTGTGCGCTTTTCTAGGGTACATAACTCATCCCTTTTTCCTGACATGGCATGCTTTACGGCTACAGGTACAACAATGAAGGAGTACGTGGCAAGTCTATGAATGCTAACCGTTTGAGATTCAAATTGTGGTCACCTATAAAAGGAGATTTGATGGATTCATTCCAATTTTACGCTCACAAATTATTCTCAAAAGATTTGTGAGATCATATCCTCTGTTTCTTCAAGTTATTTTCCAAACCCTAATCATGGATGCTAATCAATCAAACACCACAAAAGATATTTCGTCTCAACCATTGATGAAGATTCAAAGCATAAACTTTCAAGTTCAAGACGATGAAAGTATTTATCCAGAGGGATTGCAGATGCTCGTTGTAGCTCTCAAGAGTTCTGTGTTGTCGACTGCCATGTTCAACTCTTTTGCTGTTCCGATGTCTTGGCTATCTTTGGCTGGTTCTACTGCAACTTACAACAAAACTATGATGATTGTTACGTTTCAATTGACGAACGACAAGAAGTTCAGGCTATCAAAGAAGTTGTTCGCCCAAATATAGAACATCCATAATTGTGAACCGTTTTACAAAGTCTCGAATGAACAAGTCATTAATATGTTCAATGAGATGGGTTATCAACCTATTCTCACCAAGATCAGTGAGTTCAAGAAATCGGGGTTGCCATGTATTTGGAACTTTCTCTTTGGAATTTATCTTTGATGCTTGACAGGTCGAAGTGTGGGGTTAGACAAAGGGAGATGTGAAGTATATGCTACGGTGGCTGGCCTTTATTATGATTTACAGGTGGATTATGCCACACAACTCTGGAAAGAATTTACCAAGAGTATTGAAAACACGAATGTTGTTGATGGGATATCGTGTGCTAGATACTGGAGTCTTATTTTTCAGTTCGTTTATAACAAAGAGGGTATTCCAGTTCCTGAAAACGAAGAAATTGCTAGTTTTGCTCTATATTAGTTTCCTAAAACTGTTGAAGATGATGCTGGAATTTTCCCAAGTGTTGCTAGGATTCCTGATGCAATGCTTCGAAAAGTTGATCCTCTGCATCCTGTGTTGGTGAATTATTTGGCTACAATCAATCCTGATGTTGAAACTGGGAAGTTGTTAGAGAAGACAACTGAAGGTACTTCAAAGAAGAAAAGAGGTTCAAAGAAGGAAGATCAGCCAAGTCCTTCGACAATTGCTCCAGTTAAAAAAGCAGCTAAATCTACAGAGAAGGTCACAGTCAAAGTAAAAGCTTTGAAGATAAGATCAAAGCCTGTGGCTACTTAAAGTGTTGATCCTTCGAAGGATGTGGTACCTTTGAAGAATGGTGTTCTCAAACGACTCACGAAAATGTCTCGTAAGTCCCGCCATTCTCCTGAAAGATGTGGAAGTTTTTCACCTTCGTTTGTTAAGAAGCCACAAATTGGTCGAAAGGGGGTTCTTATTCGTGAAATACCCGTTCCTGTAACACCCCAAACAAAGAAAAGGAGAGCAGAAGATATGGCGAAAAAGATTTCAAAGAAACAAAAGAAACAAAGGAAATTGGAGTTACAAGAAGAATCATATGATGACGAAGTGGTTCCTGACACACCACCTGCAAATACAATACTGGGCTATTCTTCACCAGTGAGGGAATCTCCAGTCAAGTCAACTTTCGAGGCGACTGGAAATCTTGATGGCAATGTGAACACTTCTAAAGTAGACACAACCATCAATCCCGGTGAACAACCAATGATTTTGACTCCTGAGCAGACAACGGTCATACCACCCAAGGTTTCGCATACTGAGTCATTTAATGAGGAGGTTCGAACCTCAGGCATCACTACAAGCGTATCTGATACGGGTGCAAATGTCAACAAGGGTGATGGAGTTTCGACACATCAAGTCCAAGGTAATCCTTCTATTGTTGTATCATCTACTTTCGAAACATCATTTCTTGATACTACAGTTTCGTTACCACCATATCTTGTACCCAATACATCTCATATTCCCTCTTCCACTCATTCTGCTACATTCGATACTGTGTTACAACAACCTTTTATCACTTTATTCCCATCTCTATCCACCGATACACCACCAGTTCAAGACACATAAACTGATGATGAAGAGTTTCAGGGTTCGTTTGCTGAAATTGTGTTTGATTCTGAGGAAGAAAAGATCCCAGATCACATGATCATGTCCGGAAAGCAGTTTAAAATCCTAAATAAGAAACTCAATTCCCTGTTGCAGTTTCAAGCAAATGAAGGCAGTAATCATTCCGTCTCAGGAATCAAAGTGGATGTGATGCTCAATGCTCAGGAGCATCGAATTCAAAGTAAAATTGATATTGTGAATAAAGATCTTAAATCCAGGCTCAAAGTTCATTCTGATTCCTTTAATGATGCTCTAAAAGAATTAAAGGTAGTTGCCAAAGAGAGACATGTTCTTTTTGTTCAGGAAGTAAAGATTGTTCTTGAGAATATTAATCTCAAGATTCAAGAACTTTGTGATGATATGGCAAAGGAAACTGCTGAATTAGATCACAACTATTCCAATCTTCACAACAAGGTGGATATACTTGCTGCTGCAATCACGAAAGTAGTGGAATGGCATACAAAGCTTGTTCCGAAAGTTGATAAGCTTGGAGATGATGCCGTGAAGGGTTTTGGGAATGTTGAAAAATTGTTGGGTGAGTTGAAAGATCTTGTGGCCAAGACTGAATCTTCGAAGGCTATATCTATTTCTCCTGAATTGTTAGCTGAAAAATTTCAAAAGTTAGAGTCCACAATTCACTTTGAATTGGCTCCACTTGCGAAGTTTGCTCACTTCATGCCAACAAATTCCCTGCTTGTTCACACATGGGTTCAAGGGGGAGAAAAGGGTGGTGTTGGCACTGGTTCAAAAATGAATGCTGGAGGAAGTGGTTTTGGAAATGTCGAAGGTGATGCCAAGGTGGTTGGAAGAGTATTGAACACTCAAATTCCAACATATTTACCAAAAACAACTCTTGTTTCGACATCAACCACAACAACAACAAGATCAATAATGAAGGGTATAGTTATTGGGTCGGCTGGTGGAGAATCATGTTCCTCAAAGCCCAAGCCAGCTGAAGTTGATAAAGGCAAAGGCAAAGGTGTCGTCATTGAACTTTTGAAAGAAGATATCAAAGCCGCTCAAGAAGCTGAGATAGAAAAACAAAGGCATGTCCAAAGCCTTTTAAAACAACGTGCAAATGACCCTCCTGGTCTAAACAAAGGTGATCCAACAAAGATATATCACTATGAACATATCGAAGCTTTGACGGTGACAAGAGCTATGCATGAATTTGAAAAGGTTCCCAAAAGGAGTTTCGAAACTGTGAAAACAAATATAAATCAACTAGATTTTCCAGTGAATAGAATGATGTTCCTGGATGAACAGTTCGAACTTGCTGACATGTACAAGGATAAGACTTAATTCAAATGTCTAAAGTTTCGCTTTCATGCTGTACTTGGGAAGGAGGAGGATATATGGTCATTGGTCAAAATAGTTTGAGTTCTTGGCATATCCAAATACGTTTTGTTCGAGGGTATGTTACAGAATTATCGCTATTATGCAGTCCGAGCAAACAATGTGCAATTTGACTTCTCGGTTTCAGACTTCCCTATTATGAATCTACATGATTTAATAGTGGTGGCCATGATTATGAACAATGTTGATGTTTCAAAGCTTCAAGTTACAAGCAAAGAAGACTTTTTGAATGGTTATGCTCATTTGAAAACTTCCATTGATGGATACTATGGAGCATTAGCATTAACATA